>NC_090934.1:583203042-583506073 GCF_040938575.1 Ambystoma mexicanum
CAAATCATCACCCCAATTCAATTTTTACCGCTGTCTTCTGTAAGTGATTTCAATCCGGCACACACCCAAGTCAACACCTAGCGTGTAATGCACAACTGAAATCTTTATTTATTTTTGTCTAAAAGTTCTTTATTCTGAACGATGTACCACTCATATCCCGCCCCTCTCCTGGAACCCCCCACCCCCCTCCGGTCACACTGAACCAGGAATCAGGCTGGTTTGCAAAGTTAAAATATTTATTTATGTATTTACAATTTAATCACACTGTTTTAATGGGTACACCATAATCACCAATGGGGTGATGCAACACTGAATGATCTCTTTAATACACCAGGAGTAATAGTGAGCAAAACACTTCAGCACAGAAATAATACTTTTGTGTGTGTGTGCGCAGATCAGATAGCACTGTGGTTAAAGGTTCCCCCTGCACACCACTCAACCCCCAATAGGCTATGTAAAGAGATAAGAGGAGAGAGCAGGTATTCAGGAATGGCAGAATTCACAGAAAATATCAATCCCACTTTCCTCCAGCAAACACAAGAGAGAAACGGAATTGACTGTCAAGCTGTCAGAATGGCTTTTAAAGTTATCTTAGAATGAACTGGGTAAAACACTAAATATGGTCAAAAATGCTGAAATTGATATAAATTCTTATGGGAGCCGCTTTGGATAGTTGCACACAAACACAAGCAATGATTTAATACCCAGAAACAATTTGAAATCTTAAAATGCAAGTCGGAAGCAATCAAAAGCTGTTTCACACGTGTCAGAATTTCCCAAAAACGAAATTTGTGGCAAACTTTTCACTGCGCAATAATCACGATAACGGGAGAACTGTATGCAGTTTTAGATACAATTTAAAGCTGTGGGTGTTAGCTACAAGCAGAAGTTGGAATTTCGTTTCTAGCACAAAAACTGAGGGAGTTATGGATGTTTTAGTGGAGGTCCTTTTTTCGAGATAGGCGCAAGAAGGGAAAACAGGAATGCACTTTTAAAATGACAAAAAGGATTTCTTACACTAGAGGATGACTATGAACAAACGAATACCCCACAGGAACACAGCCACTTGATCAGAATGACTGCCTGCAGAGGAAACTCGCCTTTTTCAGATGAGAAAAGATCAGCGCAGAGATAGTTTTAGCAATACTAGCACAGGAGGAAGATAGGAGGGATTGGACAAGAGTTCAGACAACTTAAAAATACTCCTAACAATACAAGTTCTGAATACAGGATTGGATGGGTTTAAGATAGGGATTGACTAAGTAAGGTACATATGCTAGTGACACAGTTCTTTCTATAGATATTCTCTAGATATGTTTTTAAACGGAACCGTCAGGATTCTGGTCCGTCAAAATTCTTGTCAGGGAATTGGATCTGGTTCTAGGACAAGACACCTTGGCACATCGGATTGGGTCTACAATCAGCAAGGTGCTCTGGTCACAGCACGGCACAGGACTGGACTGGATATGCAATGGCTCTGGTCACAGCACGGCACAGAACTGGAATTGGATCTGCCCTTCTTAGTTCTGATGGTAATTATTTCAGCAAGTAAGCAGTACAGCGCAGCCCGGCTGTATTTTGATGCTTCCCCTTAGGTTTGTGGGATTCTGGTGCTGGAATTTGGATTTCTGCTTTGACAGGTTTCTGGAGTCTGGAGCAAGGACGATGTAAAGTTTATTAGCAGGGTGCTCCGCCAGCATCGGGATAGTGAGTGAATCTGTCTGTCCTTGAGTGGTGAGCTGTCTCTATTTATGCTATGATAAAGGGGTGTGTGGGCTGGTTTATCCTAAGCTCGCCCCTTTGACAGTTGATTGGGTCAGTCTCCTCTCTGCCTTGATAGGAGGAGAGAAACAGGGTGTCACCTTTATGGTGTGATTTTATGAGATTGAGGATCCCCCCCTGGCCCCTTGAACACAAAATCTACTTTTGGCACCATACATATTTACACATGTGCAACCTCTATAAGAATCACATATACAGATAACATATTTTATATAGCAGCTATCCCTCCAAACCCCGTCTCGGCTTTTCAAAGAATTTTACCCTTCTCATCAGGAACACAGTGTCCAATTTATAAGCATATTTCTACAAGTGTGCGTGTTTAACATGGGCATAAGTGTATAAAGTTTCATACTTCTAGCAGCAATACATTGTGTATAAACATTTTCTGTCGTTTCTTTCCAGAACATGTCACACGATTTTGCCGCCTCTTGAAACGTGCAGCCAAAATTTAGATTCACAAATCTGTTACTGCTATATTTTACACAATTTTCACTGGCAAATTAGAAGTCTTTTAAAAAGTGTTCTTTGTGAAGGTTAGGCCCCAGTTGGTTGTTTGTCTCCGTCCCCTTCTGTCTCCGTGCAGTTCAGAAGCAGTCTCCTCCCTGTTTGCTCTTGGCAGAGGCCATTTACGACTGTCCTCACACCCTGCATTTCCTTAGTGGCAGCTGTTCATTGTTCCCTTTTGCCTCTGTAGACCAGGTTCTTTCCAAACCCTATAATTATCACTTTGGTGTGATTTCCTTCCTGGTGGGGGGAAAGGCCATCCTTCTGTGGAGAAACCTGATATTCCAGTTTGGTAGATTTTAGCCAGGCTTGATTTAATTGTTAATTCTGTTGCATTTTCCCTTAGCTTAAAGCAAACTTGTGATTTCAAAATGGCAGCTAGAATACTTATTCAAGGTTTTAAACCATGGGATCGAAACAATTACAACGTAGGTTACTCTCAGTAACAGGCCTCTTAGATTGCAAACATTTGATTTCAATTTATATACATGTTTAAAGTTTAATCAGGCAGGCTCTAAACAACTGTCATTCAGGTGGCCCAGGGTACTGCACCCAGGTTTTTGACAGATCCACAGACAGGCCACTTTTGCTGTGGAATTTTCTTTATGCTCTCGGCTTTTCAGGACCTTGCAAGTTCACAATGATCTTTTAGACTAAGTGAATTATAGCACCCAGCAAGAATTTTGGATGTTTGAGGGGGTTCTGTAAAGGCATTCTGCCGTTTCAGCAACAAAGACAAAGGGATTTAAAGACAGAGGTTTCATTTAGCAAAACACTGCTTTTTCCTTCTGTACTCCATTTACACCCGTTGTGGAGCCCAGTGACATATTCCAGGAGTGAGATCTCTGTTCCACCACTGACAACATGCGTGGCAGGTTGGGCAGCCATCTTTTTGTGTGTTGCAAAGCGCGATTTTCAGAGGTTCTGGTGCGCACAAGGGGGGTTTCTGGCACCATCATAACACAGTGCTGCAGCATAGCAGAGCCTAAGTGGGTTAAAACATCCCACAAAACATCAAGAGTTTTATCAAAACTGGGCTATTCAATACATTCTAACCAGTCCATCTTCACCTTGAATTGCTTAGACCATTTCTGTAACTATTATTTCGCCAAACCTGTACTGCCTGTATGATATCAAATGATGCCGTCTCTTTTTCACAAAACCCTTTTTTCTGGTAACTCTATAGAACAATCTATTGTACTTGAAAATAAAATAGAACCGCTTAATATCACTCATTCTCTTAAGAAATTCAATTCCCATAATGCCAAAAGTACTGGGATGAAGTAGAGGTGCTCAGAGGCCATTGCAACTGAGAAGAGTGAATTTGTGGTCTAGTCACAGTCAATTAGAGCACCTGAGCAGGATATTTAAATCCCTGGATAAGAATCCGCTGACAAAGTCGTGGTCGTGTTGTGATGAAGTTGAAGCAGAGAAAGAAGCAGTTTGGATTTGTGTGGGAGGCGCAGACGCAGCAGCGAAAGATCCAACTGTCCTCTTTGCTGGTGCAACCAAGGTGAGAAGCCTGCCAATAGAAGTCACCCCAACTGGTGGAAATCTGAAGAACTGCAGTGTATGCACAGCAGAAGATGGTGTACTAAAGAGAAGCCCAGCTGCAAGGAAGATGTTACCGAAGCTACATGAAGCAGACTTTAGAAGCCGCGAAAGATCAACAGAGCTTTTATTGCTCCCAGAGACAGCCGTGCTGTTTACCTGAGGCTCATCTAGATGGGAGAACGGACAGAGGGACGTCCGCTGCGAGACCTGACAACTGAAAGGCGCCACTCCGAAGAGCCGGTGAGTGTTCAGAGAGGGAATACCGACACCGGGGCGCTCTGTGAAAGAAAGTTGTCACTAATGTTTTTGAATACTGAACATTTAATGAAACCAAGCCGAATATATTTAATATCGATTAATGTGAACAAACGAGAAGTGGCAAAGAAGAAAGTCTTTTGGGAAAACCCCAGAGAAGAAAACTTGGAACCAGAATTGCCTACTTGTGTATACACCAAGAAGAGAAATGTTGTAACAAGTGTTGCCTTCCGACCAAGAGGCTGCTAAGAGATTTTGAGCAAGGTACCAGTGGGGTTAGTTTCTAACCATAATTGTTTATCACCAAGCAACTACAGGTTTAACAAATCGGGACAAGCCCTGGGTGGTGGTCATATTCTTTCTCTGTGCGCTACATTCTCTGACATGTCAGCGATTGCCACGTCATCTGCTATCATGGCTGTGGGTTGTCTCTGTTTATGGCTCGTGTGTTCACAGATCACACAGAAATAAGGTGCAGTCTGCTTCACCAACACACTAGGTATCATTGTTTTTTTAATCCTAAAGCTCTACTAGGTTCTGAGAGAAGTTAACCTTTTATTTCTTTTGTAATTTGATATTGTGCTTAATGCTCCTCCGTCAGGTTCTAGGGAATCAGACTTGTGATGCATGGCATTGCCTTGTTCTCAGGGTGAGCATGTTTGGCCCTGAGTTACCCTCCGCTTATTGTCAATTGGTGGGGAGACTTGGATGAAATAGCAGCATCTCTGATCAGATGTCATTGTACATTGTTTTTAACTTAAATTCCATCCTACAAGTTGCTGTGCGTTGTACTGATGGTTTCTGGATTACCTGACTTGGAGGTGTGTCTTGCCTACGAGGCCTGTTTAACTGCGTCATTGAGCTCCACTTGCTTTTAGTCCAACCAGGGTTTCACTACCTTTGAGCTTTGTTGAGGGTGCAGAACTCCACCTGTTTTGCTTGTGATTTCCAGGTCTTGCATGCAAAGAAAGCTGCCAACACCGAGTGCTGCAAACAGAATGACAATCTATGCATGTGGAAGCATATCCTTGTCAAACGCAGTGGACACTCCCCGGTAGGAGTGATTGTTTCCCCTGAATCCTTCCAGCGTGTATCCTTCTTGTTCCTTCACCCCTTGGTGATGTTCATGTAGGTGTGGTTGGTTTTATTTTTGGACGGTGCTTTGAAAGTCAGCTGGCAGTACAATTTGTTTTTTATTATAAAAGAGTGTGTAGTTGATGTTATGCTAACAAGCTGCTTAACTTTTTGTTTTCCCTCCAGAAATTCAATTTATTTGAAAGAAAGTGCAGAGATGGATTTTAAGTGTCTGAGGAAGAATAAAGACACACTGTAGAAAACCCATCACATAACCAAAATACCTCAACACATGAAAGTTAATTTGCATGTTCCATCGTAAGGACACCTATTTACCTAGGTTTCAACATGAGTAGGATTTACTATGTGCATGTGTGGTCATGTAGCTGTGCAGATCTCCGCACTCAGAATTGGGTAGTGTCCTTGCACTAAACAAACTATCCCAAAATATCAACTTTTGTCTGACTCTAACCTATTAGATGTGCAAAAATAACTTTCTTGTACTCCTTTTACAGGAAAAAGTTGAAAGCTCTGGATATTTTGGAAGGAATGATTTCTGAATTCCCTTGGGATGACGCCACCAATGATAAACTTCAAGAGAACTTGGATAAAGTCAGAGGAAAATTTAAGCAGGTGTGTATTGTCTAATCCAATGTTTTTTTTTTCTTCTGTGACCACAGTTTCCTGGATTATGTTGTGATTGCATCTTTTACACATCAGACCTGATTATGTTTGACACTTGTTTGATCCCAAAAAATGGGGAAAAACCACAGGGGTAACTGCTTCAGAGTGCGCTTTGCCACCAGAAATAGGACTTGCCAGTGAGCTGTAGAACCAATAATTGTAGGCGCTACCCTAGCCAAGAACATGGTAAAAGGTTATGGGATATACCACTATCCCACGCTCGCCATTCAAAATAATTTCCTATCAAACTAATCTAGTAACGTTTGGAAACGTAAATAGGATATAATATTCCTTCTTCTTGTAGTTAATTTAATAGTAAAAAAAAACAAATCGAGATTATCAGAAATACATTTTCATTGTCGTTGCCACAGCCGACATGTTTCTACCCTAGGTCTTTTTCAAGGCTGAATCTTACATAATCACACCAATAATAATAATACCATGATTAATATATACATACCAAGGCCAATGTTGGGGGGACAGAAAAAGGGATACAAACAAAAGACATAATATATTTAAATGCAACATATTAGGTATTATATCTGTATCTAAAAGAAACATTTTACATATTCTATCTATGAGCCATGCATATTATTGTCATTCATTAAGTTAAAGTCTGTGGGTTTGTTGAAGCACCCAAAAATCCAAAAGCCAACATTGATATAAATAGTGACCCAATATGATATTAGGTTTGCCATTGAATAGACAACAGTGGACGTTTACTACAACCATAGATGATGCCATCCATCTATGAGTCATTAGTAATAGGCTTGTGTCACTATATCTTACTTTTTACTTAATCTGGTGCATAATTCATGTGCGTTAGTTACCCTTAGTATTCCATCTTGTGGACAAGATTGAGAGTGTTACACTCGCCAAATACTCTTACTTGAGATGTTCTGAAATTGGGATTGGGAGAATGCTGTTAGTGCAAATAAGATATCTCCTCTTGTCCCTCCATTGATTAAGGATTAGTATGGGCATAAACTTACCTAAAAATATGTAAGTTCTATTCCTTATTATGATGTGCAGGTAATTATAGGATTTAACCAAGGAGTCTTCTTGACTGTTGTCTACAAATTCAATCAAAATGATTTTGTCATAAGCTACCTTATCTCAATTATTACCAAGTATGGCTTTTTAAAGTATTATATAGTCTTAATTTGACTTGCACCTTCGGATGTCTTTTGTCATATTATTTAGTTGCATGATCAATATATAATTCAATTCTGAATTAGTAGATGCAAGAACCATAACATATATAATTATATGTATATGCTGTGATGGGTAGTTTCTATACTCCACTCCAGGTTAGAATACCATGCAGAATTTGGTTATATCATATACGGTCTTGATGGGCTCTACGTTACAAGCAAAATAGTGTTTTGTAATCACTTTGTTCCCCGCTTTAATTATTTTTTGAAAATGTGTCCTTTTTCGCATTCATCCTTGGCGTCCCGCATGTATTTTGCACGCAGGCGCCATATTGGTTCATTTAGTTATATTTATAACGTGTGACGTTGCACATGCCTTCACAATAGTAAACAAAACAACCCTTGTGAACGGGTGAACTCCACTGGATTTCTTATCATTAATTGCATATGTTTTCATAGATATAAAATTGAAAATATTATTGCCACAATCACTCTGAAAATCTATCCTCATTGGTTACATTATAAGGTTAAACATCAATTGCGACTATTTAGGATACCACTTATCGTGCAATGTGAATTATTTTCGTGGCAGTCTAATATACACTGCTTGCCCTAATATCAAGACGACTTTGATATATTCAGCGATTTAGTAATAGAAGACTGTAAAGGTATTAATACACTCTGTCTCTTCATAGCGGGCTTAATTTCACCAAACACTGCCATGTTGTCTTATGAGCTACAGGCTACATGAGTGCCCATATTCCATAATAATCTTTGACTTGGGATGGCCAGATGATTCTTTTGGGTGCTTCATCTCTCCCCATATATCTATTCAACATTTGATTAGACATTTATGGTATTAGTTTCTACTCTGTTATATACAGAAACACTAGTCTTCTTCCACAACAGATTGGGTACTTACATCAAAGTTAATTAAATGCTTATCCAACTGGTAACTATGTTCATAATATGGCACAGATGCCATTTTTCAACATGCAGGTGTTTATGTCCATAGTTTAAGACATTCCGGACGTTCTCATTGTTCTCTCTGATATAAACAAGCCTATATCCTAAGACACTTGTGCATTCTGTAAACATAATCTAAACATAGCAAGAACTTCATCATCAGACATGAGTCATAAAGGTATTTGAGACAGTCTGTACATGTGTTACAAGACAAGGTTATCCAGAAAAGCTAGTACAGAGACTTGCATCAAATTTGTTGACAGAAATACATGCTTCTTGTGCTCTGAATTGAGTCCTTCTATTGTACTACGAAGTCTGCATATATATTTCGCCTCCATCTGTCTTAAAGTAAGTTTTAGGTCTCCACCGCCTTACCAAGTTTGGCTTTCATTAGGCCAAGAAATTTTAAATTGCTCTTATTATCCGATTGGTGGCATTCTTGCCAGTGGTATGCCAATGGTTACCTTGGATCTGGATTAGGGAGGCTAGATAGGTGTTCCCTTATATGCACTCTTAGCTATCTTATTGTACTGCGAATATATGGCTTCTTACGGACGGATATTATAGCATAAACAGCATGTGTCGTTTTACAGTTTATGAAGTCTTTGATTAATATTTCATTGCCATCTTTTTACAAGAAAGTATCTGTATCCTTGTGTGTATATTTGCACATGCTGCATGTGCCGCATTTATGAAAAAACATATTGTAGTTTTAAGCCAATCAGTTCCACTGGTTACTTGAGTTTTAGCGGTATCCAAAAATGATTGACATAGTTTTTTAATAGTCGGTGTCCTTGTAAACACAAAACTATTTGTTGTCAATGAAAGGCATAAGGACTTTGTCCATGCTAAGTAGGTGCCAGTGTTTCTGTACTAACTTACAAATGACATGTGAATCTTTCAAATAAAGTGTAATATCAATGGATTGTCTTCTTTCTAACTTGCTGACGATGAGCCTTCATCATTGTAGTTCGATCCATGTTCCTCATCTTATCATGCGTTTGCCTAACATAATACCCCTTTGCCTGAAATCTGACATGCCTTCTCAAAGAACAGTTTTTCACTTCAGTTCCTGCAAGCTCTATGGAACCCCCCTGCCGGTATGTTTTTGGTTGATTTCCTGTGACAACTACTAGCATAGAGCGTTGAGTTGACCTTAGTTGCTTTCCGAAAAGTGCAAGTTTGAATTCCTCCATTCGAAATATAAATGTGCATGTGATATGCAATCCTCAGAGATCAACTAATATGCAAGTGTCGTGCAGTTACGAGCTAAGACAATCAAGCAACAAAGAAAAACATAGTTCCCAAGTAAGGGGAAAGCTTGATACTTGTCTGGGCAAATGCAATGCATGCCTCTTAACCCATTCAAGCTGGAAGCGGTGATCGACCTGGCACTCTGGAGTTGCTCATACCTACCGCTGTTATATACCACTTGGAAAAAACTTACCAGTGACCTTCCATATCCCAGCAATGTGCCTTTTTTTCTGTTTGGCCCCACTATTCGATTGTCTTGAAATAAGTGGTTTGTTCCCAGATCACTACGTGCCAGGAAGCTAATCCACTCAGCGACTCACTCCAGTTTGTCTTCCTTAGCAAACAGCGATTCTCCACATCTTCAACATTCTTGCAACAGAAAAGATTGATCTCTGTGCTACCCTTTTACACTATTGATCATACCTCTCATCTCCTGACTTTTACTTTGATTTCCTGGATGATACACTTGCTTGGGTAGCCAGCCGCCAGCCTCCTTCCTGGCCAATCACTATTTTTAATGTCACAGTTAAACAAAGAAAACCAGTCTTCTAAAATGGTTCTAGAAACAAAAATCGAGCACATTTTGCTACCAAAATGCTGTTTGTCCTCATTTGTTAAGGGGAAGCCATCCCATTCAAATTTTCTATTAAACCTTTATAACGCGCTTAATACTGGACACCAGTTTCGAATCACCAGACCGGGATTTTGACTTTTGTTGCTCTGCATTGTCTTGCCTCTGACCGAAACTAGTGGCCCCTGAGCTATCCTCCCAGCACATTGAGTCACTGCCTACAGTACAAGGGTGCAGCAGGGATTCTTGCTAAAAAGCATTCTAATTGTTGAATATTCGTAATTAAATCAAATAAGACAACGCTGACCAACGTTACTTTCTTGTGTGTTTTCAAGACAATTTTAAATATAAATTTTCTTGAAACAAATCAGATTCTGCTCAAAAATGTAAATGTGTAATTCCTGTTAATGCACATAATAATCTGTGTAATCAGTATGCAAGGTTGATGGTTGCTGTTTTAAAGAGCTGAGTATTTAATCCACAGTCTATATAAACTTATCCTTGATGGTAACTAGATGCCTTAAAATTCCAGTTCTTAGGCTTTACGAATAAGCGCTTGCAGTTGTCCGATTTACCAAACTGTAAATATGAGTCAAAAACTGCAGTCCTTTGCAAAGTTGTCAACTATATTTACAGTGGTGTGGGGAGGGGAATATTGGCAGTAGTAGGGGATGGAGGGAGAGAGGGCGACAGAGGGGGAGAGAGGAGTAGAAGAAAGAAAGTGATAGAGACAGAGATACATGGGTAGATGAAGAGCAAACCGCAGAAGGATAAAACCAAGTGGAGCAAGTTTTCTGGAATACACAAACCCCTATGTTGCATTACATTAGGGGAACTTGGAGCAGGGGCTACCTAGATTGTTCCCAGAGGAAGCTTAAGATAAGCTGTTTTCCTATATGCCATCACTCTTAGCTAGGCAGATTTTAGACGGTGTTATCAATCACTATTGACAATTCAGGGATTGAGGGACATCTGGGTTAGGGAGAAAACACCCTTCTCTGGATGAAATGAGATATACTCCCTTAGCGAGCCCCTTTGAAAATTCTCAAATAGAAATCCTTCAACTGTCTTCGAGAATTGGTGTGTTCTTGAGGGCATCTCTGATTAATACCTATACCTAGGGAGTGGCCCTAGAGAGCTGAGCTGAATGAAAGGAAAACTGAACATGACACTATAACTGTGGCAGTGAGATGCTCTCCATTTCCATATGAGCAAGCTTGTTGGTTAACCCCCAGAAGCGAAAAGCTAGCTGGGTGGTACACCCCTGCCAGTAAATAAAACCTGGATGTCCTATAGTGTATCCCTGTTCTACACTTTATGCTAAAAAAAATAGTAATTGTTTTTGCTTTGGTAGAGGAACCCTAGTACCTAAAAAAAAAAAAAAAAAAAAAAAAAAGAAAAAAAAAAAAAGTTGTTTTTTCAAATTGCCCACCATGTCAATGTTTTTACAACCTATCATGTCACGTGTCCTGTTTATCTGCCACATGTTGTTGGGCATTTGTATAGCACCTTTCACCATTGGTGTGATCTCAAAGCGCTGTGGGTTGAACGCCCTCTGGGACCATAGTCTAGGTCAGTGGAGTAAGTGAGGTGTGCAGCTAGACCAAAATTTGTATTAGGTAGCTGCATTCTAATATTGTGAGTACTGGGGAGGTTGTGTGAGACCATATGTCTGCAGCTATTCCGAATTGCCTTGGGTAGCTGCATTCTAGTGGAGGTGGCTCTTGTATGTATGTGTGGTGTAAGTGAGATCACCTGAACCAGACTCAAAGGTTCAACCCAGGCCAATCTTATTTCAAAAGCAGGGTAGTACGTTCACCCAGTAAGTCCGATTCATCTGCATCATATGGCAGCGAAATATGGGGATACACAGATTGCTCAAGAATAGATGTACCGCAAAATGAATTTGTAAGAAAAGTAACTGTCCTGGGCCTGAGTACACAAGAAGATTGTCAAAGGTCTCTGTTAGGGTTGCATAGCATTGCTGTCCTCGCTGAATGCAGGTTTCCGGGGTCTTTTGTTAAAATTAACAAATTCAAGGTTATAAACCCAGATGGACTAAATGCAGTGACCCGAAATTCATCTGTACCCAACACAGAAGAAGTACACATGGTGTAAATATGGAGTCATGTTGGCGAGGTAGGTAGGGCATTTCTCTTGTCAACTCAATAACTTGGTTGAATTCAAGAGAGTTCTCAAACACAAGGTGGCATGGCTAGACCGAGCAAGAATGTTGAAGCAAATTTGCGGTTTAACATCAATGACCTTCTTTGCTGCAGCGCGCATGCGTCCTGTTGATAGCAGTCTTGTAAGCACTTTTAGATTTCCGGAGCACAGGAGGACACTCCTTAATGATACTCTTAAATACCTCTACTGGCACAAATTAACTAGTTGAGAGGCCACAAAGAGTGCGCCTGCAGGTCCGCCCGCAAAGAAAATCTTTTACTCTTTTTGTGATGTGCCCTATTTTGCATGATCTTAGAAGGCAATTGTTTAGAAAACATTTTATTAACAGGACTTGGGCAGGCTAATAAAGCAGTGAGCATATTTATGAAATTTTATGATATGAACTTTGTGTCATATGTCTGTATATTTGTAAAAATGGGATTTAAAGGCTAGGAACACATTGTTAAAAAACGAACAACCATCTTTTTTATTGGTATTTTAAATGGTGTTGGACTTTCAAAATTGTAATATTGTCTTTGTGGTTTCATCTTATAATACTAATTGTTAATGGCTAAAACAGAATACATTTGTTTCCTCCTTCAGTGTTTTGGGGAAGAAAAACATAATTTAGCCATGAATTATTGTGAAGTTTTGTCACAAATGGTCCCTTGCTCGTCCAACTAATGCCCTCTTTTATAAAAACGCTTTGTAGTGAAAATGCCTTATTTTTCGTATCCAAAAAGGGGAAATGACCTAGAGGCTTATAGATGGCATCCGGCAAAGTCTATAAACTCGGAACACATTAGAGTAGGAAACATTACTCCTGCACTCAAAACCGTTAAATGCCCCAAAGATTGATGCAGCAAGTATGTGTTCTGTATGCTGACCCGAGATAAAACTTACATACCAACTGCCCAATCCAGAGCAAACCACATTCTAAAAAGATATGAAATGAGGAATATTGGAAAGGATGAGGCACAACGCTAAATAGCACAGGCAGGACTAAATGGATCGGGGGAGGTTTTTAGGCGTTAATGAGAAGAGGCACCCCACCAGATGGCATTACAGAATATGTAGATCATTAATAAATGGCTGGACGACCTCTCCCTACAGGCAGTAAAGAACACCCTAGCATTGGAACAGTTCATCAAATCACTTCCTCCCTTGTTACTGAGAGGAGTAAATGTTATACAACTCACATTGGAGGACACCATCCAAACAACCAGGGGATAACTGCAAGTTGTCTACCTGAAATCAGTTTGTTTGGTCTTACCTTTAACCATACCCCTATAATGCCGGTAGGATCAGGGAAAAGGGAATTTCTGCCCCAGCCAACCTACCTGCTATCTGTACCATCAGTGGTATAAAAAGAGTTATGGACCTCTAAACTTCCACAATTTGAAAGACCTGTGCTTTGACCAGGGAAGCCCATCATATCACCCCCAATCTTTTAGTCATTTTTTTCCCTTTTATTTTTACTCCTGTGGGAAAACTGAACCTATTGCGTCATCCTATGCTGGGAAAAAAAAAGGAAGACCATATGAACCTTTTGGGAAATGCAACCACAGTTTTTCTTGCCTATTCTGTTGATCAAGGGGAAAATGAGACCAGTAAAGTGCAAGAACTGGAACCACTGGTGCAACAAATGTACCCTTCTAGGACACTCGGAATCTGAAAATATAAGTGACCCGTATCTCTCCACAACCGGGACACTACAGCTTTGTTGGGCTTGGGGAACAGACTGATGGCAGTTGGGTATGTTGTGCTGGAGCCTGTGTTATGATCCAGTTTAGAAGTAGGCATTACGCAAACCGTGATTCAAGATTTACTAACTAGTGCCATCAAAACCCTTTGTTGACCCATATCCAAATGCAATCTGCAGATTGCATTTGGGGCTGGGGATCAGTATGAAAATCTTAGCTTATTAAGGGGTGTGTCTGAAGAACAAGATAATGAGCATATTGGAAAACTTTAATTGGAAATCCTTTTGTGTTGGGGATAAAAAAAGAATACGACCTAAGTGGGCTATCTCTCCTGGGCATCGACTGCAACTCTTGCAGATTATTTGCTTAAACTATTAAAGTTCTCCTGTAGGTTAATCCTTGTAAGATTTAAACTTGGCCTGCTTCCTTTTAATACTCAGCAAGGACGTTGGCCCTTGAATACATGGAAGGCAAGATCTGTGAGCTCATGTCCCAGGAAAAAGAAACCTAGTTGCACTTTTCACTTTTTTAAAACACATTATTTTTTATAGGGACATAAAACAACAAAGAACCTTGGTACAGTTTTGGAGATTTAATAATATAGCTAATTATAGATTACCATTGAATGATTTGTTAATGCTTGAACATAATTCTACTTCCTTTACAGTTACATGGAGGCTATAATTGCTGCTATGCTTAATAACTGAACTTATGACGTTGTCTTGCAGAATTTGTATGTTTGATTTAGCGGAATAACACTGTGATGCAGTTTTCTATAGCTTAAACTGTTTAGATCATAGTTAAAATGGCAATATTGGTATACTTTTAGTAGTGTTTGTGGTTTTAACATTTACTTATATGAATGTTACCTACTTTTTTATGTACTATCCAAAATAAAGTATTAATTCAATAGAGAATTTAAAAAACACAGCAACTTTGTATAGTCTAGGAAATGGTTTGTGGATGTAGTTCTCAAATCACTCGACACATTTGGCGTCTTAGCCCTAGTACATGATCTGGACCCCATAACAGTTGACTCTGAATAGGAAAGACCAAAACATCATCTGGGACCACATTGTAGTTATATCCCATACCCTTTGCACAGCTCCACGAAAGCCAAAAGAAAGGGGTATGCGACTGACTCCTTCCGAACCACTGACCATAGGCTTTGTAGACCTGGAAAGCAGATCTACCAGGGCCCTTGGCCCAGTACTGTGTGTTGCAGGGGTTGGATTTCAAAGCTCCCACCCCAGTTCAAAGCCGCCCTCAACCCTATAAATGGATTAGTGATTCGATACTTACCAATCAATAACGCCTAAACTGTGTGTAGGGAGTGTCAAGAATTATGCTCGTCACTGTGACCCTCACACTGCACAGAAGTGCATTAAGGCTTTATCCTTGCAAGACAGGAGAATCCTGATGCACTATAGTTTATCCCAAGCATCAAGTGTTTGAACAGAACATTCAAAGAAAGAGTAAACCTTTCTCTTTATAAAGGAAGAGGTTGGACATAGATGCGTTTATCCATTCACTCCTCTTGACAAGGGCAAAGTCATGGCACAGGTTCTGTTGAATTTCAACAGAATGTATTGTTTTCCTAAGGGCCACTGCCTTCAAGCAAGCAAAGTCTGTCGGGACAGAACACAGCTAGGACTGTTCAAGATCAGCTTTACCGGGTGTTGCTAATAGGGATGAATAAAAATTTAGATGCAAGTAGTTTTCAAACTTAAAACAAAAAAAGATTCAATTAACTTTTAGGAATTGCATATTACTTACAGTAGCTCCTATTGGTGACAGTTCTGCATGCTGTTTGTCACTGGTGTGAAGGTGTGCATTTGCTGCTCTTGTCTCCATTGTGTTGCTGACCCACATAGGGCCTGTTTCACAGGTCTGGACAATTTGCATCTATTGCAGTCGTTTGCTTGTGTTTGGGAATCATGCCAAATCCTGTAGAAATCCTGTTCAGCATATGCAGGTAAAAGTAAAAGGACCAGAGGCGATGGTTGTTTTCATCCTGAACGGCTGTGCTTCGGCTGTATGTAAAGAGGTTTCTGTACTAGACATAGGGCAGATGGCAAACGGTTCTGCCAGAAAATTGCTACCCCAGTTTGTGGGCTTCATGGACAGTTGGTTCCAATCTTGAAAGCATGCTGCTATCCAGAATGCCTATCAATGTTCATGTTGTGAACACCACCCATCATTTACTACTGGACCCGCATTTCTTTACAGGCAAAGCAAGTATAGTACCGAAGAGGGGACCCAAGACCTTGGATCAGTTTGCTCAAGTCTTACTTGCCATGTGGTCAGCCGTACAGATAAGGGGTGTATCGGACACTTTCACTCCCTGATCATAGGCAAATACTCCCAAAAAATACGGAGTAGAAATACTGCCAACAAAAATTAAGAAACGCATAGAACCATGTGCTCCTACTTTCACCCACACAGCTCCATGGGCACTTTTGGACCAGTAGTGCATGTTGTACCACAGGAAAAAAACTATTATAATGCCTGATCTGAAGAAGTAAATATGTGTCTTTTAATGTGCATGAATAACTAGGTGCAAAGACATTTTTATTACAAAAATATTTTTATTTTTCAGTTCAATATTTTTCCACGCTTATAAAATACTTTCATTGGGAATTGGACTTACATTTTTATTATCTAAAAAATCATTTTACCCCAACTTAAAAAAAATACAGAGTAAAATAACCCAATTTCCATATATTATTTGGAGCACTGCATTGGGTTGATCAGGCTCCATTTAAATAGTTGAAAGAATAGGATGGTAGCCACAGGTCCATAATCTCAGAGTAGACCAATCTTAATCTCAATTACTCTGTTGTTTGGTACTGAAGACTCTTGCGGGTTACACGATCGCCACTTGAGAGAGCTGCTTTACCTTCTTATGGTACAGCTTGATACAGAAGGATAAGGGTAAACATGATTCCAAGCATGCTACTTCAGATATTAATTTTAAACCATCAGGCCCAACAACCCTTTCATTGCATAGAAAGTATCATGAAGAGAAAACTTAAGTGTGCCCTTTATGGTCCAATTTTTAATATTCTGGTACCGGTGTTTGTATGAGACATTTCCAGCATGAGCTCTCGAGATTGTAAAGGATTCTAGAAATGTCCTGTCTGATGAGGGTGTAGAACTTCAACTGGTTGTTTCTTACACTCCTGGAGTAGCATACATTTTTGCTTGGATTCCAGAGAACTCTCCTCCATTTCAATAATGTCTTTTAGATGACCATTAAATGGCGGGTATATTGCAATAGCCTGAAGCTTTCTGTATGTTCTGTACTGTGCATTTTGGTGCCTCCTTCGGAAACTACAGAGCCGAGTCACGTCTGGGAGAGTTAGACAACCCTGGTGTATAGGAAGGGAATAATCAAATGCTGTCGGGGTTCTTAATCTGATGGGGATCACAGGGGACTACCTGGTTTCTGAAGTCTAATGGTACGTTCCCTGGTTAGAACTGCAAGAGAAGACCTCTGCGAGGGCAGAATAGACTGATGCTTTGTTACATTAATTTGTTTTAAATTATTATGAAACTGTTATAGCTGGATTTGTATTTGAAAGTGAGTTCTGCTAATTTAATCCCCCTTACATAATTATCCATGGTGAAAAGCATAATCGGCAGATGAAATTCTAAGCTACGCCTGATTATGACATGGTGGTCTCGGGTAGTTCAAACTTGTACTGGCCAAAGTCTTTTGGTGTCAATTTATTGTTGGCTAACATCTCCCAAGTTGTAACTATCTGGGAATGAGTTTCCACTCAAAACAGACCATTTGTGGTCAGTCCCAGCAAAAAGCCTTTCTCTACTTTGGGAAAGGTTTGTCACCTGCAGGAAGTCAGGAATTTCCCCCAGGTGGCACGCAGAGAGCCAGTGCTTCATTGGATAGGTTCTGGCAGGAGGCCATTGTAAATCACAATAGGCTGGTATTTAACAGAGAATCTTTGATATAGGCAGACGGGAAAAGATGGTAGGATTAGACTGGCCAGGAGAGAGGCATCGGTCCACAGAAGAGTAGCACCATCTTGGATTCTCCCAGGGCTCCTAAGCTTCCGGTTCCACCTCCTGGATTCCTGCACACAAAACACTCTTGGTATGAAATTACTAGGCAGAAGATTCAGAAACAGCAGCCAAAATTGGACCCCTTTAAAGTTGGCTAGAAGGGAACCAATCTGCTGTAGATTGCCTGTTTACTGGTGTGAGACCACTTTCTGCCCACTCCCCACCTCCTTTTTGAGTCTTCTTTGGATTAATGAAGAAGGATTACACTAGACACATTTTTGAGGGCACAGTCTGTCCAAAGGCATCTTCCATAGAGGCGAAGACAGACTTCCAAGAAAAGTGAAAGCCTTTTCCTTCAACCATCCTAGAAGAACATTTGTGATGACCTGCTTCCTGGACAAGTCCTACTGCAAGCAGAGACCACGGATACCAGGAACCTGCTCACTGGAAGTGGCAGTCCATGCAAGTGTTCGCTAAAAGCCTTCTTGGCTGCGAAGCACGAAAGGAAAGGACTTCCATCAACCTCTGGACCCTGTTTTTTCACTTGGATCCATTTTCGAGCATGCTAAAAGGTCCAGCAATGGGAAAACTGAAATCCTCTTTTGTGTGGACTACAAAGGCCTCAACTCTGCAAGACAAATGTGCATCCCATACTGCGTGCAGATGAAGTGATTGAGCACCTGGGTATCTTGGACCTCGTGACTGGGTACTGGCAGGTTAGCCTGATGGAGCAAAGGAGAGGTTAGCATTTTCCACACCAGAGGGGTACTGCCAGTTCACAGTTATGCCATTTAGCTTAAAAACGCTTTGCCATCTTTCAGAGGATGTAGACCATTTCTGCATTGCCTATTTAGATTTTAGTCTTCAGTCAGACCTGGGAAGACCACCTATTCCATTTGAAACCGGTAGTACAAGCAGATTTGGGTGGTAAGACTGTAGCTCAAATGTTCAATAGAGAAAAGACAAAGTAATTTTTTTGAAAATAACTTTTGATCTTCTCTCCCCTGAACATTTCAGAATTTGCACTTTTGCCCACCCCCTTACTTTCCTGCGGGCGGCACACCTCCCTTTCGCCGCCTTTTCCAACATCCCTCTGAGATGCTGGTTCCCATCCTGACACCAGTTCCCTTCATTTGCGTGTATGGGAACCGGCGCCGCAGAGTCCGTTTTTCTTTTTTTCTTTGAGTCAGGGTTGCAGGGGACCCCTGCTCACATTACAGTACAGAAGAGCACGGGGGACTCCCACGCTGACCCTTCTGCCCTTCTTCACAGTAATATTTTGTATGGCATATTTGTTTGAATTTTTAGACTATACGAGATTTTCATATAGCCAAAATTCGGACAAATATGCCATACGTTTTTTCTTTTTTTTTGTGTGGTCTTTTTGGGTGATTCCTACAAGCCATTTATGATGATGGCCTGACTATCAAGGCTTCAAATCGCCAGATAGGTCAGGGTGCTGTGACTTACCTTGAATACCAAGTAGGTGGCGGTAAGAAGCATGGTCTCCTGATGGAGAGCCCCGAAGAAGTGTGAAGATGTGAAAAGAAGAGGCTTGTGATGTCGCAAGCACTGAGGAGGATGACCAAAGAAGAGAAGGCATAGACCTTATTGAAGCTGATTGCGAAGTAAAGAATGAAGTAGACTCTCATGTGCGGAATAAGATTGCACGTATGAAGAAGCACTGCAGAAAATGCAAGTCGTTTTATAGCTGTACAGATGCCGCAACACAATCATAAAGTAATCATAAAGGCTGGCAATACGTAGTGAATAGACTGCAGGCGGTGCCACCAATTTTTATATGTGTAGAATCTGGATATGCGATGTTACACTTTTAGTAAGCTCAACCCGTGGAGAAAGGAGGATTGATGTCGCAGCAAAGGAATAAGCCGAGGCTCGAAGATGTATCAAAGGAAAACTGCTTGGCCTGGTGTCAAAGGCTAAAGCAGCGAAAACTGGTTATCAGTCCTTGAAGAAAAGTGAATGTGAGACTCAGAGGCATCCCTTGTTAAGTTGCAAAAAGAGAACACCATGAGTGTATTCAGGACAATTAAATGCTATAAAATGGGTCGATTCACGGTCTCTGATCACGTGAGTCCAAGGTGGAAATAGATCTGGGCATGCAAGCCTGAAACTTCAGAAGGACGTGCTCACACTCCCTTATAATCCCAGAGAAGAAAACTACTACAAGGACAAAGCAATCTGAATGGCAGACGGCATGAGAGATGATGGGCTAATTGGGTGGGGAGGTACAGTCAAGTCCAACCACCAGCACCTGGGGTACCAGCTTAGGTGTTGCTAGAGAATCAAATGTTCCAGAAGGGTACAAGCATACCAACAAGTGGTAGAGGGCCATATAACGAAGTCCCTTATAGTTTGAGAGCCAAGGATATGCTGTGTACTTAACTACTGTTGAAGATGACTTGCACGAAGGGAGGGCATGTATTTCCCACCTCACTATAGAAACCCAATCACAATCCAATCCGTTATATAAAGCATACTTTGATACTCCCCTTAGTCCAATGACATCCCATGTAGATTTTTGTAGTTTGCCACATAGTATGACATCACATATGAAGTGTTTTTGCTATAAAAGTGATATTTTTTATCAAATGCATTATGACCATGCTGTGCGACGTCTGTTGTACTCCCTGTTTTAGACAATTGAGAATAAAAGACACTTCCTGAGTCGGTCTTCTTATTTGGTGTGAGTTATTCTCCATCCCATCCATTGTAGGAAATGTTACCTTAATTAAAAGGACCATAAGGGTTCACTTTGTAGCCGAGGATGGCTTGGTAGCAAAACCCATTCGGACGATCAAGTAACCTCCGCCATCTAGCCAGAAGATCGCAGGCTTTTCTGTGGAGAGCGGCCGATATAGAATTCTTGCAAGAAAATCGAGACTGTGGGATGGGTCCCTCTTAGATGAAATCCTTCCTGGTTTCCACAGGCACTTTGCGGACGGATGGCGAAAATGGTTGATTGCAGTGGGGAGTCGATATCGAAGACCTCGAGCTGAACGAGCGAATGGTGAGTAGACTAAGGGGAATGGCAAACTGAGGGGATGGGATTGTGGTAGTTTAAAAGTAACTGGGAAAAGTGTGGTAGTTTAAAAGTAACGTGTAGTTTAAAAGTAACAGTAAAAGTAAAGGGTGATTTTTTTTTTTTAAATGTTTATTGTGTGTGTAAATAAGAGGGAGAAGGCCCAGGAATCCTAACCCAAGGGGTTTTGGAAGGAGTTGTCATGCACTTCAGTTGAAGTGCATGACAACTAGGCTACGTATCGGACAGGTCCGTATAAGATCACAATTCAAATCCTGTGATCAGGGTATTATTAGGGGCACATACAAGAGGAGTGTTCACTGAGGATAAATGTGAAGAGTCAACTAGTCTGTCTGTGTATTTGTGGTATATTAAGGTGTTGAGCGACAATTGTATAAAGAAAGTTGAGGAAAGGTTAAGAAGACATAGAATCTATCTAGAGAAACTGTCAGTACCGGCGCAGAGGTAGACTGAGTTTATTGACAAATAGAGGATTTGAGTGGCGATTGTTGGAGCACGCTCATATTTGTTTTCATAAAAAGTATTTTTGTAAACACTGGTAAGTATTGGCAGTCATTTGAGACTTGTCACAATGGGAGACATTACTTCTCTGATGCATTTATGTAAGACATTGCCAAAACACATGCTCTGATGCATTTATGTAAGACATTGCCAAAACACATGCCCAAGCTCAAACATTACAGTGCAGAGTGGGTGAAAGGCACAGCAAATAAGATGTGTGTGCCATGGCCACAAGGGGATCATTGTCGAAAGCAGTATTACAACACATGACCACATGCTTGCATGCTGCCTACACGGGAAAGAAATTGGAGAAAAGGTTAGCTATTTTAGAGCTTCGGAAGATGTACCAGGAAGAGAGAGAGGATCCACCACCTGAGGATTGGATGCTTAATCAGTGTAAAGAGGAAGGTGTCGAGCCTTTTGCTCCCCTTGCCTCGCCTGAGGTAAAAAGTGATAGCACGGAAGACGTAGGATTGTATCTGTTAAGGGAACTGGAAGCTGCGACTGGGTATAGTAAACCATTATATGAACCGCCTGCTTATAGTGACGACCGTCCAGAGGAGACTAAGAAAAAAGAGGAGATTGTTAAGGTCTTACAGAATAGGGAAGAGAAAAGCGAGCAATCGAATATATCAACAGGGATAGAACAAGAGATCAAGAGATGGAAAGGAGAGAAGGATAGAGCTGACGAAGTAACACTCGTATAGAACAAATGGATGGGAGGACAGATATTACTCAAGCTAGATTGGAAAAGCATTGAGGAAGTTAGGCAAAGGGAAGATCATGACGATCAGGATAGGGAAGACCGGTAACGAGAAAAGAAGACGAGCATTAAAGGAAGAGCAGACGGGGGCGAGAACAGATGTATCGGGAGTAGCAACAAAAGACAGAAGAAAGGGCAGAGGAGCAAAGGAAGTATGACAACAGACAGAGAGCAATAGAAGAACGGGATAAGCAAGAAAGGAAGAGGGAAGAGGAGGAAGCGCAGAAATTAAGACACAAAGAATACAAAGGAGAAGAGAAAGAAAAGAGCAGGGCTAATGAGAGACAGGATAAGAAGGGAAGAAGAAAGAGTTAGATGGGAAGCAAGTAAGCGAAGAGAAGTAGATTAAGAATTAGAATGAAAAGGGAGACAGTGGGAACACGATACCAATTGCATTGAAAAGGAATTAATGGAGCCAAGTCCAGTAAAACAATGGAGCAGTATAGAAGAGTTCCTCCTGTTACAGGGAGCAATGTCAGGGCCATCTAGGGTAACAGTAGAAGAGGATTTCGATATAGGGAGCATCGGCAATAGGATTGCTAAGGCCCATCAGGACATAAGAGAAGGTGGCAAATCGGGAAGCTGAGGGAAGGGAGATCAAACCCTAGTTTTCCAATCACGAAGCAAAGAGAATAATCCTGTTCGTCTTGAGCATAGAGCCTTTTCTTTAAGTAGACTGACCTTAGACCAGGGTGAAGGGGATGGGTCACACTAGTTGGGGACTAGATATGTCAGACGAGGAAAGAGAAGTCTTCAGTGGGGAAGAGGGAGGAGGTGCATGTGCCCGCGAGCAAGGCCTGCAGGCAGAGAAGGAAGTAAGATGGTCTGATCTAGAACAACCTAAGGAAAGAACGCCAGATCCTATAGCATATCCGGAGCGCCCTAAAGGACGATTGTATAGCAAGAAGGGAGAATCGCCGCCATAAGTAAACAGGTTAAGGTCATTGCCTGGAAGAAGGAGATCAGGAACCATTGTCACCAGTTTGGATAGGCAGACGATGGGAGCCGATTGAGATTTATGCAGTTTCCCCTTATTGGAAAAGGGGGGGGGGGGCGAGACCACAGTATATTCCATGGCCACAGATGGATAAGGATAATTTGAGGTGCAAACTCCCCATTTTAACGATGGGTGTGGGAACATGGATTTATGAGTTAGAAAAAATGACAGGAGGAAATACCATAGCAATAGGAGATATTAAGGGTCTCCCAGCAGCTGTTCTTGTGGAAAGAGCTGATGATATTTGGGCGAGAGCAGGCTGTTCAAGTGTCACGGCACAAAATACTGTGCACGATGGAGCGCCATTTAATAACGATAGGGCAGACGTCTGGAAAGCTCGGAGTACTGTATCCTGGTGTATCAGACATGGTTGCGATTATGACACGTAAAACGAGAGGATGAGGGTTTGCTTGCTTACATTCAGGACATTCTGGAACGCTGGACTCTTGAAACCACGAACCGTGGGGAATAACGGTGGCAGTATTTTACCACATTTTATGTCGGCTATTGCTTGAGCAGGTACAGAGGCAACACAAGAAGCAAGTGGTAATGGAGGCAAAGCCATGGGCTGAAATACAGTTGACTATAGTGCATCACTATCGGCTGTTACAAGAGAAAAACAGGAAGAAAGACGATGCTAGAAAACTTGAGGAAGCCAAGTTAGTTCAGAAGAAATTGTCAAAATATGCCATAGAAGGGGCGGTATTGACAAGCTGAGAAGGACTAGGAGTACAGTAAGCAGTGATTATATCGCAGGCGAATAATCAGCGCCCATGGACCAAGGAGGGAATGGGTTTGTATCACGAGGTAGAGGCATTGGCTACAGAGGAAGGGGTGGATTTCAAAACACTCAAAATGGGTTTCAGAAGGAGAATCGGAGTGCGCAAGGAGGATTCATCCTAGGGGGACGAGGAAGACGGGGGGGGGGGGTCCTCCTATATGTTGGATATGTGGGATGACCGGGCACTTTGCGCGCATATGCAAAGCCAAGGGTATGTACAAAATGGGCAGTTCTCAAGAGGGGGGGGACAGTTTATCCTCCAGCAAATAGCTCACAAGCTAGGGAAGGATTCGCCCAGATCAGACAGTGTATCGGGCACTAGCGCCGCAAATGCAACAGACACAGGAACCAGAGCAAGCACCATTGATTGCACTGCAAGGGCAGTCGCAGCACACCGCCATGCAGATACAGCAGAACGCAAACACAGGACACTTATTGATGCATAGGATAGGGGGTGTCACTGTGGTGGGAGGGATCCCTTTCACAGGTACAGAGGTATGCATGTATCCACACTTGGACAGCTCACAGGGCGACTTGATGTGTTCAGTACGATCTGTGACACCAGACCTCCAAGAGGAATCACGGGTTGATGTGACAATAGGATGCAAATCTTTGTAGTTTTTAGTAGACACTTGTGACACTCGCTCATGTATATCTTTGTAGTTTTTAGTAGACACTTGTGACACTCGCTCATGTATATGAGAGGGAAAATATCCAATGTCGGGAAATGTCGTGAATGCTCATGGATTCTCTGGAGCTACAAGTCAAGTTCCTTTTACTGATGAATTACCAGTCTCTATAGGAGAATGTGACATGTCTGTTCCATTGTTGTATTCACGCCAGACAACAGTTAATATTTTGGGAAGAGACTTGATGACCAAGCTTTTCATGACTATTTCTTTCACTGATGAAGGTATAGTGTGAGCCACTGCTGGGATACATTATATGAATGTGGGCAAATGTATATTGGCATTCACAGGGTAAATGGCTCTGCGAGGAGTGCTGATAGAACCTGAAGTTTTGCTTTATGGGGTGAGCATTCTGTTGACCTGGCTAGTTGGCTTAGTGGGAAGGACTATAATGATACCTGATGAATTTTTGTTTAGACCACAGATACCTATGGACGAAGAGGGGTGACGGACCATCCCTCTAAAATTAGATGCAGCCATAGTTCGAGGGGACATGGCAATGCTCGAAGGAACGGATGACGAGAGTAGACCATGGAAAACAGTGATTGCCATTGGGGAATAGTGCAGATTGACTGACGATATGTTTAGAGATGATATTGACTGACGTCACTGACGATATGTTTAGAGATGATACATCAGATGATGAAGTGGTGTTCTTTATGAGCATTACATGCTGGATCAGAATAGAGAAAAAGGAGATCTCTCAGTGCATGGCGATAATGCAGCAGCATCCAGCATTTTTTGGAGAAGTGCCAAGCGTTTAATGGACTACTTGCGCCTTGAAACACTTGTGTATAGGCGCGTTATAAACGCTACATCATATCATACACACCCTTATGATGTAGGCCTATTAAAAGGAGTAGGGGAGCTTAAAATAAAGCTGAAACCAGGAGCGATTTTACCTCGAGCAAGACAATACCCAATGTCTCGAGAGGCAGACGAGGGCATTTTTGAGACTATCTCAGCACTGATCGAGCAAGGTATTCTGGTACTGTCAGAATCATCATGCAATACCGCAGTATACCCTGTGAATAAATCGAAGGGAGGGTCGTGGAGCTTTATACAAGATATGATGCTAATTAACCAGATTTTAGAGGCAGTTTCCTTTAGTTCCTAATCCAGCGGCGATACTATGCAGTAACCCAGTAGAAGCACAATATTTTACAGTGATTGATTTGAAAAATGTGTTTTTCTCAATCCCGGTGCACAAAGACTCACAAGATTTGACTTAATTTACATTTCGCCAGATCAGTCTGAAACATACAAGGCTGTCTCAAGGGTACTGTGAGTCTCCATCGATCTTTAACAAGAATCCTACAGATGGACCTGGGCAATATTGATTTGTAAAGCACTGTGATACAGTACGTAGATGACATTTTACCAAGATCCCAGTTAATGGAGGTTCAAGGTAGTGCACCACAGGAAGAATAGGAATTATGGAAACTGAGGGGGTGTTCCTTATCCCCCACAGAAGCATTATGGTGGCAGGACAGCACTGGAAAGCCAGTGATTCCAGTAGCATTGTTAAAGGTAGCTCTTGAACAGCTGCACTGCCCTGCACATGTAACTAGGGAGAGTCTTGCTGCAACAATTGCAGAAAACTGGTTTGTACCAAACCTGTTAGAACACGTTGCATTTTGTTTAGTAAACTGCATCGTATGTCAAAGGTTGACCGCTGGACATACACTACAAATGATTAGAGGAGTAATTCCTCGACTGAAGGGTCCTTTTCAGCATTTACATATCGATTATGTTGATATGCTGCAAGTATGTAATGGATACAGGTATCTGATGGTGTGACCCTTCTCCAGGTGGATCGAAGCAGGTCCCTGTACACACCCTGATGCCGGTGTGTCCCTTCTCCAGGTGGATCGAAGCAGGTCCCTGTACACACCCTGATGCCACTTTCGCAGAAAGGTTTTTAGTATGTGAAGTCTTTCTAAGATGGGGAGGGTGAGAGGTGCAGAGATCGATAATGGGCCACATTTTGTTAATGAAGTATTTGAGAAAATAGGATTATTACTGAATATTAAGCCCAGGTTTTCTTCTGCTTATCGCCCGCAAGCGAATAGAATATATGAGCGACTCAACGGCCTTCTAAAGGAAAGAGTCGGCAAGCTTAAATTGACACTGAAAAGGGGATGGCTATATTGCCTACCCCTAGCTTTATATGCCCTAAGGAATTAGCCCGGTTCTGACCACCACCTCACACCCCACGAGCTAGTGACAGGAAGATTAATGCAAATGCCTTTAACTCCTCCATTGGGGAGTAGAGGTGATGCCCAGAGCACTGCGAAAATGTTAGAAAATGAATTAAATGAATATTTGACATGCATGACCGCCAGTATCTCTGTCATTTCAGATCAATGCAAGCCCCAGGGGGGGTCGGTCTCAGACCACAGATGAAAACCATTCAGCAACCGGATTTCCTGAATTATCAGCACCTAAACTGTTTGCTGGAGATACAATGCTGATCCGTAACTTTACTAGAAAGTGGCATGACCCAAGATTTATCAGACCGTACATTGTGGAGGCCATTACTCCCTCAGCAGTAAAAGTTCAAGCCAGACGAGCTTGGATTCATCTCAACGACATCAAGCTCTACACCAGTGAGACAGTCGCACCCCAATGATCGATCCAGAAGCAAGATTGGAAGAATAATTTCAGTATGTGCAGACTCAATCGATGACTAGGAAGGACGATAAACCAACGGATTGACAAATAAATGCAGATTTGCATTTCCACTCTGAGTCTCACTGGACACTCCTAATAGATATTATAGCAGGCGTGCAAATGTGTTTCTTGAGCCACCGAGTTCTTTGAAAATGAATCTTTGATAGTTGTTGACACATTACAAATATGCCTGAACTAGATTTCGAATTTGATTACGATAATTGGGAAAGGGAGCAGTACGCCGATTAATTTCTTACTGAATACTTGCTCGGCTGAGTTTATGGTTCTCCCCGAAAGTAATGTGCATCATATCGTGCTTGCTATTTTTGTGTTTATTCTTCGGGCTTATCCTGCACTTGTAACAAGAGATGTGGATATCCACATGTTTTTACAGGATCCTAAAAATGGCCTAATAATGAGGCTGCTTATAGCAATCGTAGCAGAGTTAATGCAAGTTACCGAATATACTACAGTTGTCGGAGTAGTGTTTTTCCTTCCTTAATTGAGTATAACAAAATGAGAAATGTTGAAAGTAGCATAGTTTTAAAGAATGAGCAAGCTCAGCTAAGTCCAGAATGTTGCAACTGTTGGGGATTGATATGTTGGTTTATGATAAACCTGTGTGCCACCATACTCCGTGTCTTTCTGTTGCTTCTGTTTAGCATTCCCTATTTAATTATCGCTCCTGTTGAGACAGGGACTACTATGATTCCTCCTGCTACAAGTACTGCTCTTGATTTATTCATTTATATTAAGGTAGAGTCTCCTATAGTTCTCCCCAGAGAGAGAACTCTTTATGATATACTTCATGATTTTTATTTGAGCACTGATTTGAAAGTAGTGAGAAGAGAAATGCAGAGGAAGATAATGAGGGGTAAACACATTTCTGATGCTTGTTAATCTGCTTAGAATCACATGCTGAGCCTATAGTCTGACATCTAGTGGTAACCGCAGAGTGTTGCATCTTTCTTTCGAGGATCGAAAGGGGAAGTCGAGATGGGCGTGCCTGTAACACTATCCCTAACGTGATGTGTAGTGTACCCAAAATCCCTTACTCGTCGCGGTCCCTCAGATTGCTTTTTTCTGCCTAGGTACCTGGTCGCCTTATGCAGAGCTCCTACTTATTGCAAAATTGTTATTTCAAATGGATTGTGTCCTCCCGCGTATTCCTTATCTTTGATAAATCCACTTCAAGCTTGCTGGCCTGCCTCAGAAAATGTTTTCCAGTAGAGGGTGCTGCGCGTCGACATCCCTCGAGTCGGTGTCCTCCGAAGGCCTCCGTATCGGAACCGACGTCATCATAGGTATATATATATAGTCTCATGCAGCATCTGTTGCTCAGTTCTGTTTTTCCACGCTTCGGAGATGCGATGCTCGGTTCCTCAGTGAATCTTTCCTAAACTTCGATTTTCTTGAAAGATTCTTCAAATCTATGATGGCATCTTCGTCCGCTTCATCGACGCCACGATCTGGTTTAAAAAAATGCCGGAATTGTGGAAAGAAGATGTCGTTAACCAATCCTCACAGGATCTGCTTGTGGTGCCTGGGCTTAGAGCACCAGTGTTCGGAGTGTGAGGAAAGTATGTCCATGATGGCAAAAGCCTTGAGGGAGTGTAGGGAGAAGCTGGAAAAAGGTAAGACCGTTAAATCCTCTACCCCTTCGAAATTGTCCTCACCTGAGTTGAGACATTCGTCTCCTCGCCATCAGAGAAAACATTCCCGCTTGAGATCTTAGTGGTTCTCACCACTCAACCAGATAGAGACATACTAAGAAGAGGCGTCATAGATCACTTTCCTCTTCATCTTTCAACTCACCAGAAAGGATTGCCTGCCCTACTAAACACAGCTCTCCATCTAAGTGGGAGGAATTTCGCAAAAAAATGCTAAGGGTCTTCGAGAACGCGGCCTTGTCCCTCTCGCAGATGCCTGGAGGTGAAAGACCAGAAAAAGAGAAACGCTGTGAATCGTCGACCTCGTAAAATAAAAAACCTCGAGAGCGTCATCGAAGGCGCCTTTGACAGATAAGACAACTTCATCGATGCCGTCGTCAACCTCGATGAAGGAGAGACCATCGAAGCCTCATGCCCCGACCGTACCATCGGCACTAGGGGCGTCGAAGGATCCTTCGAAGGCATCGAATGGGGCTTCGGCCACATCGACGACATCAAGTAGAATTCTGATTCTCTGTACGACATCAAGGCCATACTCGAGTATATCAACGCCGTTTGTAAGTTTGTCGAGACCTACGATGTCTACATCGACAACTATAACCCTATCCCAAGTAGTGTCGACCAATTTGGCTTCCTCATCACTTGAAATGGGTTTTACCCGTTACCCGCGCTCTGACTACTTCAGAGCTTTGTCCTCTATTTATGAGGAAGGGGAAGACTCTGATAATGAAAGGCTGTTTGGCTTACAAACTACAAGAGTTCCTATTCCAGAGGAGCTGATATCGGAGGAAGTCAGATTAAAAGATCTTCAGAAGTCTTTATAGGATACCAGTGGCATAGATATCTCTCCAGAGGCTGACTTTGGCAGGCCAGAACCTGGGGAGCATGCAGAGATGGCTTATAGATCTCTCATGGCGAGAATTATGTTGTTTATGGGGTGATCAGCACCTGCACCCCCTTTCTAACAAGATAACCTGACAGACATCTTAGATAAAGGACCTCAAGAAGACCCTATAGTTCCTTTTCATGCAGCATTAGAGAGAAAGATGACTCCAAATTGGGAAACACCGAAGGTTACCCCAGCAGTAAACAAAAAACTCTCTGCGAAATACAGAACGTCAGCCTCAGATCCTTTGTACTTAACTAAGCATCCGACCCCAGAGAGCTTGGTAGTACAGGCTGCGACCTCGTCAAGCAGTAAATCGGCGTACCCCATCATACCACCAGATGGGGACAACAAGAAATTTGATGCCATGGCCCAAAAGGCCTTCTCGGAATGCAGCATGGCACTTAAGTCCGTTAACGCCACTTGCACGCTAGCGGGATTCAGCCACACCGTTTGGGAGTGCGCTTAATCAGTAGCTGACCGTCTCCCAGAAGGGGTGGAACGAGACGCATTCTTGAATATCATCAAGTCTGGGAAGGATGCGAGGTGAGTCCCTCCAAACAGGTCTCCATGGCGGCCAGTACCACAATCCACAGATTTGCGTGGTTGCGGTAGTCTGGTTTTGCTCCTCATGTACAAGCCCGACTTCTAAATATGCCCTTTGACGACACCTCTCTATTTGGCAAGAAAGCTGATGAGAAATTGCAAACCTCCAAAGCGGCAGCCAAAATCCCTTGTAGCTGCAGTTCGTCAAACTCCAAACCGCCCCAAAGGTACGTCCTGGAGGGGAAAGCCCTTTCAATTTTACTCCGCATTCGGAAAAGGCAGAGGGCAGCCAGCTCAAAGGGGCCAGAGGCGATTTACCCGTGGTGGGCGGGTCAAAGGTACCAAGTCTGCATCAGCAGGTGCTGCCTTACCCTCAGCATCTGCGCCAGCCACTCCAAAACCCCTCTGAGGTCTCTCCACACAAAACACCAGTAGGAGTCAGGTCAACTCAACATCTGACAGAATGTCAGGCTATTACGTCAGATACTTGGGCATTGGAAACAATTGCCCAGGGTTACTGCCTGCCTTTCCTACACACTCCTCAGTCACCCACCGGGGAGCAACTCTTTGAAGTTTCCAGACCCACTCCTTATGCAGGAGATTTTAGACCTGCTAGAGAAAGGTGCCATAGAACCGGTACCTGTAGCGTAGAGGAACAAGGGTTGGTACTCGCCTTACTTCCTAATATCAAAAAAGGACAGAGGATTGAGACCCATCTTGGACTTACGAGAATTGAACAAATTCCTCAGGAAGGACAAGTTCAAGATGGTAACCTTTTCTCAGATCCTTCAGGCCCTCCATTTTCAGTATTGGTTGGTATGTCTGCACCTTCAGGATGCATACTCTCATGTGCCTATCCATCTCAAGCACAGTAAGTACTGGAGGTTCGCCATTGGCAGCTCTCACTATCTGGTTCTGCCATTTGGGCTGACCTCCGCTTGAGGGTCTTCACCAAGGTAATGGCGGTTGTGGCAGCAAGTCTAAGGCGGGGAGGGATTCATGTCTACCCCTACCTGGATGACTAGTTGATCAGAGCAGTGTCCCCGGAACAAGCTCAGATTCATCTAGATTATGTTCGCCACTTCCTCCACAAGCTGTGCTTCTCCCTCAACTTAAAGAAGTCACAGATGATACCATCACAGAGACTCCAGTTCATTGGAGCAGTCCTGGACACATCCCTGGGAAAGGCCTCGCCACCAGAGGTGAAGGCTCAAGATATTCTACAGATGGTGATCAGATTTCAAAATGCCAAGCGTCTACCAGCCTTCGATTTTTTGAGGTTGTTCGGCCTCATGGCATCCTGCATTTTTCTAGTGCCAGAGACTGGCCTGAGAATGAGATCTTTCCAGTGGGCGCTAAGGACCCAGTGGTCACAATTCTCAGAAGGATGTCAGATCTCCCAGAAAGCCAGAACAGAGTAGCACGAGACCTTCAGTGGTGGGCCTGTCGGAAGAACATCTTGAAAGGAGAACCGTTTTCGCAACCATGGCCGCAGATAACAGTAGTCCCGGACACCTCACTCATGGGGTGGGGAGCCCATACCAACAACTTAACCATCATCGGCCGTTGGTCCCCATCGGAGTCCAGACTACACATCAACCTATTAGAGCTGAGAGCAATCAGGCTAGCACTGAAAGCTTTTCTGCCATCAGTAGAGGGGAAAAATGTTCTGATAATGACAGACAACACAGTGGCCATGCACTACCTCAACAAAAGAGGCGGCGTAGGGTCGCTGCCACTGTGCAGAAACAATGCAGCTCTGGTTCTGGGAAATTCAAGGAGGAATCTCTCTATTGGCAGTTCACCTAGCTGGAGAGAAGAACACGGCGGCGGACGCTCTGTGCAGGCAGATCAGTCTTCCACGAGTGGGAACTAGCTCAGGAAGTCCTTCAAGAGATCTTCACCCTTTGGGGAACCCCTCAAGTAAATCTGTTCTCAACAAGTGTCAACAGGAAATGCGAACGATACTGCTCAAGGGAATTTCCCCCGAGAGGAACTCTAGGAGATGCGTTTGTGGTGGACTGGGAGTTTCCACTTCTGTACACGTTTCCTCCAGTCCCCATCATTCCTCCCATAATAAGGAAGCTCAGGAGATTCTGGAAACCCATGATTCTAATTGCCCCGTATTGGGCCAGGAGAATGTGGTACCCGGATCTTCTAGACATGTCCATCTGTCCTCCGATTCGTCTTCTACAAAGATGGGATCTTCTCTTGTAAGAGGAAGGTCAGGTTCTCCATCCGGATATCAGGACTCTCAACCTTCATGCTTGGTTTCTGAAAGGTTGAGATACAAAGATTGGGACCTCCCGGATGACGTAATGGAGGTGTTGCTTTCGGCCAGAAAGCCAGCAACTAAATCCTTATACCGCTGCCGTTGGAACAAATTCTAATGTCTTTCCCCAACTACTTTTCAAATTCACCTGTGGGATTTAAATCTAGTCTTAAAATGTCTAAAGGGCACTCCATTTGAACCTCTTCCTTCCTGTCCATTAAGGTTTCTCACTCTAAAAACAGTCTTCCTAGTGGCTTTAACTTCGGCCAGAAGAGTGAGCGAACTACAAGCTTTATCTTGCAAACCTCCACATACCATCTTTCACAAAGATAAAGTAGTTCTTCAAGTGAAGCCGAATTTCCTCCCAAAGGTTGTCTCTGAATTTCATATCTCACAAAAAATAACCTTGCCTTCATTTTACCCTCCTCCTCCTCACTCAGGGACGGAGGAAGAGAGATTGCACAGGCTGGATCCAAAGCGTGCCTTGGGTTTTTACATTAACAGACTTGTATGGATTAGGTAAGCAAATCAGTTGTTTGTGGGGTATACAGGACATAAACTAGGGTTACCTATCACGAAACAGACCATCTCAAGATGGATAAAACTAACTATCATAGAGTGCTATAAATTGGCAGGAAAAAATCCTCCTCAACACCGCCAGGCTCATTCTACTAGGGGTATTGCAGCCTCGTCAGCTCTACAAAGAGGAGTTACAATTAAAGATATCTGTGCGGCTGCCACATGGTCGTCCGCACATAAGTTCACCACGTTCTACAGTCTAGATTCCTCCACTAGCCAGGAGACTAAATTTGAGAAACCTGTGTTGCACTCTTTGCATTCTTAAAAAGTGACTAAATTTTACTCCCGCCTCTTGTACACATTACTGCTTTGGGAGTCTATCAAAGATAAGGAATACGTGGGAGGACACGCTCCATTCGAAGAACAAGTTACTTACCAACTAACGTTCTTTCCACTGGATGTTCCTCCCACGTATTGCTTATCGACCCTCCCATCCTACCCCGCAGTAAAACTTCCCTTGTAGTTGCAGCCTACACTCCTTCAAGGGTACTAACCATCTCATAATGGACAACAGCACCTCAAAACGGAACTGAGCAACGGACGATGTGCGAGACTATATATACACCTATGATGACGTTGGCGCCGATACGGAGGTCTTTGAGGGACACCGACTCAAGGGACGTTGACACGCAGCGCCCGCTACTCAAAACAATTTCTGAGGCAGGCCAGCAAGCTGGAAGTGGACTTATCAAAGATAAGGAATACTTGGGAGGAACATCCAGTCGAAAGAATGTTAGTGTTGGTAAGTAACTTGTTCAACTCCCGACCTCCGTCATTTATATATTTGTCCCCTCTTTGACAATTACTTCCTCAACCGCTGCCGAAGACAGCAAACAGACTTCTACTGCTGGTGCTCCGGTCTGCGCTGTCGACCGCGTGGCCGGGCCTTCTGGCCAGCCTATACAGTAGTGAGAGAAGGGTCTGGGGGTTTCTATTAGTTTGAAGAATGCCTTTCCTTCTCCCCTCTCTTTGCCCTTTTGGTTTTGCCGTCGCTTTCACATACCTAAGCTAGAGACAGGACACCATTTAAATTTTGCCTTTCCTGTAAGGGAAAATGCCCCTGGAAAGACCAGCACCGGCGGTGCAATAAGTGTCTTCCCCTCAATTACGATGTAGAGGAGGAACCAAGTACCCCCACCTCAACCACCTCACCCATATTGCCTATATGGTGGGAGCCCGAATGCGAAAACCTTGCAGTACCAGTGGGAATACCAGTACCTAGGAGAATCTTGGAGGCAAGGTTCCCATTGCATACAAGAAAATATAATGGTCATTTGGATGAAATCCCAAAAGAAGCAGAGCAAATGAATGGCATAGACGAATGGTGATGTCACACAGAGCTGAGCTGACGTGCATGGAAAAGATGCAGACTAGAGAATGCAGATATTCTATAAGGCATCAAGAAAGTATAAAGGAAAAGTGACATCTTGGGATCAAGGTGAAGAAGCTTATGCCATAAAATGGATGAAGATATCAAAGCAGTTTACACGTGTAAAGATGCAAAAGAAACGCAAGCAGACAAAGTAATCCGGAGGTTGGCTTTATAATGAATAGATTGCAGCATGCGCCAATATATACATGTATGCATAAAGAGTAAAAGATGGATGTTTCCACTACATGTTATAGCAGTGTTGGACTCTACAAAGAAGGCCTCATTCTCAGTGTGTCACAGTAAGAAAACACATGAATTAAAAGTAAATCTCGAAGAGGCGAGGATGGATGAGCCATGAAGCCAAGCCAAGAAGCCAAGGTCTTATCAGGCTGGAGTGAGCTGACATTGGATACAAAATCGTTTGAAAGAACAAGTTCATGTTCAGAAGGCATGAACAAAACAACGAAGACGTCAGAGGTCTATTAGAAAATAGTATTTTAATACACCAAAAGGCTTGAAATCATGGTCTACAGTCACGTGGACAGGGGGGCGTGGCCAGTGAGCATGCCGTGAAGACGTGTGCTCGAGAAGCTCCTGCCCGTGATCCTGTTACAGGCGTAATCGCGCTGAATAAATAACTCCACATACGCCTGAAATAACGATTCCAGAAAGAGGAACCTCTTCCCCATACCCGGAAGCCGCTCCTAAGAAAAACCGAGCCGGGCAAGTCCAGAAACGGGGCTGGAGAAGAGGTGCCCCTCGGCCCTGCAAGATGGCGGCGCCCATGACACCAGTGGGGGAGGGGGACTGGAGCTCCCAGACAACAAGGTTCTGAGACCCCGGCGGACCAGTGCGGAACTCCCCCACGTTTGTCCCTCCCTCGTGCTGTCTGCGGAAGGGTGACGACCTGCCCCTGGTCTGCTGGGGATCTGGTGGTGCAGCCCTTGGCCCTGTGTGCAGCTAAAGCCACGGGGAGAACCGGGAGGAAGAGGCGGACACCTGGGCGAGCGGGAGCCCTGGACGCGGGCTCCCCCCTTCCTTAATCGGCATCCCAGGGAGGTCCTGGCCAGAGCAGGAAGCAGCGAAGCAACGGTGCTGCCGGCACAAGTCGGGAGACACATTAGCGTGATCCCCGTCGCGCTGAATCAGAGGAGGAGCAGGAGAGAAGCCTGGCGCTGGGGAACAGAACGCGGACTGTGGCGTTCGTGGAGGCCTGCTGCGTAGAGGGGTGAGTCCCGGACTCGAGTCCCCCTCCCTGCCCACGGACGTACTTACAAACAGACCCTGGGGAGAGACAAGCTGCAGACCCTGCCTCCCCCACCCCATTGAGGCCACATATTATCCTTTGTTCATCACGGGCTGGGTGGGAGGCTCGTAACACCTGCAGCACAGCTTATCCTCGCTGCAATTGGGAGGTTCGACACACGCACCGAGGATCACACCCCACAGGCACAACCCGGGGCGACGTATGAACTTATAAGTGGAACTGACCCACGGCACAACGTAAACAAGAACTTGCTACTAGGGCTGACCCAGGGACTACGACCAACTGGTCATAAAGGAACCTAAGGCTTAAAAAGTATCCTGCCTAACTAGTGTCAACTACTGAACTAACTACTGCGTGAACAGTACACTGGACCTAAAGGCAGAGATGCCCCCGCCTAAAGCAAAGGCACAACTATCAACGACAATGGACTCCTGCACGACGGTCAGGCCCAAGCAGCCGTTGCAGCAGGACCCCGACCCCAATGCAGCGCCACCACAGCTGGAAACAGAACCTAAAGACACACTAGTCCTTCAAGCTATTGCAGCACTACGCACCTCTATCGAAACAAAAATAGGGGAAATGAGGGCGGATATGCAACTCATGCGCCAAGATGCCTGCAACCTAACGGAGAGAGTAAATACGAATGAAGCTACCCTGCGAGACAACGTCGCTAACACCTCAGACCTGAAGGCAAAGGTAACGGAATTGGAACTGAAAGTAGCGAGGCGAGATCTGAGGATGCGGAGGGGCGCGCTCGGCGCGATAATGTTAGGATCCTGGGGGTCCCGGAGGACATGGAGGGCTTGGACCCTACAGACTTTATAGAGACATTGCTCCTACAAGAAATAGGGTCGGGAAAACTTTCCCAGGGGTTCTCAGTGGAGCGCGCCCACAGATCTCTTCAAACGCATCCCCCGCCGGGGTCGCACCCGCGCCCGATAATAGCGAAAATCCTAAATTTCCGCGATAGGGAAACAATACTGCGTCACTCCAGAGAAGGCGAAGAGATTAGAAGACAGGACTCCAGAATAGTCCTATACCCTGATTATACCCCCACGGTACAGCGAGCCAGAAATTCTTTCATACCAGTGAAAGCCAGGCTACGAACACTTAACATAAAATACATGTTGCTCTACCCATCTTGCCTTAAAGTTTTATATAAAGGGAAGGCAATCTTCTTAGAGACCCTAGCGGCGGCAACCATGTGGATGGAGCACAATAATTTGGCGGAGAACGGAGAGGATCCTCAGGAAAACAGATAGGAGCGAAGTGAACAACAACAAAATGAACACTTATGGAAGGTCCCACGTTGGAGATGAGACGCTTAACCAGATATTGCAAGGGACCGAACTGAGAATATAGCTACGTCGGGCAGGACCACAAAGAACCACGAGCAAATACACCGCTGACACGCCCCCTCACAGAAAGTGCAGGTCAAATGCCTACACACTACCTGCACCAAAAGGCCTGGAGAGGCCCAGAAGGCTCGGGAGCCCCTGAGCGCTGCAAGTTAGAAGCAACTGCTGGGGGCAGTTTGCAGTTAAACGTTTTTGGTTATTCATCCGTTCAGATGAAAGTTACAACAGTTGGTAAGTCTCCATATATCAACTTGGACGAGGGGGAGAGGGTCAGAGGGGGAGACACTTTGAGGGTAACCTCCCTACAGGACACCGTAATCAGCAACTTCCAGCCTAAAGTAACATGGCAGGGAATGTGAAAATAATGACATGGAACGTGAGGGGCCTTGGTACCTACCTCCGAAGGAACAGAATTAAGTCATACTTACACAGGAAAAAGGTTGGGATAGCACTCTTACAAGAAACGCACTGCACAACGACATCTATGGGCAAACTTCAGGAACACTGGGGGGACAGGGATTTGGTACTGGTTACTCGAAATATGCTAGAGGGGTATACACATGGATTCACCCCCAGCTCCCTTTCCGACTATCCAAATTTGTTAGCGATCCAGAGGGCAGGTATGTGATTGTATGGGGACATATCGAACAGCAAGAGTTATGCATAGTGAACACTTGCCTACCTAACAGCATCCCGGCCTACTTGGCCTCGATGTACGACATAACCACTCTACATAGAGACAGCCTTTTCATTTGGGGTGGCGATTTCAATTGCGTGCGAGATCCCATGCTAGATAGGTCGCTACCGCCGCTTATCACCACTATGGCTGCCACAACAGCACTAAACACGCTGATAGACAGACTAGATTTGGCTGATATATGGAGGGAACTTCACCCCCACACACGAAACTACTCCTAATCCCCACATGGCCTCCATACGAGGCTAGATTACATTTTTGTCGGCAGAGAACACCTATCTCAGATGGAGGGAGCAGAATACTTAGGAAGGACAATCTCGGACCACTTCCCCTTAATAGTAAATTGGAATCGTGCTGGCCCCATGCCCCCCATTCCTATGTGGCGCATGCCAACAATGGCCCTGAAGGACCAAACATTCAGAGATGAACTGCAGGATACGATAGACGACTACATAGAACTAAACAAGGGAAGCGTAGACTATGTAAGCACGGTATGGGAGGCCCTAAAGGTGGTGACTAGGGGGGAGGTACTGGCAAACGCTTGGAGCAGGCTCGCTAAGTTTGATTTCGCCACCAGAACGAACAGGGCGCACACAGAAGCAGGTAGACCTAGTAGGCCCCTGGCTTGGCTCTGCAGGAAGGAACATCCCAGACACACCATTACCCTGATCCAAGACAAACAGGGCAATACACACCAGACCCAACAGGAAATAAATGATACCTTTAAGAATTATTACAAACACCTATACTCCCACGAAATAAAAATATCTGGGGACCACATAGCGGGTACCTTAGAAGAGATAGGGCTACCTAGGCTCTCTCCAGCACAGGCCGAAGAACTAGAGGCAGATATTACAACAGAAGACATTGCCGAAGCGATTAAAGCACAAGCTACGGCCAAGGCTCCAGGGAGCGATGGGTTGCCCTCGGAATTTTACAAAACTTATAGTTCCTCTCTGATACCACTCTTACATGAGGTCTTCCAGGAAATATACGAACGAGGTATCTTACCTGACAGCATGAGGGAAACCCTAGTGATCCCAGTTCTTAAGCCAAACAAGCCAGCGGAGCACTTTCATATCGCCCGCTAGCTATGCTCAATCATGATGTTAAACTACTAACCACAATCCTAGCTCAGAGACTGTCCAGACAGATAGGGGATATCGTACACTCAGATCAGTGCGGGTTTGTTCCAGGCCGGAACACGACCATGAACTTACGCAGACTTCAACACGTCATTACACAAACAGATGCGAGCACTGAATCCTACGCCCTGTTATCGCTAGACGCCATCAAGGCGGTCGATTCCATATTCTGGGAGTGGCTATTAGCGGTCCTGAAGGAATTCGGGTTTGGCCCACGTTTTATCAGGTGGATCCGAATACTCTACACTGAACCAAGAGCACGGGTAAAAACTGGGAGACACGTGTCGGAAGTTTGGGGGATATGCAGAGGTACCCGCCAAGGCTGCCCGCTATCCCCCATGCTTTATATATTGGGATTAGAGCCCATAGCGATCTATTTTCGGAAACAATTTTTTGATGCCGGAATAAGGCTAGGGGCAATAGATCACATAATCTCACTTTACGCGGATGATGTGCTTTTGTACGTCAGAGACCCGCATCTCAATGTCCCAACTATGCTGGATGTTCTTGACAATTTTTCCAAAGTCTCAGGCATACAATTCAACAAGGCAAAGTCCTGCCTATTCCCACTAGCAGGCCTTAGGGACAGATGCTCGGAGGAGCTCCCAACACTAGGGATACAGTGGCAGACCACCAAGTTCCGCTACTTGGGTATCCAGATCATGCACACTCCCCAACTGATAAACGAGCATAACACAAATGCAGCAATACCTGCGCTGCGCAGATCAATGTCCTTCTGGGCAAAACTCCCACTGTCGGCAATGGGGAGAATTTCGATAACCAAAATGATAGTTCTCCCTAGGCTCTTGTATAGGTTCCAAAATGTGCAGTATTACATCAAGAACTCGTTCTTCCGCCTATTAGGGTCAATAACTCGAGATTTTATCTGGGGGCGGGGCAGGCATAGAATAGCACACTCCACACTAGTCTTACAATACGCTCAGGGCGGAATCCAACTCCCGCATTTTGAAAAATATTACTTAGCAGCCCAACTCAGTTTTGTGTCCAAATGGCTAGCTGACGAGAACACATCCGAGACTCCCCTGCTACAGTCCCTGATCTCTCCACTGCAACTTAAAGAACTTATTTAGGCGCCACAACACCTGCTGAGTGACACACCCTTTATAGCCACCCTGGGGAAACAAATTTGGCAAATAACGAAATCACTAAGAAACCTAACACACCTGTACTCCCCAGAAATACCGATGATTTGGGACCTGTGTAGATCAGACTCAGACTTGTTGCATCTCAGGGCCTGGGAGAAGAAGGGGGTTTACATGTGGGGAGTTCTATACGAAGAAGGCTCCTTTAAAAGAGTTCAGCACACTACAGAACATGGACGGGATACCCACTAGTCAATACTTGTTGTATCGAAAGATACGAGAAATAGTAAGACACAAATGGGACACCTGGCCAGAAGAACCCGAATCTGATCCTCTCACAACTCTATTATATAACCTAGGCGAGGGACAGAAACTGGTCTCCCAAATATACAGCCACCTCAATGATAACCCCAACCCAAAGGGAGAGACCCTGAAAAGCAAATGGGAAACGGATATTGGCCGAGAACTCTCGGAGGCAGAATGGACCACGGCGCCAACATTTCCTAAGGCTGTGTCGAGAAACTACAGATTCCGCTTTATACAACTAAACGTCCTGCATCGGACATATCTCACTCCACACAGACTTGCGACATTTAACAAAAATGCGAGCTCTGACTGCCCACGGTGTAGGGCGGACACAGGGCTGATCTCATACATATGTTTTGGGAGTGCAACACAGTACAATCCCTGTGGGCAAAGGTCAAGCTGACATTCGAGAAGGCAGGAACCTCCAGCTACAGATGGACTCCCGAATAATGCCTCCTAGGAACGTACCCCAGACTGGCCAAACTTGAGCATCGGGTGAAATTAATGGACCTATTGTGCCTTTTGGCCAAAAGACATATCGCCATGTCCTGGAGAAAGCCAGCGGGGCCCAGATATGGCGCCTGACGCAGCAAACTTATTAGATGGATTGATGCAGAAACTAGGGCGTGGGAGGATAGCGTTGCCAGATCCACTGATGAGTCCAGCTCCACCCTAGAAGCATGGAGGGAGATAGTTAGAACTATAACATACCCCTCAGACGATAAACCCCCATGAGCAAGCACTATCTGGACCATGCTGAACCGCAAAAACTTAGAAACCCGTGAGGGAGGCCCCCAAATACCTAAGGAAATTGCTGCATTCAAGAATCCCCCCTTCCCTACAACACCCCCCACTGAAGTCTTGGTAAATGTACGATGAAGACTAGATATGGAGACAGTTTATGTTAATGTTATCAGTTTACTGTTTGGAACGTTCTCTTTTTATATCTCTTGCTTCCTCTCATTCCCCCTCTCCCCCCTCTCTTTCTTTCTCTTCTTTCCCTTCCTTCCTCACCTTTCGCTCTTCCCCTTTCTTTTCACTCCCCCCTCACCTCTGTTCACTATCATATTATTCCAAAGAGTTTGCATTATATGGCACGATTGACCTGCCATGTGTCACTGCTTTATGATAAATGCCAATAAACAAACTTGAAAATAAATACAGTCACGTGGACAGATGAAGTTGGACGAACAGGACTATCATAGCAACACATGAGGGCAGAGTGTGCCTTCACTCCTCTGAATTCTCAGAGCTAAGAACACTTCCAAAGACAAGTTCTAAGTCTTAATTGCCAGCAGGCCACTGAGGTGATGATGGGTTGATATGCTAATTGGTGGGAAGCTCTGTTTTAGGTGAGCTCACCAGCACCTGGAGGTCCAATCAGCGTGCTTCTAGACATAGGTGGAAAAGTACTGGCAGAGGTCAGAGTGCCAACCAATTTTAGGGGACCACGTAATTAAGAGTCAATCGGACATTGTATATTTAGTGACGTTCAAAGTGGCCTTTTTGACGGAAGGGCTTAATTGCCCCACCTGATGTTAAGAAACCAATTACTTTGTCATTGTCCCATACTAGTGTAGAACATATACTTAGATATTCCCTTAGACCCAATCACTTTCTTCAATAGGTTGTTTTGTAGTTTGCTACGTAGGATGACATTAGTAATACGTAGGTTAAAGTCATCAATGATGATTTTCCGCTATATAAGATAGCTTTTTTTGTAATACATTGAGAGAATTTGCGCTGAGACATCCGTTGATGTCCGTTGTACTCCCTGTTTTAGATAATTGGCAATAAAACAGTTATCCTTTTTGCCAGCGACCCGAGTCGTTTTGATTATTGATGTATGAATAAAATCTGCATCCCCATCCATCTCCAGGGTAATTGCTACTCATCTTAAAGGGCTGAGGTTATTCATTTCAATGATGAGGCGTCCTGACTTCGCCCTCTAGCTGCCTGCACGCAGCGTTGCCCAGTCCAAGATCAGGTACAATGGCTGTCCCAACAGTGACTGTCCGACCATTTTATGCTGACCTTGGCAAGTCTGCCAAAGATATTTTTAACAAAGGATATAGCTTTGGGCTGGTGAAGTTGGATGTTGTTGGGTGTCCTGACCCACGTTTGAGCTATCATGCTGCAACATTTGGTGCTGTGGGCTTAGAAAATCCAAGATGGCCAAAAAGCCCACAAGTGCGCCAGAATCCAGGAGAACCACGCAGTTTGTGCGCACACCAAAATGGTTACCTAACTTGCCACCCACCAGTGTAAAGAAAGATCTTTGTTAACAAAATCCACTGTTACTGATGTCAAAAAGTTGCTGAAATCGTGACTCATTGGACCACTTTAAAGATTCAACCCTTTTGTGGGGTTCCACATAACCATCTTACTGTAAGGAGCCCCATCAAAACAATGTTAAGCAAGGATTATTTACTACCATGTAAGAACCATTCCTGTTTGGAATGCATTAATCCAAGAAAGATCCCAAAATTGCATGCAGTACCAACAAAATCCTCAAGGCGGCGCTAGCGGTCTAAACTCTGACAGGAGAACTGAGTGCAGTTGCTGACAAAGGGATTTGACTCAGCTTACTTCAAAGGCTGCATTTTAATTAAAAATTAGCCACCTGCTGTTCCCAGAGGCCTGAAGCCTGGGAAACCCTCTCACCTCCAGAGATTCACACCAGGAGTTAGAATCTCACATGACCTCTTGATTGATAGAAGGCAGACTGGCTGGGAGCCTCCTGGAGACCACACAATAGGCTCTTGCAATTGAATAGGATATGTTGATTTTGACTGTTTCCTGTCAACAAAGGCCTGCCTGCCAGAAGACACATGTGACTGACCCACCCAAGTCTTGGAGGCGGACTCCAACACTCTGAGAACTGAATTGAAAGCAAAATATATATTTTACAGAAACACTGATAACTCTTTGTAATCAAATGACAGAAATGTATAACTTTGAGACCCAATAAACCTTTTAACTTGCAAAACAGAACTACTTCTTGGCTCAGTGGGGTCAGGGGGATTCCAAGAGAGGGGTGTTATATAGGGGTAGTCATCCAGAACGCATGAACTGGACATAAAGATATATCAATAAGGGTTTCCATTCAGTATCCCAGACTAGGCATTGACTTAGCTGTAGTGTTGAATTGAATCCTCTTACAAATTGGGGGCTCGTCCGGGATCTGGTCAGGTTTTCTTCACTCGCCACGGACGGTCTCTGCGCACAGCGTCTGGGTCAGCTCTCTGGTTCTGCGAACAGCGGTCTGGGTCAGCTCTGCTCTGCCTCTGGTTCTGGATACTGCTCTGCTTTCTCTGGGTACAGCACTGCTTCTGGATCTTTCTGCACAGCTTTCTCTGGACCCAGCGCTGATCTGCACGGCTCCTGGATGCTGCTATCGCTGTTAGGTTTGCTGGATGCTGAGGCCCGCTGAGAAGAGTTCTCAGTTTGTGGGTTTAGGCCCTTGCTTTGAGTTCTGACTCAAGTTCTTTGGAGTTTTAAAGTCTAAGTGTGGAATCTAGTATCTTCTGGATGTTGTGTGGTCCGGCAGAGCGCGTTGCAGCAAATGGAATTGAATGTCCCTATCTGTCCTGTCTGCTTTTATGTGTTTTGAAAGTGGGTGTGTGTGCAGCATCACTAGCCAGCCCCTCTCTCAACTGCAGATTGGTCAAGCTTTCCTTTCTCTCTTGATTGGGGAAATGAAATGAAGTGTCATCATGATGTCATTTAATGGCTTGCAGAAAGGACACTCCCCTGTCAAATTACACACAATCTATATTTGATCAAAAAGACATATTTCATAGCTACACAGTGGTTTGAAATTACATGCACCCATCATGCATTTACTGATGGTAGCCCCTGTTCAAACTCTGCTCTTCCTGGGGGCTTGCATTCAGAAATGGCAATATTTTGTGCTTTTTAGTGGTTTTGCAACATCAGATTTTTCTCCAGATTTGTACACATGTACACGGCCTGTCCATACATGCTCCAGTAAATTAACATGTCTCTAGCTTAAACACAGAGTCTGTAGTATACATAAATGGCGGGGTTTTGCCCCAGAACATCACACAAATTGGAGTTTGGGCTTGAATTGAAGGTACATTTTTTAAATTAAGGCTCTCAAAGTTATACATTTCTGTCATTTGATTACAAAGAGTTATCAGTGTTTCTGTAAAATATATATTTTGCTTTCAATTCAGTTCTCAGAGTGTTGGAGTCCGCCTCCAAGACTTGGGTGGGTCAGTCACACGTGTCTTCTGGCAGGTAGGCCTTTGTTGACAGGAAACAGTCAAAATCAACATATCCTATTCAATTGCAAGAGCCTATTGTGTGGTCTCCAGGAGGCTCCCAGCCAATCTGCCTTCTATCAATCAAGAGGTCATGTGAGATTCTAACTCCTGGTGTGAATCTCTGGAGGTGAGAGGGTTTCCCAGGCTTCAGGCCTCTGGGAACAGCAGGTGGCTAATTTTTAATTAAAATGCAGCCTTTGAAGTCAGCTGAGTCAAATCCCTTTGTCAGCAACTGCACTCAGTTCTCCTGTCAGAGTTTAGACCGCTAGCGCCGCCTTGAGGATTTTGTTGGTACTGCATGCAATTTTGGGATCTTTCTTGGATTAATGCATTCCAAACAGGCATGGTTATTACATTGTAGTAAATAATCCTTGCTTAACATTGTTTTGATGGGGCTCCTTACAGTAAGATGGTTATGTGGAACCCCACAAAAGGGTTGAATCTTTAAAGTGGTCCAATGAGTCACGATTTCAGCAACTTTTTGACATTAGTAACAGTGGATTTTGTTAACAAAGATCTTTCTTTACACTGGTGGGTGGCAAGTTAGGTAACCATTTTTGTGTGCGTACAAACTGCGTGGTTCTCCTGGATTCTGGCGCACTTGTGGGCTTTTTGGCCATCTTGGATTTTCTAAGCCCACAGCACCAAATGTTGCAGCATGATAGCTCAAACGTGGGTCAGGACACCCAACAAATCCCCCCACGTGACTGCCCTTTGAATTTGAGTCGATGGGGAGTCGGGTGCACAAGGGTTTTGACCCACACTGAAGTCGGAGAATGGAAGACCAGGCTCCCGTCCTTCCCCTCTCGCGCTTGGCCTAAAGGATCACGGCCAAGGCACCCGCCATGAGAAGAGTTTGCCCATCTACCAGACCACCAAATACCCTGGTACAGGAACATACGGATGTGTCCATCTGCCTGCCCAGCAGCCCGCCCTGGCCATGCCGACACCTGCGGCACGGATCAACTAGACTAAAACCTACACGTCGTTAGAGATGCCATGACGACCTAGTCAACGGTCAGCACACCTGTGCAAATATACACACTGGACACTCCCGCACCAATCTACACGAAGAATATACTCAGTGCTATGACGTAGGCGACAGACATACTCACGGACGTGCATCTTTATTATTTTCCACATAGGCTCTCAAAATGCAGAAACGCAAGACGCATCATGAACCCATCTAAAGAGCTTGCTTACGCTTCTCCTAAACCCAGGTGCCATAATGAGAAATATAACGAAGACACGATACTGGTCGTAAAACAATATGATACTATAACCTAAAGCGCCTATGCACCAAACGGTTCCTTCTATACACCAGGCCTAAGTAGGCCGCAAGCAAGAGCTTCCATGGACGTTAAAAGAACAAGAGTCAGGTTGCTGATCCTGCTGAATGAGCCAGGCGAAAGCAAATAGCCAAAGTCGCAATGTTGCAAACCCACATTCCGAAAGCAGACCATCAAGGGCACGATGTTGCAACCTCGCACGCCGCACACCGGAGTTAAAGTCACACCTGCAAATTAAACCAGGCACACAGTGGAAAAACAATATTAATTGTGCAGAATTCTGCCTCAAACACGGTCCCACCTCACGTGACCGAGCTGAACCTGACAGGATGCCAAGACCAGAAAAGGCGTCTGGATCCCTCGTTACAAGACACAAGGCAGATACAATTAAAAGGCTCAATGGACATCTGCGACAGTGGGAGTAGTCGGCCTTCCAGCTTATGAATAAGTCCTCACATTGTCTGCACGTACTCATAGTGAAACATTGTTGCAAATGACAGGTACACCGAGAGCTGGGAACAGCGATGGTCCCAGACTGGGAAGCTCGCGGGCGCACCAATCAGAACATGGGGCTCCTATCACTGACGCCATTAACATTAACCAATCATCAGGGGTCTTCATGTAACAATTCTCATGTATCTAATTGTAGGGACAACCCAGATATATCACCTGACTAACCCTTGTCCACTAACATTGTTCTCTATACGTATGCTATACTAACCCTACCACTCGAGCAACCAATTAAGAGTGGCGATAGGTTTTTGCTAACTTTTCAAGGTGACGCAAGTAGCGCGTCATACTAAGGTAAAAAGGGCCTGCGAGCCCCACGATTGTGTGTGTGTCAGGACGGACGCGTACGATCCTTGACCCATCGCCGTTTTTGTCTAATAAACAGCAGAGTCACCTTGCTTCTTGCGTGTGTCTCATACTCTATCTCTTTTGGGATATACGGGAGGAGTTGGGGCCTCCCTGCCCGGAGGTCTGCGGACGACCCGGCCGACCCCGGCAGAATTTCCCCCCGACAAGTTGGAGGCACTGCTGAGATCTGTTTAAGATCCGCTTTTTCATTTTTACTTTTTCCAGTTACTCCCGTTGCGAGGAGGCCCGGCGGCGCGGCCCCCTCTGCCGTTGCCCCCTTCTGAGGACTACAGGACCATCGCGGACTGTGAGAAGACCGGACAGCGCAATCCGGATATTGGCCCTCGGGAGCCGGTTGAGAAGTATCCCACCCGCGGTTGGCGAGTGTCCAGACGTGGTCCAGACGAGGGGAGGTGGCGAGCCGCTTGGAGGGGTGCACGCAGTCGAGCGGCCCCGCATCAAGAGAACTTGGTGAGCATACCACGCACAACAAGCAATGTGAGATTGTGAGGAAGGGGGGAGGAATTAAATACGGGAGGTGGGAGGTGTTGCACAGGTGCGCGGCGAAGGTTTGACAATTTAGTGTTGGCAATGGAATGAATGGTAGCCGAACGAGTGCGAGAGCAGTCGGCTACGTCACGCGAGGGGGGGGCGGAGCACGAAAACATCACGTGCGGCCGCTTGTAGAAACTGATTGGCCTAGGTCGCGACTACGTGTAAGGGTGGGTGTGTGTGGTTTCCTACGATTTGGCATTTATTTATCAATGAGTAGATGAGGATCCCTATTGTTCGAGCAAGAAACTCGATAGGTAGATGACGTTTCCCTGTAGGCGGTAGCTAGTTAGTTGCCCAATACAGAAGATAATTGGCTGGTTAAGCCCTCCTGTCGAGGGGCGTATCACACGCGAGGCGACGCAGCGTGCGCAGTCCGATTATATTATTGGTTACCTTGTTCCAGGAGTGACAGGAAGACAGCTGTGAGGTTAACGGGGGTAGATTGCAAGTGTATTTTGAACTTAAAGAATATATGAAGAACTTACCAGTAGCTCGAAGAGATCGGTGATGTCACCAGTAGGGCTTTCATAGGATATCGTGAGCACAAGGCATCTTTCCTTCTGAGAGGGGTGGGGAAGAGAACTGTGGTAAGGGAGTGGAAACGGAGATAAACGGTAAATGAGTTGATTGGGGAAAGGCGAAACGGGGGACGTGGCTGCGCACGGAGAACGCCGGCCACGGCAAGTGTAGTAGAAGGAGGAGGAGCAAATGAAAATAGGACGACTGTATAAGAACGTCACAAGGGGTACGCAGCCGCAGGGGGCTACGTGCGCCTCGGCCGCAGGGGGCCGTAAGGGTGTTTTCTAAAGGAAGAACAGAACGAAGAACATACACAAATGTAAATACCATATTTTAATAATTTTCCTTAGCGGACTATCGTAAGTCCCCAACCTTACGGGGCCAGGTAACGATATAAGGTTGTATATTGTACACTGCTAGTGAGATAACCACTACCAGATAGGGGAAGGGTAACAAGTGGAGCGCTACTATGTCATACGGGACAGGATCGGGAGGGTGGGGGGAACACCCTCACTACCCCACTACAACACATATGCACAACACTGCCACCCCATAGGGAGAAACTGATTAAGTACAGCATAGAATGGACCCAGGGGACAGACAACAAAATGCTAACACCATGGCCGCCTAACGGTAGCTTCGATCCATATGCCCAACATTCACTGCTAAACCATCTGCACAATACATACAAGGGGAAGAAGTTGGCAAACCACGTGGAGGTGTTTAACTTATGGAGGATGTTCCAAGGGTCCCGACCAGGACCAAACGGGATGTTCACTGTGGGGGAAATAAAGGAAGAAAAAGAGATTAAGGAGGAAGGAGAGGATGGGAAAAAGGGGAGTGAAGACCCAAAGAACACGGGGAACGGAGAGGGAGGAGAAAAGAATAATACATCAGATGAAATAAAAAAGGAACCGAGCAACGATATACCCCTAGCAAAGGGAGTGAAAACAGAGGGAGGGGGGTTGTACCCTTTAAGAGAATTAGGAGAAATAGAAAGAGGACAGTTAAGGGCGGCTGAGGGATACTTCAACCCGGCATACAGCCCTCCACCATTTGTGGCTCATAGGAAGATGCCAGCAGGGGAGGGGAGGACTGGAGAAGAACAAACTGTGGAAATAGGAAATGATGAGTGGGTAGCTGCACAGATATTATTAAAATTACGAGGTTCATTAACAGGAGAAGAGAAGGAGGTAGCAAAGAAAACAGACGAGGATAATACCAGGGAGAGTGAAATGAGGGGGGAAGAGCTATTACGACAAAAGGAAGAGATTTTGGAGGAACGACTAGCAAAGTTAAGGGATGAGCAGAATGAATTGATCAAGCAGCTCGAGAGGGAGGAGAGAGAGAGAGAGCGAGGAAAAGGAAAGAAGGTAAGAACGAATTGGACAAAATAAGGGAACAAAATGAGGAGCAAAGGAGAGAAGCTGAAAGGGTAAAAGCAGCAGCAGAAAGGGTATCAAGAGTAGTGCTGCGAGAAAAGAAAAGGGAAGAAGAAGAAAAAGAAAAAGAAATGGCAATGTGGAAGAGGAGATTACTCTCAGAAACAACTAAGAAATACGAAGAAGGGAGGGTGATAGAGTATAGTTGAAAGGGAAAGGGTGAAATGGGAAAGGAAGAAAGAGGATGAAAGAATATTGGAACAGATGAGCAGTGAAGTGATGGAGGAATTAAAAAGGAAAAGGGAGGAAAATAGGGAGATGGAGGAGAGAAATGAAGGAGAAAGAGAAGATAGGAGAAGGGAGAGTGAAGAATGGGGGGATGTATATAGAAACACAGAAGTAGCAACAACATCAGCACAAAGGGGAGCGGTTGATAAAGGAGAAAAAGGAGAACTGGACCTAATAGACTTACAAACAGTAACAATCAAGGGGAAAAAGACCGAGTGGGGGGTGCCGTTTATGACTGACTTTTGTAGTGAGGAAGAAGGAGTGGAGAAGGAAGGAAGAAAAAGTGAAAGGGAAAGCTTAGATAAACTATACATCACCCGGACCAACACGGACTCACCATGGATCAGTAGGAGAAAGGATGAGCTGGAGAGAAGTGAGGAGGGAGAGCAAGGAATAGCGGAAAGACAGACACATGAGGCCGCACCATCCCCATCACCATCCCCATCACGCCCTCCCCCATCGCACCCTACATGCTCAACCACCTCACGCTCGTTACGCACAATAAAACTCGCGCCCTTCACAGACGAACTGACACCCTATGCATGTCGGCTTAGGGACTTCCCTAGACGCAGGCAGGAAAGACGAATACACATGCCCACATTAAATACAGGAAATGATGGAAGAAGGGGAAAAGATGGAGAAGAAAGAGTTACGAGCAGGGGAAATACGGACGAAATTGACGATGTAGAAGAGAGGGAAGAGGAGGAAGGGTGTGAGGACTCGATATTATGGAATATAAAGGGTAAAACGAGACATAACTTAATGCCACTTCTGGAGAGAGGAGGGGTTAGACCACAGTATGTCCCTTGGAAGCATACAGACAAAGACAATATAAAATGCAGGCTCCCATCATTAAGTGGAGGTGCGGGTAAGTGGATATATGAAATGGAAAAACACACCGCAGGACAGAAACTGGCAGTAGGGGATGTAAAGGGCCTTTTAATATCGATATTAGGGGATACAGCGGATCACATTTGGAAGAGAGCGGGATTCCCTGGGGTAACAATAACAAACACATCGCATGATGGGGCACCATTCGCAAACTGCAGACATGCACTATGGCAGGCACTGAGGGTACAGTACCCAGACACATCAGACATAGGAGCAATTACCTCCCGCAAGATGCGGGAGAATGAAGATCCTGTTGATTATATCTAGGAAATCCAAGAGAAGTGGCGCATGGAAACTAGAGAGCAATGGGATAAAACACCAGCAATATTTTATCATATACTAGTACAAGGGCTCCCAGAAGGAGTTCAGAAACAATTAAAGAAAGTAGTGGGAATGGAAGCAAAACCATGGCCAGAAATACAACTGACTATAGTGCATCATTGCAGGACATGGCAAGGAAAAATGAAACAAAAGGAAGAGGACAGGAAAACGGAAGAGACTAAACTAGTACAGAAAAAGCTTACTAAATACACAATGGAAGGGGCACTAATAACTACGCCTACAACAATGACCCAAAGCCCCACACAAGTAGTGGCTGCACAATATTCCTCCCAAATACCACCTTCACAGACTATAACACAACAGGCGCCGCCACTCCAACCATACACAACCAACATGGGAGGAGGACACCCAATGCAAGGAGCTGGGTATTATAATTATAACCGGGGGAGAGGAGGAATTATGAGAGGGAGAGGATACGGATATAACACCCAACAGCAGGTGGGAGGACTTAGAAATTCCTACCCCACAGGGCAACCAGTATACCAGGACAACACAGGGAGCTTCCCATGGCAGAGTAGGGAACCACCGGTGTGTTGGAGTTGTGGACTATTAGGGCACATGTCACGCACGTGTAGAGTTAGACCAGGAACACCATCATGGAGTGAACAGGGACAACCAAGGCCCTCACAGGAACAGCAGGGCATACAGCAACAGCAGACGTTGCAACAGGGAAATGAACAACAACAACTAATAACACAACAACAGCCACAGACATATTCACTGCCACAACAACAGGTAGCGATGACACAACAACCCCAAGCACAACAAACACAACTGGGTAGGGTGACGGTCTTGGGACACAACCCTTACACAGGAAATGGTCAATCGTTGTACCGTCAATAGGACAGCCCACAGACGGCCTTGGTGTGTCCCATCCTGTCAGTAACACCTAATAGTGCGGAGGAACCACGCATAGAGGTAACGATAGGTGACAAAAAATTATCATTCCTTGTTGACACCGGGGCGACCCGGTCTTGCATAAGGGAAGGTAAATTTAAGATGTCAGGCGAAGCCATGAACACCCAAGGATTCTCTGGGGCTAGAGGGTTGGTTCCCTTTACTGATAACATTCCTTTATCTATTGGAGATTATGACCTGTCAGTTCCACTTCTATATTATAGTGCCTCACCAGTAAATATACTGGGGAGAGACATAATGAACAGGTTGAATATGACGATCTCCTTTACTGAGGACGGCATAATTTGCTCTACTCCAGGGATTAACATGCTCACAGCACGACAGATTATGCAAGCATACTGCGGACAGACAGCGATTAGGGCGGAGCCAGTAGATGGCGAACTATTCCAGTATGGGACAGATATGGCATTTGCATGGATGCCAGGGATAGAAGGGAAAATATGGAGGAGGCCAGCAGCCTATCTGTTCAGACCAGAAACACCTGTTAATGAACCAGAGGGGAAGGTGGTTCTAATGGACATTGAGAGCATTATTGCAACAGCTGATTACATTGCTGTACATGCCCAAGACAGAGAAGGAAGAGCATGGAGGGCAGTGATAGCACTAGCAGAAGGATGTAGGCTCACCCAGGTGTCAGATGAGGAGCTGTTTTCAGAAGAAAAGGAGGAGGGTGAAATGGTGTTTATGATGAGTGTGGAAATATGGCTAAGAGTGGCTTACAAACAAGTAGCACAGAAAATTGCAATGGCACTTGAGGCACCCGCATGCACCCCAGTCCCCTTCTTTAAGGAGGATATGTCAAAGGTACCCAAATCATTGTGGACTACTAGCCCCTATGACGTGGGGTGCATAAAAAGTATAGAGGGAGTAAGGATAAAATTGAAAAAGGTGCAATACTCCCCAGAGTGAAACAGTACCCACTATCAAAAGAGGCAGATGAGGGCATATATGAAACCATAACGGCCCTTATAAATAATGGCATATTGGTCCCCTCAGAATCACCATGTAACACGGCTGTATACCCAGTGCGCAAGGCTAAAGGGGGGTCTTGGCGCTTCATACAGGATCTCAGGCCCTTGAACAACATAGTAGAAGCAGAATATCCCATAGCAGCAAACCCGGCCACAATATTGTGTGGCATTCCAGCAGAAGCATCACGATTTACAGTGATCGACCTTAAAAATGCTTTTTTCTCAATACCATTGCACCCAGACTCACAAGATCTGACAAGCTTCACTTACAGAAACACAAAGTGGAAGCACACCAGATTGCCACAAGGGTATTGCGAATCACCCTCAATTTTCAACAGAGTAATACAGATGGATTTGGGTAACATTGAAGTGGAAAGCACAGTGTTGCAGTATGTGGATGACATAATAATTTGCAGTACAAACAAAAGAACATGCAGAGAGGACTCCTTAAAGATGTTGACAATATTGGCTGAAAAAGGTTACAAGGTAGACATGGAAAAGATACAGTACTGTCAAGAACAGGTACTTTACATTGGTCAGCTTATATCCCAACATGGAAGAAAGATTGCACCACAAAGAGCACAGGCCATTTCAAACACCCCAATGCCACAAACAGTGAGGGAACTGCAGCAGTTCCTGGGGCTGTGCAACTACTGTAGAGCATGGGTATTTGATTACAGTTCGTAAATAGGACCCCTGCTTGAGGCGTTAAAGGAAGCTAATAAAGGGGAGAAAAAGCTGGGGTGGACGATGGAAATGAAAGAAGCTTTTGATGAATTGAAAGATGCGATATCAACTGCTCCGGTACTGGCATCCCCAGACTATGAGCGACAATTTTCTATATTCTCACATTGCGATTCAGCAGTAATGAAAGCAGTGTTGGCTCAAAAAACAAGCATGGGCTACAAACCAGTAGCATTTTACAGTGGCCACTTGGATCCTGTGATGTTAGGTCATTTCCCTTGCGAACAAGGTCTCGCCGCAGCTGCTTTCGCGGTAGAAAAAGCATCAGCAATAACCATGGGGTGCCCAATTACACTGTTTGTGGAGCATGCACTATTTGCAATATTGAATAAACCTAAGTCCACCCTAACCACGCAGAGGGCATCAGGTTATGAGATCATCCTATCCAGAGCTGAACTATCAATTGTTAGATGTAGCACGGTCAACCCTGCAAGGTTCCTAGCAGAAGTAATTGAGGAGGGAGATTATGCCCACGACTGTACACAAATAACTGAAATCTACTCATGTACTAGAAAGGTTGAAGAAAACGCACTAGAGGGAGGTGAGCTCCTGTTTATTGATGGGTCATCAACTATCGACCAAAGGGATGGTATAAGGAGAACTGGGGCAGCAGTGGTAAAAATGATGGAGGTACCGGTGTGTGTGGCCATGAAATGTGTACAATTACCACAGCATTACTCCGCTCAAGCAGCGGAATTAGTTGCACTGATCTTGGCGTTGAAAGAAAGCTTTGACAAACGAGTGACCGTATACTCAGACAGCGCATATGTTACATCCACTGTCCACTCAGGGCTGTCGAAATGGAGAAGAAGAGGGTTTAGGAGAGCTGATGGCACTCCAGTGCAACATGCCCTCTTATTGGCTGAACTAATTGAAGTAATAAATGACCCCCAAGAATTAGCTTTAGTAAAATGCACCGCACACACCAATGGTGAAGACCACGTCTCGAAAGGGAATGCAGCAGCAGACGCACATGCGAAGTATGCTGCATACTTTGGTGAGATATGGAACCCCCCAGAGTCACAGAGAGGGAGAGGGAGGGGAATGGCTAAGGAGATGTTGATAAGAGAAGGGTACACCCATCTCCCAGCCACACAGATTATGGAGCTACAAGCGGCTGCACCAATGGCCGAAAAAGAAATATGGGTAAAAAGAGGATGCACAATGTCGCCAACCGACGCACTATGGCGCCAGGGTGGCACTGGAAAGGTTGTAATACCATTGGCACTTTTGAACACCGCCCTGAGCCAACTACATCATCCAGCCCACACAGGCAAGGAAGTAATTGCAGCACGAATTAGGGAAGACTGGTTCTGCCCCGAGTTAAATTCTCATGTGTCAAATTTTATCAGCAATTGTCTCACATGTCAACAGTTTACGGCCGGCCATACTCTAAAGGTGATAAGGGGCACTATACCCCGGCCAGAGGGACCTTTCCGGCATCTCCATATTGACTATGTTGATATGATCAACATATGTCAAGGAAATAGGTATATGATTGTAGTAGTATGCCCATTCTCGAGGTGGATTGAAGCAGGGCCCTGTTCACACCCAGATGCATTTAGAGCAGCTAAATTCCTAGTAAGGGAGGTCTTCCCCAGGTGGGGAGTGTGCGAGGTGTTAAGGTCAGACAATGGCCCACATTTCGCAAACGAAATGTTCCAGCACATCGCATCCTTGCTGAACATCAAGCATAAATTTGCATGTGCATACCACCCACAGGCCAACGGTGTATGTGAACGCCTGAATGGCCTATTAAAGGAAGCAATTGCAAAGATACAGCAAACAACAAAAAAGAGTTGGTTATATTGCCTTCCATTAGCCCTATTTGAGCTAAGGAATAGACCAGGGTCCGACCACCACCTCACCCCTCACGAGGTGGTTACCGGACGTCAAATGCGCCTTCCCCTAACGCCAACATCAAGAGCATTTACCGACCACGAGAGTACAGCAAGTGTTCTTGGTGATGAAATGTACCAATATGTGTCTTCTTTGATTACTAGTGTAGTGTTTGTGTCTCAACAGCTCGAGCGCACACGGGGCGGGTCTAACAGCAATCAACAAGAAGACGTGGATAAAGAATTGGAAAAGGAAGGACTGTGTAAAATTGCTAAAGGTGACCACGTACTACTTCGCAATTTCAACAGGAAGTGGAACAGTCCACGATTCACTGGCCCCCATCTGGTAGAGGAGGTATCAACGAGAGCAGTAAAGCTACAGGACAAGCGTGCCTGGAACCACCTACACGATGTAAAGATCTACAAACTCCAGACCCGCCCCAGCGCCACCGACAGGTCCATTGGGAGAACAACAACAACATCACCAACGGAGGAAGAGAGTTCTACCACAGCTAACGGCCTAAGTGTTCCCATACCCTGTCACTACCCAGATTCCCCAGAGACAATAACTGAAGAAGAAAGGGGTGATCCCCATACTGCCCACCCCATGGTCACACGCTCAAAGAGTAAAGATACTTCCGCCAGTTGAGCCCAAACCCCCTGCCCATTGACCCCCACCCCCACTGCAGTAATAACTGAACTGAAGGACATTGTCTTGCACACGTACACATGTAAACACGTGAATGCTCTCTTTTCTTTTCTCTCGCACATGCAGGAACTGCGTATTATTGTACTGCTAAGAAAATAGATAACTAACAAATTCACTGCCCAGGAGTAGATGGTACCCTCAGACGATAACTACCCAGAAGAATTGTCACACCAATTTGTATATGAAATAAGGAGGCCAACGTACCTGAAAAGAAGGGTACATGTCTACTACACAGCATTCCTCTTGGCCATAGAATATTCAATGCCCCACCTCCACCCATACTTGCCTGTCCTAAGAGATAGATCGCTTAGATTAGCGTGGGAACAGGTCTTCGCCTGGGCACTGAATGACTATTTGATAGGGAGAGCTTAAAAAACATCAATTAACATTTAATAACCAGCATATTGAGAATTTTCAGGCGGGCAACTTTAACGTCGCAAGAATACGCTGCCGGACTGCAGCAAGGTAAGAGCAAAATGCCGGTGAAATTAGCATTTGCAATAAAAATAATAGGGATTTTGATGATCACCGGGTTCTTGGCTGCCTCTGTATGGCAGTACAGCTATGCTATCCATCTTATTGCTGTACCCAAACCTAATACACCCCCATCCCCAGCTGCAACAGGTGTTACGTCAGGTGATACTAGTAAAATTGCACACAAGCAAAATAGAGTTCAACGCAGCACATACTCAGATAATAAAGGTATTGACAATTATATACAAGATTCAGCACACGTCTCAAACAACATATGGTACCAACACATGACCCGCATTGGTAAGCAGACAACAGAAGACAGCTGCTACGTTTGCTCATTAATACCATACGCCATGAGCGCTTCTCAAACATTCGTTGCCACAGAAATAGATGAAAAGACAGCACGATGCATAATATACTTGGCACTGTTCCAAACGAAAGGAATATTTCAAGGGACAGTGGTGCATATGGTGTGGAAAACACGAGACTCATACCCATACGAAAACAACTTCCTCAAGACTTATTTGAGTTACCACAAGAGCAGTCTACATGCTGAAGCATTCAGATACATAACAAGTGGTCCTGCAAAAGGGGAAACAAAGAAAGTAACACTGCAGTATTTACCATGTGATTGGTACGCCACTGAAGTTCCTGGTAAACCAGGATGTTGGGAGAGGCCACTGGTGACGATAACGGGGAAGGTGTACCTGGACAACAAATGGGAGATAGGAGTGATTGGCAGCAACATGGTAACAAAAGAAACTATTTCAACTATCGATGCACACAACCACAGATGTTGGACGACTTGGATCAAGTACGTACCCATGCTCACGTGGATAGAGACGGATGAAGACCCAATAACAATACTGCCGCTGACTGCGCCTAAGGTATGCTACCAACATAAAGGAGAGGTGGACGTAGGATACAACACCAACTGTGCAAGCGTGATGGAGTTACCTGAGGGGGGAGCAGGAACAGCAGTGATAATGGACCATTACTGGGCCTGTGGAGAAAAGGCATACCATACACTGCCCCCTCTGTGGAATGGTGTATGCACAATGGTGCACATCAATGTACCATCACTAGTGGTACCCCAGAAGCATGTGAATGTGGTGAACTTTCCCAAAATGGATGGAGGGGACAAGAGGAAGAAGAGATCTGCACCACCTCAGGAGGGGCCAGGGAACAGGAACAACAGCAATGATTCTGTCCTAAATGGAAGGAAAAGACAAGGAGAACCTGTGACAGGAAATTACCTATGGGGAAGATCGGAAACGGCACTCACTTCAATTCCGCCAGAACACAGATTATTCAGCAGAGCAGCAATGTTCTTCTCATCAATAATACATCCGGGACTGCAGGCTTACGCAAACGCAAAATGGCTCCAGATAACTAGATGGGAACTAATGATGACCATCAATTCTACAGTAAATGGATTCAACGCAATAAAAGAGGAGCTGCGAGCTATAAGGATGGTAGCACTTCAGAACAGATATGTATTGGACCTCCTCACAGCCATGGAAGGAGGAGTCTGCGCAAAGATGGGACAATCATGCTGCACGTTCATTCCTGCCAACGATGCTGACAATGGTACACTGACAGAAGCAGTTTCACAATTGGCCCAGATGCACTCCAAAATGATGGATGAAAGTAAAGGTGTGAAAAAGGATGAGAGCTGGTTTTCACTATTATGGTCATGGATGCCATCTTGGCTGTCAGAAGGACTGAAAATTATAGTTGGTTGTACTATTTTGGCTGGAGCTACGCTGATCTTAATAAGATTTTGGAAGGCCCGGAAGGCACGCACCACTGACGAGTTGCTTGAAATGGTCGGTATGCACCCCTTGATGCCAGCAGATGACGGCCAACACACAGGCACAATCATACAAGAGAGAGAGAAGTTGCGCAATCAGATCATCACCAACCACCTGGACCCACCATCTGTGAAGATCGAGAACCCAAGAAACCCCAGGAGCTACATAGGGAAATGGGTATACTGTACTCCTGGAGGAACCTGTGAATATATGTATTGGTCATTTGAAGATCATGTTAACCACTATGGACATTTAGGAGGAATAACTAAGATATGGAGAGTAAGAGGAGATAACGAAAAGGATATGTTTGTGGTCGACAAGTCGACCAGAGGGGGGACTGAAGTGGGAGAATGGAAAACCAGGCTCCCGTCCTTCCCCTCTCGCGCTTGGCCTAAAGGATCACGGCCCAGGCACCCGCCACGAGAAGAGTTTGCCCATCTACCAGACGACCAAATACCCTGGTACAGGAACATACGGATGTGTCCATCTGCCTGCCCAGCAGCCCGCCCTGGCCATGCCGACACCTGCGGCACGGATCAACTAGACTAAAACCTACACGTCGTTAGAGATGCCATGACGACCTAGTCAACGGTCAGCACACCTGTGCAAATATACACACTGGACACTCCTGCACCAATCTACACGAAGAATATACTCAGTGCTATGACGTAGGCGACAGACATACTCACGGACGTGCATCTTTATTATTTTCCACAAAGGCTCTCAAAATGCAGAAACGCAAGACGCATCATGAACCCATCTAAAGAGCTTGCTTACGCTTCTCCTAAACCCAGGTGCCATAATGAGAAATATAACGAAGACACGATACTGGTCGTAAGACAATATGATACTATAACCTAAAGCGCCTGTGCACCAAACGGTTCCACCTATACACCAGGCCTAAGTAGGCCGCAAGCAAGAGCTTCCATGGACGTTAAAAGAACAAGAGTCAGGTTGCTGATCCTGCAGAATGAGCCAGGCGAAAGCAAACAGCCAAGGTCGCAATGTTGCAAACCCACATTCCGAAAGCAGACCATCAAGGGCACGATGTTGCAACCTCGCACGCCGCACACCAACGTTAAAGTCACACCTGCAAATTAAACCAGGCACACAGTGGAAAAACAATATTAATTGTGCAGAATTCTGCCTCAAACACGGTCCCACCTCACGTGACCGAGCTGAACCTGACAGGATGCCAAGACCAGAAAAGGCGTCTGGATCCCTCGTTACAAGACACAAGGCAGATACAATAAAAAGGCTTAATGGACATCTGCGACAGTGGGAGTAGTCGGCCTTCCAGCTTATGAATAAGTCCTCACATTGTCTGCACGTACTCATAGTGAAACATTGTTGCAAATTACAGGTACACCGAGAGCTAGGAACAGCGATGGTCCCAGACTGGGAAGCTCGCGGGCGCACCAATCAGAACATGGGGCTCCTATCACTGACGCCATTAACATTAACCAATCATCAGGGGTCTTCATGTAACAATTCTCATGTATCTAATTGTAGGGACAACCCAGATATATCACCTGACTAACCCTTGTCCACTAACATTGTTCTCTATACGTATGCTATACTAACCCTACCACTCGAGCAACCAATTAAGAGTGGCGATAGGTTTTTGCTAACTTTCCAAGGTGACGCAAGTAGCGCGTCATACTAAGGTAAAAAGGGCCTGCGAGCCCCACGATTGTGTGTGTGTCAGGACGGACGCGTACGATCCTTGACCCATCCCTGCCGTTTTTGTCTAATAAACAGCAGAGTCACCTTGCTTCTTGCATGTGTCTCATACTCTATCTCTTTTGGGATATACGGGAGGAGTTGGGGCCTCCCTGCCCGGAGGTCTGCGGACGGCCCGGCCGACCCCGGCAGAATTTCCCCCCGACAACGCACTGGTCTGTCCGCATAATCTTCTTCCAATTCTGCAAATGGCACAGTTCTGCATCTTTTCCTCCATCCAGTACTGATCGATCGGTTCTCCTCGCCGGTCCTGATGGGAATATTGGGCGGTACCCTGGGCCCCTTGCGTCTCTGCTCCCGGTCTCCGGATCGTCCTCCTTGGCCAGCCTGCAGGTTTTCCTTCTACTAGGACGACAAAGGAAGAGCGGCAATACCTATTCATAGACATTTTTCCCCCACCATTGATATAGTGGGGTGGCACATAAATTTATAGTCAAAACATATGGACATGCACATTTCTTTTTGCATTCAAAAACGAAAACGCCCACATTGAGAAACTCAGAATTTGATCGGCGATATGTAGGATATTTTAAGTTAGAACTGAATTAATCTGAGACAGTACCCTCTAGTATTCCAGAGGATTCCTCCAGTTGTTGCAGAGTGTGCCTGGGATGGCAACACTTCAACTGGTTTATGTGGACCCACTTGTCTTCCCCCTCTGCCAAACCGCCTTTGGGGATGCGGATCTTGTAGGCCAGAGGGGAGATTTTGTCTATAATCTCAAAGGGTCCCTTCCATGTAGGCAAAAATTTTCGCTGTTTGGCCTGGTTCCTTTGGAAATTGTATAGATAGACCCGGTCCCTCACCTGATATTCCTTCCTGGAAGTCTTCAGGTCATAGTGGGTCTTCATGCTATCAGCTGATCTTTCTAGATTCCGCTGAGCATAAGCAAAAGCATGTTGAAGGTGTTTCCTTAAATTCTCCACATACTCATGAGTTGTGGAGGCATTTATCAGTGTCTGCTCTTGGGTCCTGTAGAGCAAATGCTGAGGAAGCACCATCTTGCGCCCAGTCATCAACTCAAATGGTGACATTTTGGTTGCAGATGAAGGGGTAGATCTGATGGCCATTAGGACCAGAGGTAATCGGATATCCCAACTTGGCCCCGAATCTGCCACAAACTTCTTTAATATGCTCACAATGGTTCGGTTATATCTCTCTACTACCCCAGAAGAAGCTGGCCGGTAAGCAATATGCAACTTCCCTTTGACCCCCAGTATCTCCCACATCTTTGTCATTACTTCACTGGTGAAGTGGCTACCCCTGTCTGACTCAATCCTTTGAGGTAGACCGAAACGGGAAAAGATGTGGTTAATCATCAGGGCAGCTGCAGTTTCTGCTTTGCAATTTGGGGCTGGGAGACATTCCACCCACTTGGTAAACAAGCATGTAACGGTCAACATATACTTGTTTCCTCTAGACGAGCGAATCACAGGGCCTACAAAGTCGATTTGTAAATCTGACCATGGCAGTGTCATCCCCCGCTTTTGGAGAGGCGCACGGTGCGTGAGGGATGATGGCTGAAATTGTGCACACACAAGACACCCCTTCAAGTATTGGTCGAGGTCCTGCCCCATGTGTGGCCAGTATGCAACCTCTCTTAAGATTTCCAATGTTGTGTGAAACCCCCTATGACCGCATCATGGGCGTGACTTAACATCAGGCTTCGGAATGAGGTAGGAACTACCCACTGATCGTGGCCAGCTTTGGATTTCCTTACCAGCAAACCGTCTTGGATCCAGAACATTTTTGGACATTTCATCAACACTCTTAGGTCCTCTTTCCCAATGTAATCGGTATCCGTCAGGGGAAAGTTCTCAGGGTCCTCAAGGTGCTGGTAAAATTTACCAATTATTGGAACCCCCTTCTGAGCGGTAATCAAATCAGCATCAGGGGTCTCCTTACTCCATTGTGCAATTCAAAGGTCGTTGTGAGCATTTGTCTGGGACCTAGTGATGGCAGTGACCTGGATTTCCCCCAACAGGGACTCAATCTCAATTAGATCCCCTTGGATGGCCCCGGTTTTGGCCAGCTGATCAGCTAAGTCATTTCCAGTTTTGTCTGGTCCCTCTACTTTGGAATGACCCTTGATCTTTTTCCAATAGATGGTCATCTCATTCGAGGTGACCAGATCATCAATGTTTTGGATCAACTTCCCATGTTTCAAGGGTTTGTTGTTAGCACATAACATGCCTCTGGCTTTCCAATTAACCAGGTGCTCCACGAACCCGTTCCGTACATAATCCGAATCTGTGATTATGACCAGTTTGTGGGGTTGATGCTGGACAGCAGTGAGGATGGCCTGATGCACAGCCATCAATTCTGCCACCTGACTACTTCGGGGACCAATTTTGTATCCAGCGGAGGGTTCTGGGAACTCCTTCACCCATGCATTCCCTACGCCGGCCACCAGTTCTTTCTCCCCATTGTTGTCAAAATGGTAAGAGCATCCATCCACATAGACAGTGGGCATTCCCTCACACTTGTCCTCTTCAAAGACTTTGTGGGGGGAATTAAGGTATGCCTCCATGTTGTCCTTGATTTTTAGACTTTCGTCCTCGAGACAGTTTTCTCTGGCACAATCATGCAAGTCAGCCAGACCTTGCGCGAGGGGACTCTTCTTGTTTTGGCCATATCGGACCTCCACAGGAAAGCCTTGCATTGACAGAATCCAGGAAGTAATTCGGGAATTACTCACATTTCCGGCCCGGTTTCTGTCACTTTGGAGATATTGCAGAGGCTGGTGTGGAGTCTCCACTATGATGTGTTCCCCATGGATAAACGGGCGGTAATTCTTCAATGCCCACACCGTTGCCAGGAGTGCCTTCTCACAATCGTTGAATTTTTTCTCCACAGAGGATAAAGTTTTGCTCGCATAGGAGATTACTTTATTGACCTTGTCATGCTTTTAGTATAATACTGCCGTCAAGCACGTATTGGAGAACCCCGTCTCCAGGAAGAACTCCTTGTTTCTGACAGGGTAAGCTAGACAGGGCGCTTGTGAGAGGCTTCTTTTGAGTTGTTTTACCACCTCGGCTTGTTCTGGACCCCATTCCCACTTGACCCCCCCCTTCAGGAGATGAATCAGGGGTCTGGTGATCTCTGCGTAGCCCTCAATGAACTTTCTGCTGTAATTAGTCAGTCCAAGGAGGCTCCTTAGTTCCCGCAGAGTTGTGGGGTCTTTCAGTTTCTGAAGTGCTTCCACTTTCTTTTCCTGGGGACAGAGACCCTGAGGAGTAATCTCATGCCCCAAGAAATTAACACGGGTTCTACACCACTGTGCTTTCTGAAAGGAAAGTTTTGCTCCGGCGGCCCTCAACTGGATCAGAACATAACGGATCTCCGCTATGTGTTCCTCCACAGATGAACTTTTGATGAGGACATCATCTACATAAGCCAGGTTACCCCTCGCACCCAGGTCGGGCATGGCCTTATGTAGGAAAATGTTGAATTCATTGCCGGAGTTGAGGTATCCGAAGGGAGTCCGGGTCCATGTATACTGCTGGCCCCCAAAGGTAAAAGCCAGCTTGTATTGGTCCTCCCTACTGACAGGCACGGTCCAGTACCCATTGGTCAGGTCTATTGCAGTGAATACCTGTGACATCTGGATCTGGCCAGCCCTTGGTCAATGTAGGGCAGAGGCCATCGGGAAGTATGGACCCGTTTGTTGAGCTCCCTGAGGTCGGCGCAGAGTCTCCACTGGCCGTTTGGCTTCAATATTCCCAGCACCGGATTATTGAAGGTGCTGTGGACTGGACGGATTATTTCCCGGGACTCAAGGTTTTTAATTATTTCAGTAAGGGACTCCATTGATGCGAGAGGCAAGCGATATTGCTTCACAAACACAGGAGTCATGCCAGGTTCCGTGGGGATTGTTGTTGTGTGGATGTCAGTGCGACCACAGTCATATGAGTCTACCGCAAAGAGATCTTGGAAATCCAAGAAAACTTGTTTCAACTTTTGCTTTTGTTCCAGAGTCACACAGGCATCAGCTAGGTTGACTCTCTCTTCCACCATCTGCCTGAAGCCTGGAAAGACTTCTGGTTTGGCTATCTCCGCGGCCTCCTCCAGCTGGGTGGAGAAGTCCCTGGTCAGAGTGCTGATTTGGACCGGAGGCTTCAGGTGGGAAAGGCAGCCCTCATGGACCTGGAAAATCACCTCATCCCTCCTGAAGTCACAAGTCACATCTTCCTTACCATAAGGGCAAGAAGTGTACACCAGGAAGTTCCCCCCATGCCGGGTAAAAATCCTGTCTGGTGTCGTATTGTCATCACTGTCACTGTCAAAGCAGTCCTTGGAGATTGGCCCCAACAGTTCATTACCTAAATCAATGGAAAAATGTCGGTCATCAACCGCCATTCCAATAATGGTGCCTGCGGCTAGAGTAATACTCTTCAAGTCGCTGTTATCCACCTCTATTAGAATGGTGTCATGTTCTATGTTGACTAATGGAGTTGGGTTTACCCCCAACCCTTGCTGTTGGAGCGAAGCGTTTAGATGTATGTAAGCATCAGGGTTTTGCAAATATTGTCCGCTTTTAACTTTCACTTCCAGGGAGAATTGTCTGGTCCTTTCTGGGATGGTGACCTCCTCTTTGATCTGAATTTCAACTGCATAAGGTAGCAATTGAGCTGACCTAAATGCTTTTTCTGGATCATCAAAGCCCATCGGATTATCCGCTAATCGGGACCAAGCTTTGAAGTTTATTAGGTCCAAACTTATGGCAAAGCGATTGAGAATGTCACTGCCTAAGTAAAAGGCGGCAGGGACGTCTCGCACGACCCAACAATTGTGGACTATGCTCTTGTTGCCAATGGAGATTTTGAGCATACACCTGCTTGGCAGGAGATGTTTGGAATTAGGTGCTTCCAGGTCCATTTCCCATTTGTCTATCAGTTTGAAGGTGGGAATGGCTGGATCTTTTGGGAGTTGGCGAAACATGGCTTCGCTGATGAAGCTCTTACCGTTGTTCACACACACTCGAGCGAGAACAGAGTCCTTCCCATCATTTAACTGAACAGGGATGAACAACTGCTCTCCAATTTGCTGAATCTCAGCCAGGCTCTGAGCTGATTTCACATCTTTCTGGACTATAGGAGTGGGAGTTTCTGATTGTGGATTAGTAAAGAATTTCAGGGTGTTTCCTTCCAGTGTGGAATACCACCTCAAACTGGAAGGAAGGTTGATTTTCAGAAATAGAGAGGACCCCCCCCCCATCACCAGTCTGTTGTCCTACTGCTATTACTGTCACATCTGGAATTTGGTTGTTCTGGAAGTGAAATTCTACTTGGTCAGATTTTTGTTCAACCATGTGGCAGGTGCCGTTTAAACTAACATGGTTGACACTCTGTTTTAATTTTATTGGTCGGCTAGTCTGGGTCCAGAGGACCTTGTTTACGCAATCTATTAAGGGTGACAACCTCCTCAGGAGGTCATTCCCCAGTAAACAAGGGGTGCCCTCTGGAGTCACTACTATGACCGGGTGTTTCACCTTGTGTCGCCCAATTTTAATGTCCAAATCTGCCGTCCCCTTGACGGGAATTTCCTTCCCGTCAAAGTTCTGGAGTTGTCCAGGAAGTGAGGTGAGAGGAATTTGGTAATACCCTCCCCTTCCTGCATTCAGTTCATCAAAGGCCCTCCTGGACAGAAGGGTAGCTTGAGATCCCGTGTCCACCAGCGCTAAAATTGTACCCTGCCCCTGTACTTGTACCGGGGCATAGTATCTTCCCTCCTTCTCCTCAAGGGGGCACAGATAATGCACATTTTTGGACAACTGGTGGGCTAACTTTCTGGTTTTGGACATTTCAAGAGAAGAAATTTGGGCAAACTTCTGTGGAGAGCCTTGGGAATCTGAAAGAAAAAGTTGGCAACTGGAGATCAGAGCCATTGTGGGTTCCCCTGGTTCCGGTTCTGGGCCGCCCCACCCTTTTTGGAGGCAGTCATCAGGATGGGTTTGAACCAGGGGATTTTGGTATGGTGGGTTCTGGGATGAGATGATGGGCGGCGGTAGCTCAGTCTCCATATCTCCCCAGTCTGGATTGGAATCCCTTGGGGCCCATTTTTCCTTGGGAGGAGTTCCCCCATCTCTGAAGGAGAAGATCCTTTTCCCAGGATCTTCTGAGGATCCCTCTCCCTTAAATTGGAAGATCTGTACCTCCTCCTCAAACTGAGTCTGTTTGGGTCTTTTGTTTCTCCTACCCCCCCTCTGCTCCTTAGGAGGCAGACTTTCAGGGGCAAGAGATTTTGTTGCCGGTTCCTGGGTTTCCAGGGGCTGTTTACAAGTGAGGAAGGAAGCTTCCTCCAAGGCTTTACACCCCCCTTCCCTTTGTGCCTCCTCCCTGGGAACCGGTGAGTTATCGGGGTGCTGCCCCCGTCATTGTTCTGGAGCACCAGGTCCAGAGTTGGGTGCGTTCTGCCCTGGCATGCCGATCTGAGGGTTCTGCTGAGCCCTCAGTATGTGACCCAGATCCCGCGCCATGTTTTGAACCTGGCGCTCTAACTGGGAAACCCGCTCGGGCTGATACGGGGCCCTGTTTTCTCCCCTGGGCTGATCCCGGGAAGGGTAGCTATCCCTTCTTTGGTAGTACCCCTGGTTGGGAAGATTTGGATACCCCTCCACCCTTGGCCTCCCCTCTCCCGGATTCGGTTGTCTGGGCTCAGGGAATTGGGGAAAGAAGGGTGGAGGATTTTGGGGCTGGAAGTTGGGTGGATACCTGGGGAAGAAGTTCTGCCCAGGGTTTGGTGAGTTTCTGCCCTCCTGTGAGAAGTTGGGAGGGAAGTTCTCTGGGTTAGGTGCTTGGCTGGACCCCCCCCCCTTGGGCTGGAGGAGTCCACACATAACCCAGGATGGGTCTGTTTCCCTTGTAACGGGGGGCTTACATAATCAGGAGAGCGAGGGACCCCATTTGCGGGGCTGCCCCCCTGGCTCCCTGTCTGTGACTGGCCCGAGGACCTTCTGGGCCTAGCATTATTAGGTGCAGGTAGGTTTTTAGGCCCCCCCATCTCCAAATCTAAAACGGGGTGACCTTTACCTCTGCCACCTCGGCAGCAGCAGGGGTGTTGTTGGCTTTGGGGTTTTTGGGCGCATTATTTTTATTTTCTATTGGCTTCGTCACCTCATAGATCTGGGTCGCCTGTTCAATGACCCAGTCTAAAGATCTTTTCTCGTGAAAATCCCTCACGAGCTGGGTCATTATGTATTTGGGCAAGGCATGGAAAATCGTATTAATAAATTCTCTGCTATCCGTGCGCACCCTTCTTGTGGTCTGTGCAAAAGCATGCTTTAACTCCTGCACAAACTCTTGTGGGGCCTGATCCTCCCCACATTGTAAATTGTAGGCTGCCTTGCGAGCCTCTTGAGGATTTCTATGAGTAGAAGACCATCTTAAATGATTTTGGTCCTCCAGCCCCGCAAAGAAACTGGAGTATTCCGGGGAGAAGGGCCACTTTACATATTGAATACAGCTTTGGCTGTCCTTCAAATGGAAAGTCTCCATCATTTGCTCAAACAACTCTAAGTGCTCCCAAACAGAATACTTGGCGTTCTTATGATAAGGCGTGATGACGCTCCTGATTGCCTTAATCTGCTTTAAGGGGTCCTTAAGCAAGGCCCTTTTTGTCTTATTGGCCCTTTTGGTCCGGGTAACCCTGGTCAATTCATCTTCTGACTCAGAGGCACTGCTCCCAGAGGTTCCCGCCTGTTCTTCCAGGTTTTCCCGGATTCTGCGAGCCTGGGAATGGCTGGCAGAATGTGGGGACCTGGTCTCCTGTGTCCTGTACCGCTCAGAGGAGTCTTCAGATCCCTCCTTGCTGCCAGGATTTGATGGGTACCCCCCCACTGACCTAACTGGGCAGAGGTTTTCAGGATGCCCTTAATGGGCCTACTCTCCTGGGGTTCCCCATTAAATTGCACTGTGCTTGGGTGCCCATACCCGGATGCCCGCCCCTCCATTCCTGGGTGGTACTGGCCTATGAGCCCCATGCTTCTGGCTGGATAGTAATCTGCCATCCCTGTGGCCCTGTGCTCATGTGCGCCAGGGGACATGGGGGTGGCAGAGTCCAGGGACAGAGAGATAAAGGCCTCTGGTACTAGGGCTCCTGGGGTTATGCTCAGGAGTTTCTCTTTCCCAGCGAACCTCATCTCTATCCGCCCCTGCTCCCTGTTGCAATGCAAGAGCCTGCGCCTTCAGTTCCTCAGTTAAGGCCTTTCTAGACTCTATCAGTCTCTCCTGCATCGCTACCTGTTGTTGGAGTCTATCATTGTGCTGGCAGAGAGCCTCATTCTCTCTCTGTGCCTCCTGATTGGTCCTGGAGCACTGGGCCAGTTTTTGCTGCAGGAGGGTTACCTCCTGAGCTGTGTCCCTATTGGCCTGCTCCTTTCTTGCCAGAGCATCCTCCACCTTCCTGGTGTGCTCTAACAAGTTCTGGTGTTCTTTTTGGAGGTCACCCAGTCCCGGAGGGCCAGGTGATTTTCTTCCATTTTCCTTTTTAAGTGGCAGACTTCCTGGCCTAAGGTATCCCTTTCCTGACTAAGAGCCTGCATCTGTGCCGCCAGGTCGTCCCTTTGCCTTTGGAAGGCACCAGTTTTCTGGCGCTCCTGGTCAAACTCTGCCTGGGTATCCAGGTCTTTCAAAATCAGTTTATTGCTCTCTGCCTTCTCCCTATCTAGGTAGCTTTGCAGGGTGACTACCTGCTCAGCACATGCCCTATTGAAGTCTAACTGTTGCTCCAGCTTTTTCTGGCTCTGCAGTAGGGAGTCCAAACCTTCTTGGTACTCCTTCTGCAAGGCCAGAAATCTGGTATCCTGGTCCGCCTTTTCCTGTTGCAGCACATCCATATCCTCCTTTATTTTAGTGATGTACCGTCTGCTGTCATTTTCTGACTCCTGGCTCCTGAGCAGCCTCTGCTCAGAAGAGTCCAGATCAGATTGGGCCTTCTGTAATGCCAGCAGTTGCCTACTCGCCAGATCTTGGCCTTCAGCACATTTGTCCTGCATGGCTCCCATATGTAAATATAAATATGCCGCTACCCTGGCAATCTTGTGGTGCTCATCTTTGGCCTTCGGGGCCAAATATAGTTCACTCAGGGCCACATGTAGGGGACCCTGATCTCCCCATATATCTGACCCTGTTTCAGTGACCTGTTTCGCGATTGCCTGCAACCAAACCGTTTGGTCCTGATGAGTCCACTCACCTCTCACAAATAACTTATGTAAGAAGTGCTCTCTGGCTATTTTCATATCTACCAAGGTCGTCATTCTAGAGATTGGTCTCTGTCCTGACTTACAGAAGTTTATATTTTATTTTTGCAAAACAGACCTTTTCCTTAGAGCGTTCCTTTGAGGAGTGCTTTACAGCGTAACACAGCGTGGTGATATGTGTATCTGGTCAGCTGGCACCCTGTATTAATCTGCACAAGTGATAGTTCAGGCTTACTTTAGCAATGTTCTAGGAATGATTGGCAGGTAAAACAAATTTTTGGCAAATGAAAGCAAGGAAGCTGCTGTTTTCACACGTGGAGAAATTTTCAAATCGCGAAAAACGCACTCGCGAATTTGCTGCGATTTGAAAATTTCTCCACGTGTGAAAACAGCAGCTTCCTTGCTTTCATTTGCCAAAAATTCGTTTAACCTGCCAATCATTCCTAGAACATTTCTAAAGTAAGCCTGAACTAATTTGAACCAACTAATCCTCAACCTGAACCTCCAGAGGGAAATGGAATCATTTTAGCACATTTTCCAATATATCGCTATCACATATAAAAGCATTTTGGGCCTGTGTTTCAAACTTCTGTAGTCTAAGCTTGCTGGGGTGAACTGAATTACATTTGATTGCATTTCTGAGAACTGTGTGCTTTCCTTCCATTTCCTTGCATTGCATAAAGGGGGGAGGGGATTGCCAGAGAAAAGTGATTACATTGTTTTGTTGAAATCATATTGAGTATTTTCTGTATTGCATTTTCATTCAACATTACATCCATCCGAACTTATATAAAGCATTCTCTACCACCTTATTCTTCTGTTCCTATTCACAAGTGTGCTAGTGCCAGGCTATCCATTATTGATTACTGCTCAGATTAAGTGTGATATCCAAGTATTAATTTATCATAAAGTGTGATATATATATATATATATATATATATATATATATATATATATATATATATATATATATATATATATATATATATATATATATATATATATATATATAGTTTAAATTCTCCAATAAACCTTTTAACTTGCAAAACAGAACTACTTCTTGGCTCAGTGGGGTCAGGGGGATTCCAAGAGAGGGGTGTTATATAGGGGTAGTCATCCAGAACGCATGAACTGGGCATAAATATATATCAATAAGGGTTTCCATTCAGTATCCCAGACTAGGCATTGACTTAGCTGTAGTGTTGAATTGAATCCTCTTACAATGTGAAGACCAAATCTGAAAGCGGAGTGGAATTCACAACATCCGGCTCCTCAAACACAAACACTGGAAAAGTTACTGGCAGTTTGGAGACGAAGTATAAGTGGGCAGAGTATGGCCTGACCTTCACAGAGAAATGGAACACAGACAACACATTGGGCACTGAAATCACTTGAGGACTAGATCGCCAAAGGTTTGAAGCTTACTTTAGACACCACCTTTTCACCCAACACAGGGAAGAAGAGTGCCAAGGTGAAGACTGCCTACAAGCGAGAGTTTATGAACCTTGGCTGTGATGTGGATTTTGATTTTGCTGGCCCTGCAATCCATGACTCTGCAGTTTTTGGCTATGAGGGCGCTCTGGATGGCTGGCTGGCTGGCTACTAAATGACCTTTGACAGTGCCAAATCCAAGCTTAGCAAGAATAACTTTTCGAAGGGATTGTGTCCTCTGACGTATTCCTCATCTTAGATATCTCCTTCCAGCTCTGCTGGCCTCGGAAAATTTTTCTCTAGAGGGCGCTGCGCGTCGACGTCCTCCGAGTCGATGTCCCTCGACAGCCGCCGTATCGACGTCATCCTGCCTATAAAGGCCGCGCGCAGCGTATGTTGTTCAGTTCCGTTTTTCCGCGCTTACTCAGTGCCTCGGAATACCGTTGCTCAGTTTTGTCAGGTTAAACCTATTTACCTCGAGTTATTCGATCCGTACTCGATGGCTTCTTCGTCGGAACCGACAACTCCTCGATCCGGCTTCAAAAAATGCTGAGATTGTGGGAAAAAGATGTCGCTGACTGACCCTCACAGAGTTTGTCTGTGGTGTTTGGGAGCTGAACACCATTGTTCGGAGTGCGAGGACTGTATGTCCTTGACAGCTAAGGCCCTGAAGGAGCATAGGGGGAAGCTGGAGAAAGGTAAGACTTTTAAAGCTTCTTCGTCGACGAAGTCGAGAGATTCGTCTCCTCGTCACCATTCGCGCTCCAGGTCTCGGAGTGGGTCCCATCACTCCTCGAGATCGAAGCACTCGAAGAGGAGACGTCGAAGATCCCCTTCTCCGTCTTCCTCTTCCTCTGTTTCGCCAAAGAGAATCCCTGGCCCCACGAAACATAGTTCCTGGGCTGAATGGGAGGAATTGCGCAAAAATATGATGAGCGTCTTCGAGAAAGCGGCCTCGACCCCCTCGAAGACTGCCGAGAGTGATGCTCTGGTCGAAAGACCCGAAGGTCAAAAACGCCGCGAGTCGCAGTACCCGGCGAAGGAAACCTCTCGAGCGCGTCTCGAACCCTCGAGTAGGACTATGACCTCCAAATCTTCCTCGAAGGTTCCGTCGACGCCGAGGTCGGTGTCTTCGACGCTGTTGTCGAAGGGACCTTCGACACACGGGTCTGTCGACTCGACGCCAGCTTCGACACCGGCGTCGACGCCAAGAAAAGTCACGGTTACGACACACCCAGTGACTATCCCCAGGTCCTCGATGACGATGGCTTCGAGATTGTCGAGCAGAATCCCAATTCTGTCGAGGTCATCGAGGCCTCCGCCTTTGTTTTCGACGCCACGCTCGAAGCCTTCGGCGTCGACGACATCAACGTTTTCGAGGCCGATTATGACAAGTTCGGCACCCTCTGCCTTGGAAATGGGGTTTACACCCTTTATGAGTTCAGAACAATTGAGAACTATGTCCTCAATTATGGAAGAGGGTGAATTGTCTGAACAGGAAGACACATTTGAGTTGCAGGGACCTGTAACCCCAATTAGAGAGGAATTTTCCTCTGAAGAACGCAGGTTAAAGGATCTTCATGATTCCTTACATGAGGCAAGTGGGTTAGACACTTCCCCTGAGGTGGAGTTTGCTAGGCCAGACCCGGGGGAGCATGCTGAAACCCCCTATAGAGACATAATGGCCAGGATCACAGAGTTTATGGGGTGGTCTGCACCTTCACAATCTTTCCAACAAGATGACCTCACGGATATTCTTGACAAAGGCCCACAGTGGTGCCTTTTCATAAAGCTCTTCAGAGGAAGATTATGACGAACTGGGAAACCCCAGATGTCGTCCCGGCAGTAAATAAAAAACTGTCTACAAAATACAGGGTATCCTCTACAGACCCGGAGTTTTTGTCAAAACACCCATCCCCAGAAAGTCTGGTGGTACAGGCAGCATCTTCTACCGATGTCAAGGCGGCTTATCCTACCGTCCCACAGGACAGGGACGTTAAAAAATATGATGCTATGGCAAAGAAAGTTTTTTCGGCATGTAGCATGGCGTTAAAATCTGTTAATGCTACTTGCACCCTTGCTAGATTCAGCCATACACTTTGGGAGTGTGCTTCTACAGCGGCTGACTGCATCCCGGAGGGAGAAGAAAGGGAGGCGTTCCTGAATATCATACAGGACGGTAAAGACGCTATGTGCGAATCCCTCCAGACGGGCATTGATTCGGCTGACAGTATCAGCAGAGCAATGGCGGCAAGTACAACAACCAGGAGATTCGCTTGGTTGAGAAAGTCTGGTTTTGCCCCAGATGTGCAAGCCAGGCTCTTGAACATGCCATTCGATGGATCTTCTTTGTTCGGGAAAAAGGCGGATGACAGTTTAGAGAAACTGCAAACTTCAAAAGCAGCAGCAAAATCCCTAGGCGCTGCAATCCGTCAGACACCTTTTCGTCCCACAGGAACCTCTGCGAGGGGCAAGTCCTTTCGCTTCTACTCCGCATTCGGAAGAGGTAGAGGACGACCGGCTCAAAGGGGACAAAGAAGAACTACCCGAGGTGGACGGGGTAGATATTCAAAAGCCGCAGCAACAGCAGGTGCCTCTTTACCATCGGCATCTGCATCAGCTGCCCCAAAACCACTCTGAGGACTTCCCTCACAGGACACCTGTAGGAGGCAGGTTGACTCAACATCTGGCGGTATGGCAGGCTATCACGTCAGATGCTTGGGCATTGGAAACAGTTGCCCAAGGTTACTGCCTGCCTTTCCTACGCATACCTCAGAGTCATCCACCGGAGATCAGCTCTCAGAAAGCTCCAGATCCGCTCCTCTTGCAGGAAATGTTGGACCTGCTAGAGAAAGGTGCCATAGAACTGGTACCTGTAGCGGAGAGGAACAAGGGCTGGTACTCCCCTTACTTTCTCATTCCAAAGAAAGACGGAGGACTGAGACCCATCTTGGACTTGCGAGAATTGAACAAATTCCTCAGGAAAGACAAATTCAAGATGGTCACTCTTTCTCAGATTCTCCAGGCCCTTCAGTTCCAGGACTGGTTGGTATCTCTGGACCTTCAGGACGCTTATTTCCATGTGCCTATCCATCTCAAACACAGGAAATACCTGAGGTTCGCAATTGGCAACTCTCACTATCAGTTTCGAGTGCTGCCATTTGGGCTGACCTCCGCCCCGAGGGTCTTCACCAAGTTAATGTCGGTAGTGGCGGCAAGTCTAAGGAGGGAAGGGATTCATGTGTACCCCTACCTGGACGATTGGTTGATCAGGGCTGTTTCTTCGGAACAAGCTCAGATCCAGATAAATCACGTGTGCCACGCCCTTCACAAACTGGGCTTCTCCCTCAATTTAAAGAAGTCACAAATGATACCATCGCAGAGACTCCAGTTCATAGGAGCGATCCTGGACACTTCTCTGGGAAAAGCCTCGCCACCAGAGGTGAGGGCTCAAGATATTCTACAGATGGTTACCAAGTTCCAAGATGCCAACGTCTCCCAGCCTTCGACTTTTTGAGGTTGCTAGGCCTCATGGCATCCTGCATTTTCCTAGTGCCAGAGGCTCGCCTGAGAATGAGATCCCTACAGTGGGCACTGAGGACTCAGTGGTCACAATTCTAAGGGAGAATGACAGATCTTCTTCAGGTTCCCGACAGGGTGGCTCGAGACCTTCAGTGGTGGGCCTATCAGGAGAACATTCTGAAAGGAGAACATTTTTGGCAACCCTGGCCGGAGATAACAGTAGTCACGGATGCCTCACTCACGGGGTGGGAGGCCACGCCAACGACTTGACCATCAGCGGTCGTTGGTCTCCATCGGAGTCCAGACTACATATCAACCTGTTAGAGCTGAGAGCCATCAGACTTGCGCTGAAGGCGTTCTTGCGAGCTGTACAATGGAAAAACGTCTTGAAAATGACAGACAACACGGTGGCCATGCATTACCTCAACAAAAGAGGAGGCGTAGGATCACTACCCCTGTGCAGAGAGGCGATGCAGCTCTGGTTGTGGGCAGTCCAAGAAGGAATCTCTCTATCGGCAGTTCACCTAGCCGGAGAGAAGAACTTGACAGCGGACGCTCTGAGCAGGCAGAGCACAGTCTCCCACAAGTGGGAGCTAGCTCAGGAAGTCCTTCAAGAGTTCTTCGCCCTTTGGGGAACCCCTCGGGTGGATCTGTTCGCCACCAGCCTCAACAGGAAATGCGATCTGTTCTGCTCAAGGGAATTTCCCCCGAGAGGAGCTCTGGGAGACGCGTTCATAGTGGACTGGGAGTTTCCGCTTCTGTACGCGTTCCCACCGGTCCCTGTCATTCCTCAAATGATCAGGAGGTTGAGAAGATTCCGGAGAACCATGATCCTAATTGCCCCGGATTGGGCCAGGAGAACGTGGTACCCGGACCTTCTAGACTTGTCCATCTGCCCTCCAATTCGACTTCCACTCAGAGAGAATCTGCTCTCACAGAAGGGAGGTCAGGTTCTCCATCCAGACATCAAAACCCTCAACCTTCACGCTTGGCTTCTGAAAGGCTGAGGTACAAGGATTGGGACCTCCCTGATGATGTTATGGAGGTGTTGCTTTCGGCAAGGAGGCCAGCAGCAAAGTCTTTATACCGCTGCCGTTGGAAAAGATTTTGCAGCTGGTGTAGAGAACAGAATATCGATCCTTTTTCATGTGGTACACCAATGGTTTTGTCCTTCCTACTATATTTGGCGAATTCAGGCCTTCAAGTTGGCACCATTAAGGGCTATCTCGCAGCGCTATCCATCTTTAAGCGCACTGCGGAAGAACCATCCTATTTCAAGTTACCCTTGGTAATACAGTTTCTAAAGGGGTTAACCAACGTTTATCCCCCAAGACCATTCCAAGTTCCCCTATAGGATTTAAACTTAGTCCTAACTTTCCTGATGGGCACACCTTTCGAACCACTCCATTCTTGTTAGTTAAGATTCCTTACCCTTAAAACTGTTTTATTAATAGCACTTACATCTGCTAGAAGGGTGAGCGAATTACAAGCTCTTTCTTGTAAACCCCCTCACACAATCTTTCACAAAGACAAAGTTGTCCTGCAAGTGAAGCCTAATTTCCTCCCAAAGGTGGTTTCTGAATTCCATACCACTCAGAAGATTACCCTACCATCTTTCTATCCTCCTCCTCATCCGGGGAAAGAGGAAGAGAGGTTACACAGGCTAGACCCTAGAAGGGCTTTAAGTTTTTACATCAGTAGACTAGCCAGGATAAGACAGGCAGACCAGCTGTTTGTAGGTTACACAGGTCACAAGCTGGGGTTACCAATAACTAAGCAGACCATTTCCAGATGGATCATTCTAGCCATTCTGGAATGTTATAAACTGGCAGGGAAAGAGCCCCCTCAAAACCTTAGGGCTCATTCGACCAGAGGTATTGCAGCTTCATCGGCCCTCAAAAGAGGTGTGCCGGTTAAAGACATCTGCGCGGCCGCTACATGGTCGTCTGTCCATACCTTTACACGATTTTACAACTTGGATTCCTCCTCCAGTCAAGAGACTAGGTTTGGAAGGGCTGTACTGCATTCTATTCATCAATAGAAGACAGCGTGAAGTCAGTACTCCCTCCTCCAATAATAGAATACTGCTATGGGAGCCTATCTAAGATGAGGAATACGTCGGAGGACACAATCCCTTCGAAGAACAAGTTACTTCTTACCTTGTAACGTTCTTTCGACGGGATGTTCCTCCGACGTATTCCTCATCGACCCTCCCATCCATCCCCACAGTTCTACTTCCCTTGTTGTTGCAGCTTACGCTCCTTCAGGGTGATTAGTCTAGTCCAGAAAGAATTATTGTGGGCTACAAAACGGAACTGAGCAACGGACGCTGCGCGCGGCCTTTATAGGCAGGATGACGTCGACGTCGATACGGCGGCTGTCGAGGGACATCGACTCGGAGGACGTCGACGCGCAGCGCCCTCTAGAGAAAAATTTTCCGAGGCCAGCAGAGCTGGAAGAAGATATCTAAGATGAGGAATACGTCGGAGGAACATCCCGTCGAAAGAACGTTACAAGGTAAGAAGTAACTTGGTTCTTCTGTTGGATACAAAACAGCTGCACACCAGTGTAAATGAAGCGGTCGGTGGCCTACGCTATGTCGCAGGCCGAGGGTAGCTCCCCCGCTGCCAAAGCCACCGAAAGTGATGAGCTTGACCTCACATCGGAGCACTTGCGCTCCACGACGTCTATCCCCGGCCCCACCAGGCATGACGATAGTCCTGCTATGGGGAAGGTACACCCCGGTGACCGGGACGCACACAATACCCATAGGACCAAACACACAGCCCCCAGTACCGCCTCGGCAGATCAGTCAAAGAAGACCAAGGTGCCAACGGGTACGTCGAGTTCCTCGATTGCACCCACCGATTGGTGTGATTGGCCTCCCTCCCCGCAACCACATCAGCGGCATGCGTCCGGGCAGTCTACGAGTAAGGGAGCCAGCACCAAAACTCACAAGGCCGTTGAGACGCCTCCTAAGAGTGCGCCGATGCATATAGCTCCGTTTGCGTCGGAAGTCTATAGCACAACCGTGTAAACAGCCTAAACCTCTCCCGGTAATGCCGAACATTAGCGAGAGTCTCGCTAAGATCATTTCAGCGGACAGTAAACAAAGGGACAGGTCTAATGCCAGGAAGAGCAGGAGGGTTATACTCCTACATCCCGTCCCCTTTCCTCCATACTTATGGGACATCGCTCCGTCCTGTGGGACGGGACCGGAGCACTTTGTAAAAAGCATCCACATTTTTTCCAAAAATGTGTCCTTCCTGTCTGTCTTGCACGGGGCCCGGCACACGGCCGTAACCCCGGCCATCTTGGCTCCGCCCTGCGCATTGCCCATCAGTCCTTTTCTCCGCTCGATCGGGGCCGGACGCACTTGCATCCTCGGAAGATTTTCTTCCCTTTTTTCCTCTCTGGCTCTCGCTAGCGTTTGTTTATTAGCCTGTCTATGTCTTTCAAGTTAGACTTTCCAGATTGTTCATTGTGTCACCGTTGCTTCGTGAGGGCGGATCCCCATCCTCTTTGTTTAGAGTGTTTGGGTCCGGAACACCGTTGGGACTCCTGTTTTTACTGTGACTCCCTTTCGGTCCAGGCACTTCAACGTCGGTTGGAGCAGTCGGAGGAGGTGTTCTGACAAACTCCTCCTTCACATTTTCAGGCGTTCATCAACGAGAAGAAAAAACGCCTGGTAAGTTCTTTACTTTTCAGAGCACCCCGGCCGGGGGATACCTTTCCGGGTTCCTCTCGGTCCTGGAGGGGCTTTGATCGCTCTGTCACCGGGGTTCGCCCTGAGGTGCCCGTTGGGCCTAATAATTCTACCGGAGTTTTCTCCGAGGGTCTCCGTAAGGGGCCTGTGAACACCGGAGTACGCTCCGAGGCCCCTCCTGTGGGGGCTGTTTGTAGACCCAGTTGTACTGAATCATGGGGTAACGGAGCTCGCTCTGAGGCCTCTCTGTCTGCTTCCCTCAAAAACAACACCGGGGTGCGCCCCGAGGCCTTGGCTGGGCTTGTTGTTAACGAACGGATGTTCGAGGCCCGTGCAGATAAGGCTGTTACCGGGCTTGGGTCAGAGGTCCCTCGTTCAGAGGCCAAAGCTACCAACAGTTTTGAGAGGCCGGACAAGGCCTTGTCGGTGAAAGCGGTTGCTCACCGTTCCCGCTCTTATGGTCACACCAGATCTGTTGAGGGGGCAAAGAAGCAAAGTTCTTCTTTTACCGGCAGTGCCAAGGTCTTTCCTTCGAAGGCTTATTTGGCGGTTGGTATGTCTCAAAAACATTCCAGGCCTCATAGTACCGGCTCTGCCGAGGTTCCTTATGTTGAGGCTAAGATTAAGACCCCTGATCCATCGACGGGGACCCCTGCCTCACTTCCTCACGTGCCGCAGTTCCCCTCAGATGAGGTCAAAATGGCGCCCGTTCCCGCCACGACCACCGCGGCCATTTTAGGTACAACTATGCCATCGGCCTCTGGTGTAGGGCTCGGTCCCTTGTGCATCCTTGCCGGTTTATGATTGGAACGCCCGGATGCCTCTTCCACACAATGTTTCGTTGCCAACGGGGGTGACGCCCTTGATTTATATGGATACGTCGGTGGAGGGGCGGTGTGGCACCCTTCCCCGTTACGTCCCTGGATTTGTCCACCTCATGAGAGGCCTCCTCAGGTTCCGAAACAATCTCCTGAGGACGCCTTTTTCAGTAAATTTCAGGCACTTATGCGCACCGACCCCATGAGGGAATATTTCAAAGGGCTTTTCAAGGAGATATGTCCACCTGCGTCTCCGGCTCCACCCGTTCCTCCCGTGGTTCAGCCGGCGCCTCCCTTGCCCGTGGTGCCTCCCCCGGCTCTTCCGTCTGTGCCTCCATTGTCTCCAGTGGACAAGGCAGTGCCTGACACAGATCAGCAGGATCCTGACCTGTCAGATGACCCTCAAGGCGATCAGGACAACGAGGACCTTCCCCGCTCTATCAGAGGCTTTCATGACCGGGTACTGGACATGATGAGTTTCTTAGATGTTCCAGTGCCTGAGGCACCCGCTCCGCAGGAGAGCATGCTTTCTGGGACGTTCACCCTGTCTCCCTTGGAGCGTACCGGCCTGTTCCTGCAGAAGGACGTTCTGGCCGAGGTCCGAAGAGTCTAGGAAAAGCCACACTCGGGACTCTGTCAGTAAGAAAATTGACGCGAGGAACAGGCTACAGTCCTCGGAAGAGGTGGCCCTGTCGTCTTGTCCGGCACCTCTTCCACAGTGGTGGCTGCGGCCACTTGGCAATCCAGACCTACAGCATCCTCTTCCACGACGGCTACTCAGGTCCTGGGTAAGGAGGACAAGCTCCTTGACTCCCTAGGGAGGAAAATCTTTGCCAACTCAGGCAGGCCAATGCTGAGTTGATATTAGCGGAGCTAACATGCGGATGTGGAAAGGTCTGTCGGAGTTTAAGGAGCACATCCCGGTCGAGAAGTTGGAAGACTTCAAGGGTGGCCTATCCGACGCCAGGGTCGGATCACGTAGACACCTCGGCTCGGCACTTATGCTGGGGGTTGATACCTCACGGCAGGCGTGGCTGCATGCCACTAAGGTTTTAAAAGAAATGCAGGACAAGGTATTGGAACTTCCGTTTGATGGTAAGGAGCTCTTTCATTCTACATCAGATGTAGAGCTCACCAAGACGAAGGATAGCACGCAGACAGTCATTGTCTGTCCTGGTTAAGGCTCCTTTCAAAACCCAGAGACCGTTGTCACAAAGTCAACCCTCCTCTGGCTTTAGGGGCTTCCTCGACCGCAAATCTCGCAGAGTGGATACCCCTGCGGGGAATAACCGCCATAGGCAACAACGGACGCGGTTTTTCTCCCGCTTCTCAGCCTCCTCCTCAGGTTCAGGTGGCACCGCCACTGATAAACCTACTAAATGAGGGTTTTCCGCGCTCGCCCAAGACTCCGGTGGGAGGATGCATTGCGTCTCATTGGGAGGCTTGGCAGACCATCACAGAAGACAGATGGGTCTTGTCAGTCGCTCGAGCGGGCTTCCGCTTACCTCTACCCCCTACCCCACCCTGCAACCCTCCTTTTCAGCTGTCGGGCATGCCCTCCATCAAAGCCGAGGTTCAGAAACTTCTGGACTTCAGAGCTGTGGAACCCGTTGCCCTCGGGGAGCGAGGGGAGGGCTTCTACTCCCGGCTGTTTACGGTGCCCAAACCCAACCAGGCTGGCCTGCGCACCATCCTAGACCTTTCCCAGTTCAATCTTTTCCTTCCCCAAGAGAAATTCAAGATGATTACGCCCAGCCAGATACGCTCCTCCTTGCAGGCGGGCGACTGGCTCAGCGTTGTGTACCTTCAGGACGCGTACATGCATATCCTGATTTGGAACCCACACAGGAGATATCTCCGCTTCTCTTTGGGAGAGGAGCACTTCCAGTTTCGAGTGCTTCCTTTTGGCCTCAGCTCGGCGCCGCGCGTCTTTACGAAGATGATGTCGGAGATTTCGGCCTATCTTCGTCTCCAGGGTATCCATGTGTATCCGTATTTGGACGACTGGCTCTTACGCAGCCCTTGTCCGCTAGCAGCAGCGGGCAATCTCCAGTCTCTCCTTCAGCTCCTGTTCCATCTTGGGCTGTCGGTGAACTGGCGGAAATCTTCCATGACGGTCTCGCAGGACCTGATTTTACTGGGTTTTTGCTGGAACACGATCGACTGCAGAGTGTACCTGACCCGGGACAGAATGGCGGATCTGTTAGCCACGTGTCAGATGTTTGTGCAGTCGGAGAGCATGTAGGCCTGGTGGTTCCAGAGGCTTCTGGGCCTCATGGCCTTGTGCCTGCTGGCTCTTCCTCTTGCTCGTCTCAAGATGAGACGGACCCAGGTGGCTCTTTGAAGTTCCTGGCGTCAGGTGGTGGACCCGGATTCCAAGCAGATAATGATTCCGGATTCCATGAGAGTGGACCTGGACTGTCGGTGGGCGCAGGGTTTCAGGACCCGGCCCCCATGGTGACTATCACGACGGACTCCTCCCTTCTGGGGTGGGGTGCGACGTTAGATCTTCTTCAGGTCTCAGACCTCTGGTCGCCTCAGGACAAGCTCCTGCACATAAATCATTTGGAGCTTTTGGCAATTTTTCTGGCGCTCGAGGCGTTCAGACCGCTCATTGCCAACAAGGTGGTCCGCATACGCATGGACAATGTGGTGTCAATGTATTACATCAACAAACACGGGGGAACAAAGTCCCCCCCCCCCCTCGTGGACCTGTCTATCCAGATATGGGAGTGGGCCGTGCTTCATGGTGTCTGGCTGCTTGCAGTACACATCCCGGGACAGCTGAATGTCACAGCGGATGCCCTCAGCCGGCGGACAGTGGTCAGCTACGAGTGGGAGTTGAAGGCGGAGGTCCTCTCATGGATTTTCTCACGTTGGGGCACACCGGAGGTGGACCTCTTCGCGACAGCGGTAAACAAGAAGCTTCCTCAAGTATGCCTCCAGAGGGTGGCTGGGAGCCTCCTCTCTGGGGGATGCTCTAGAGATTCCATGGCACAACATGAGAGCTTACGTCTTCCCGCCTCTGCCTCTGGTTCACTGGGCAATTTGGAGGTTGAAGAGTTCGGTGAACTGTTCCCTTCTGCTCATAGCCCCGTGGTGACCGGCCAAGTTTTGGTTCTCAGAGCTTCAACACCTGTCAGTGTATCTGCCGATCAGGTTACCAGTAACTCCCGATCTTCTTCACCAAGGGGAACGGCAGCTGTGGCACCCCTCCCCTCAATCGCTCAGCTTGGCGGCATGGTGCCTGAGTTCAAGTCTTTAGAGAGAGCATCTGAATTTGTCTACGGATAACATGCGTATTATCCAGGCAGCCAGGAAACCCTCGACCAGATCCCAATACAGGAGTAAATGGCTCAGGTTCTGTCATTGGTGTTTGGAGAAGAAGTTGGATCCAAGGGTGGCCACGATTGACACGGTGCTGTCCTTCGTGTCCTCCCTAGCAGAGTCAGGGGTTCATGTTCTGTCATGCAAGACTGATCTCTCAGCGGTTTCCGCTCATCTTTCTACAGACCAGTGTTCTTATTCCCTGACTAACCCAGTGGTGAAGAGGCATTTTGCTGGCTTGACACGCCTCTACCCTCCGGTTCGTAATCCGCACCTGCCGTGGGACCTAAATGTGGTCCTGACGGCGCTGTGCCATAAACCCTTTGAACCAATGGCTACTGTGGACCTCAAGTACTTGTCCTGGAAAGTGTCCTTTATGGTCGCAGTTACGTCAGCAAGGAGAGTAAGTGAGCTCCAGGCATTGTCGGTGGAGCATCCTTTCTTGGTCTTTCACAAGGACAAGGTAGTCCTTCGGACGAACCCGGCCTTTCTGCCGAAGGTTGTGACTGAATTCCATCTGAATCAGTCTATTTCCCTACCGGTCTTTTTTCCGAACCCTGCCTCTGAGGCTGAGAGGGTTCTACACTGTCTTGATGTCCGAGAGCTCTCAAGTTCTACCTGGACAGGACTTCTGAGGTTAGGAGTTCTTCTCAACTTTTTGTGACCTTCGGTAACCCTCAGGGCAAGCAGGCGTCTAAGGCAACTATTTCTCGGTGGATTGCCGCCTGCATCACAGAGTCTTTCACCGTCCAAGGGCTGAAACCTCCTAACGGTATTCATGCACACCTGTTGCGGGGCAAGGCAGCCCCGAAATATGTCCCCTGGGAGTCCATCGCTAGGGCAGCTACTTGGGCCTCCCCATCTGCTTTCTGTAAGCATTATTGTCTCGACATGAGCTAAAGGGCTGACGCTCAGTTTGGTCAGGCTGTGCTGCAGAACCTGTTTCAGTGAGGGGTATTTCCATCCACCCGTAGTTCCTTTAAGGAGTGCTTGGGAATCTCCCATAAGTTTGGAGGAAAGGGGACGTGACGTAGGAGTATTACCAGGTTACTCACCGTAGTGACCACCTTACTCCTAGTCCATAGTCCCCTTTCCTCTATACTTATGGGACATCTCTCCGTCCTGTGGGACGGGACCGGAGCACTTTGTAAAAAGCATCCACATTTTTTCCAAAAATGTGTTCTTCCTCTCTTTCTTGCGCGGGGCCCGGCATGAGGCCGTAACCCGCCCATCTTGGCTCCGCCCCGCGCATCGCCCATCAGTCCTTTTCTATCGCCAGGTCAAAGACCGATTAGCAATAACAGAGGAACCTTATTCGAGGGGTCGGCGGGCGTATGGAGGAAAAGCGACTATAACCTGGTAATTCTGAAAGTCCCCACACCTTATCTAGGACCCTCCTTGACAATAGCCGGTCAAATAGCTCAGCGAGTAGAGCGCTCGCTTTGGTATCCGTGCAGAGCCTGCTGACGCAGGTTCGAATCCCGGCAGGGCCAAACTCAGCCTTTCATCCTTCTGAGGTCGATAAATGAGCATCACACACCGTGGGCAATAATAAGCAGCGCTCAGATACCTGAGGGTTTGTAGCGCTCTATAAATGCAAAATTTTTATTATTATTATTATTATATCATCTCGGTTTTCTAGGCTGGAAAATCCACAGGAGGAACCCGTTCTCCCCCTCTGAACCCTTTTGACTCATCTCCATGGACCAGAGAAAAATGTGAATGGTGTATGGACAGGTTGGTTACATTAGTGGACTTCTCTGAGAGGTTCACCCCTAAAAGGCCTAGTGAAGACGACCTTTATCCTGCAGTGACCAAATTTCAGAAGACATCTTGCCCTCTTCATGAGGAGGTCTTTCTTCTCTTACCGATCAAGAAGAGGCTCTTGACCCTTATTTGCAGGAGGATGATCCCTTTGTGAATACTACTGATCAAACCCAGGATTGGGGGGATGAACCGCCTTGGCTGTCCCCCACCCGGACCCTGATATCATATGTATGGACCCTCCCCACCTCCGTTACCCTCCCCTGCGTCAGGCATCATCTGTAGAGGACCTGTAGGTGTTTAACACCATTCTGAAAAAGGCAGCAGAACACTTACTGATCGCCACGCAAGAGGCAGTGTTAGATTCAGACTTCTTGAAGGAGTATTAAAGGAGAAGCCTCCTGCCAGCCAGGCTATCCCTTTTCTTAATTCCCTTTACTTAATTTACTTATCCCTTTACTTAATTCCATCAAGAGGTGCATCGCCCCATCCTTATTTTTTTTTAATCTTTCTTTATTGTGTTTTGTTAGTTGAGTACATACAACAATCCCTACAACAGTACAAATAACACTTCCCCACCCCTCCCACCCTCCCGTTGGACTCACAGCATTACAATTTGGCATTCACCAGTTAGATTTAGGGATGACATTGGCACATAGAAGGCATCGTGTGGTATTTTCCGATTCGCCATTTAGCTCTTAAGGCGACGTTATGGAGACAGTTCAGAGGTTACGGAATTGTATCTTTCCTTACTCTCTGGGGTAGTTGCTGGTGTCTGGGAAGCCGGGGCGATGTCAGCCTGGTATTGTCTAAATGGAGCCCAATAGTCAAATGGGCGGTTTGGGGTGGGGAGTGTGGAGGCGTACATAGTTTCTCTCTGTTCCGACTGATTCATTACTTCCAACCACTTCAGGACTGTAGGGGGATTGGATGACTCCTATGTTCTGGCCACTAAGTATCTTGCCAGCACAGAGGCCATGCCCAAGAGTTTCTTTTCCATGCAGGTGTCCCCTTCGATCAGGGCTAACAGCCAGAGTTTTGGAGAGTGTACCCTAGGAGAGGGTAGTATTTCAGCCATTTCACCTTCTATGTCTGACCAGAATGAACAAATGCGGTGGCAACCCAAGCCACATGATAGAAGTCTGCTGGTTGGATTCTGAACCTCTTACAGTTTGGAGACCTATCGGGGAAGAATCTACTTGGGGTGTTGGGAGAGTAGTAGATCTGATGGAGAAATGTGTAGTGGATTAGCCTGTATTGGCCGTGTAAGGATATGTAGCGGGTTTGCATGCAGAACATTTTCCATTGATCCTCGCTCAGTTGCTCTCCAAGGGCTGTTTCCCAAGCGATTTTATACCTCTGGTTCTGCCCACTCTTTCCGTTTCTGACTAGTAGGTAAATTGTGGAAACCAGTTTCCGGGGGGATAGAGGTTGTGTAATGTAACTCGAGGCTGGGTGAGGTGAGGAAGTTTGCGGGAAGGTGGCCTACTTATTTTTTTAGGACGCCCCGTGATCTGTAATAGTGGCAGATAGGGAGTAGAGGCAAGTGGATCTAGTTCATTTGGCCTAGGCCCCCCCCACCTGGTACCTTCCTGCCTGCTGCTCTTATTCACCACTTAGCATGCCCCGCCAACCTGGTGTCTTCCTGCTTGCCACTCTTTCACCACTTAGCAAGCCCCACCCACCTGGTGCCTGCCTTCTTGCCGGTCTTTATCCCTACTTAAGGAGCCCTCCAGCCTCTTTTCCTTTGCAGATGGGGAGCAGGTGCAAGTGGATCTAGGACACCTGGACTAAGCCCTGCCCACCTGGTGCCTTCCTGCTGCTCTTTTTCACCACTTAGCAAGCCCCGCCCACCTGGTGCCTTCCTGCTTGCCGCTCTTTTACCGTATTTAAGGAGCCCTCCAGCCTCTTTTCCTCTGCAGATGGGGAGCAGGTGCAAGTGGATCTAGGTCACCTTGCCTAAGCCCCACCCTCCTGGTGCCTTTGTGCCCGCCGCTCTTTTTCACCAATTAGCAAGCCCCGCCCACCTGGTGCCTTCCTGCTCGCTGTTCTTTTTCACCACTTAGCAAGCCCCGCCCACCTGGTGCCTTCTTGCTTGCCGCTCTTTTTCACCACTTAGCAAGCCCCGTCCACCTGGTGCCTTCCTGCTTGCTGCTCTTTTTCACCACTTAGCAAGCCCCACCCACCTGGTGCCTACCTGCTTGCCGCTCTTTTTCACCACTTAGCAAGCCCCGCCCACCTGGTGCCTTCCTGCTTGCCGCTCTTTTTCACCACTTAGCAAGCCCCGCCCACCTGGTGCCTTCCTGCTTGCCTCTCTTTTTCACCACTTAGCAAGCCCCGCCCACTTGGTGCCATCCTGCTTGCCGCTCTTTTTCCCTACTTAAGGAGCCCTCCAGCCTCTTTTCCTTTGCAGATGGGGAGCAGGTACAAGTGGATCTAGGGCACCTTGCCTAAGCACCACCCACCTTCTTAGCCCTTCCTCTTAACTATTAGATCAAGGGCGTCTCTCTCGCCCGGGCGTCCTAAGCAAAGGGCAGATGAAGAAAAGGGCAATTCCTGTTTGGACCTGTTCGCACTAGGAGGACCCAGGGCCCGACCCTCTGCTCAGACAGCAGGTAAGCATTTACTAACATGTGTTACTCCCTCTGTCCCCACAGGCCACCCGCACCCTCTCTGGTCCCCCTGTGATGTTCCCTTGTGCCCCCACCATTCTTGCACACAGGTGTTGCTTGTTTTGCTGAATTCTTCTACCCTGCACCCTCCTCAAGCCTACTTCTGCAGGAGTCAGTCCTGATAAATTCTGGTTTCACAGTCTTGTGGCCAATGCTGGATTTGACTTTTATGAACTTCATTCACTGTGTGTCACCCTTTCCCAACTCTCATGCTGGACTTCCTTTGCATCTTGTACTCATGGTGGCCCAGAATCATGCTGTTCCCATCTTCATCTTGTATCCTGGCTTGCAACATTATGTGTTACTACTGACTTCTGCAATTGTATTCACTCTCCCCTCTTGCTTCTCCACTCTTTTGACTGCTAACTCTCTGTTCTCTTCTCCTTTCCCTATCTCTTCCCCTTACTTTCTTCTATGCACTTACTCTATCAGAATTGTCCCTGGACCTAGTATGATAGCAACCTTATCTGTCTCCTCCCCCTCCCCTTACTGGTTTTTTCCTCACCACCACCCCTCCAACACTATCTGAAAAGTCGTCAGGCCTAGTATGATAGTTGCTTGTTTTGTTCCTCCCCTACCTTTCTGCACCCCTCTCCCTCACCTTTTGTTTTTCTCTGGCTCTACCAGAAATTTCGTCAGGCCTAGTACGGTAGTCGCCTGTCTGTTTCCATTTCCTTCTCACTCACCCCTCCCTTCCTTATCTATGTCTTAGCTCTTGCACTATCTGAATTGTCATCAGGCCGAGTATGATAGTTAATTTCACATCCTTACTGTTCATGGCCTGTAAGAATGTCATTGTATTTTCCCTTGTTCCCTCCCTTGCCTTGTAGTGCTTTGAAACACATTGTGTGTAGGCGCTATATAAATAAACTATCATATCAATAGTGGAACAGGGTCAAGGTGTTCTAATCGCTGTTTGGAGTTCATCCCAGGTTGTGAAGTGATTGTCGAGTACCACATCACCAAGGGATCATACACATAGCGATTGGAAATGTTCTCTAAGGATTTTTCGTGTGTCAGTGGGATCCCAGCTATGTTGTAGATCGGGAATCCCGGCAGGTAGTGAGGGGAGGAGTCGAGAAGACGACATATTCCGTCCCAGGCTCTACAGGTTATTTCCAGTGGTTGGACCTCTCCGCGGGGGATGATTCCGAGGTTGCCCCACAGCAGGCCCATCCAGACGTCGATCCGGGTACAGGCTGACATATATCCGATGGGTCAAAATTCTGTACACGGCCCCGGGCAGCAATATACACTAACGGCATGACATCGGAACACATCTGCTCCACCCGAGATACACGACAGGGTTGCCCTTTCTCCCCGGTTCTGTTCGCCCTAGCCATGGAACCACTAGCATGCCATATCCGAGAATTGCATGCACATAGGGGCATCTGCTTACACACAGATTACACATTACACGCTAGACATTAACTGGGTTACTCATCAACGCCAGATCCATGGTAGCCGATGCCACCGAAACTGCTGACATTCTAAGCAACGATAGTCTGGACCTACTTGCCATAACAGAGACCTGGCTCCGCGAGGCGGCGGGACACACCCTGATGTTAGCTGTACCTGACAGCCACCATATCCTCAGTGTGGATGGACCTAATGCCAAAGGCGGTGGCCTAGCCATCATCTCCAAAACTACCTTGCCTATTAGGCTTGCCACCTCACCTCCTTGCTCATCCTGTGAAATACTCACAGCTAATCTGCTGTTATCCAATAACCGCACGCTGACCATCCATTTGATTTACAGGCCCACAGGACCATTAGGAACCTTCGAAGATGACCTTACTAGCCTCATAGTGAAAAATTCGCAAAAGCATTCCCAAACCTTGCTGATGGGCGTTTTCAACGTTGGCTTCAATGACCCACACAACGAGCATGCCCACTCAGTAACAGCCCTACTTAATGACCAGGTGCTCACCCAAAAAGTCCTCTCACCTACCCACATAAAAGGTAGAACCCTCGACTGGGTATCCGAACTTAACTGTAACATTGCCATCACTGACATCATCCCACAACCTTGGACGGACCACTACTTAATCAACTTCACTGCCACACTTGATCTACTCGGCCCTAAAACCATCCGTATGATATCCTCCCTCCCTACTAGGAGTAAAAAAGATATTACTGCCGAAAATCTCATCCCGCTCCTCCTCCCCGCTATTAATGGCCTGCAGATCAACACCGACCCAGACCCCTTAGTGGACACATTCAGCAATGCTATGACCACGGCACTAGACACCATTGCACCAACTAAACTGTGCAAAGGCGAACAGGAAGCACACTTGAATGCCTGGTTCACACCCCAACTCAAGCATCTAAGAAAGCAGAAAAGAAAGCTTCAAGCTATCTGGCACAACTCGCCTACCGACAACAACAAAGTCAAATTAGCCTAACTATCCAAACGCTATAAGAAAGAAATTATCAACACAAAAAAGAAATCTATTTAGCGACAGAATCACAAAAGCCAAATCAAACACTAAGGAACTCTTTTCCATCCTCCTGGAAATGGAATCCCTCCTACAACCAGTAGACACTGTCCCTAAGGACAATATATGGTGTACTAACATACAAAATGCCCTATCGAATAAAATATCCACCCTCCAACTCAAAATAACTAAAAAAAAGACTCTCTGCCCCTCTCTGATCAACAAACACCACCGCCCACTGAGTACAATACTATTCCACCTTTCAGTTTCAAAACCATCTCAATCATTGATAACGAAAAGGTCATTCTCTCCTTAAAACCCTCCAACTGCAAGGGTGACAGCTGCCCAGCGCAAATAATAAAGGATGCAGCCAGAGACTTAGCTCCTTTTATCTCGAAGCTCATAAACTCCTCCTTTAAATCAAACACAGTACCTACTAACCTGAAAGAATCTTGGGTCCTCCCCTTACTCAAAAAACAAACCCTTGACCCATCCATCCCAACTAACTACAACCCATCACTACCGTGCCATTCCTACTCACAATTATTGACAGAGTAGCCTATTTACAAATTCAAGACTACCTGGAAGCTAATCATCTGCTAGACTCTCGGCAATCGGGATTCCGCCCCCTGCATGGTGCCGAAACAGCCTTGCTAGACATTAAGACAAAAATTGAGGAGTTAAAGGATAGTGGTAAAACAGCTTTGCTACTGGACTTGTCAGCAGCGTTTGACGTGGTGGACCATGCAGTTTTATGCAGCCACCTCAGGCTCGCTGCTAACTTCACAGGGGAAGCTATATCCTGGGTCCAATCCTTTCTAGCCAACCGGACTGAGAGTTTTCTCTACTTCCACCTGCGCTGATCCTATCCAAATAACACGCGGAGTCCCACAGGGATCCTGTGTCTCACCCACCATGTATAACATTTTCACCAAGCCACTATTTGACAAGTTGGACAGACTGGGCGTCACCTACACTAATTATGCAGATGAAACCCAGATCCTCATACCCCTTTCGGGCAACTATGAAGCGGACCTGGCCTTGGTGAATAAGATATACATCCTCATTCAGGCATGGATGGCGACCCATGGCCTCTGCCTGAATGACGATAAAACTGAGATTCTGCTCCTCGGACCTGACTCTAACCTAAATAAACTAACCCCAAACTACGCATCCTTCAACATCGACAACAATATCATTAAGGTTATGCCCAATGTAAAAACTGTAGGATTCTATCTGGACTCTTCTCTCACCCTGAAGAAGCAAGTCAACTCGCTCTCCTCCACAACAGCTTACACTTGTAAATTAATCCGAGCTGCCAGACCACACCGGCAGTGCCAGCTGTGTCACCCTGGCTAATGCTAGACTAGACTATTGCAACGCCCTGTACTCAGGAGCCAACACGTATGTCACTGACAAACTCCAAAGATTGCAAAACAACGCCCTAAGAGCAGCGTTTAACATCCCATCTAGAGAGCACATCTCTAAATTCCGGAAAGAGGCCCATTGGCTAAAAATAAAGGATAGAATCCACCTTAAAACTTCCAAATGCCTAAACAATCTAGCACATCCTTACTTATCAGAAAAAATCTCCAGGAAATCTACAACCCGACCTTTGAGATCTGCCAATACATTCTTGCTTGAAATCCCTAGATTTAAATTGACCACGGCTGGAGGAACTAGCTTCCCAGTCAAAGCTGCAAAATCATGGAATACACTCCCAATTCACCTCAGACGCCCCCTACCCTACGCCAGATTTAGAATCAATGCTCTCAAATGGCTTCGCACTAATGACCCATATCTACCTATCCCTCCCACTGCCACTCTACTCCGACAACCATTGCACTTAACATTACTACTTCAATTTATACACCGGAGCTGTTTGTCCATAGCCGTAGGCATTCCCTAAATATACGCAATGTTAAGCCTGACCCTTGTCATGTATCTGATCAGTTATACCTTCCATGCTCTTCGAATGGCAAATGTCTGTACTGTTTCATATACTGTACATTGTATTCACAAGTATGCACCAGCCTGTGACAGGCACTGTAACTAAGCTTTGAGACGTCTTATACTGTTGCGCCCAGCTGCCCAAAGGGTTGGTGCGCATGATCAAATTAATTAACAAACACATCGCCATTGTGTCCCTCTATGTGGACGACATCCTACTATACGTCAAGCACCACCTACAGAATTTTAGCCCACTGACGCAGGAGGTGGTCCGATTCGGTGAGCTGTCCGGGCTCAGGATTAACTGGAACAAGTCAGAGGTTCTTCCCCTTACCCCTAGTGTGCAGCGAACTGACGTGGCCGATGGGTTTCGTTGGTGCCCTCAGGGGATACGATACCTGGGCATCATGGTTTCCACCTTGCGAGAAGACCTATATAAAGACAACTACGTGGAAGCAGTGGAACAGAGTGGAATCATGGGTCCTACTCCCCATATCCCAGGTGGCCCGCATAGCACTAGCAAAGATGGTAATCCTCCCTAAACTCCTGTATATCTTTAATAATGTTCCCCTGTGGCCACCCACACACTATTGGTCCCGGTTCGGAGATTGATGGCGAGGCTAGTTTGGGCAGGGAAACAACCCATGGTAGCCTATGATACCTTAGCCCGTCCGTACAAACAGGATGGCCTGGAGTACCTGGACATGTACCTTTTTATTACCTGGCTGCCCAAACACAATACATCGCAGGTTGGAGTGCCCCAAGCCCTAAGCTGCCCCATTCCCAACCAGCCCCTTCCTTATTAACATCCTCTCAAACCAGGGCTGTGAACCCTCGGGTGGAAAAAGCTTTTCGCCCATCACCTTCTGATCCCTCCTTTATTAGGGGTCATGCCACCCCAGATTCTCTTTGATTACAAGGAAGAGGGCAGGGGCCCCTTTGTCCACAGGCGAGGCACCGCTGACAAAGAATGTAAAAAATGGTATGCTTTTGGAAAGAGAATCACTACTGCGGCAGCATATTCTACCCGCGTAGCCAACAACACCACGCTGTTGGGCAGCTATTCTGATGTCCAATGGAACCTTCTGCAGGAGGGCCTACAGGAGGTCCCTGAACCAGTGCGTTCTCGTCTGCTTACAATTGTATCAGAGGGTAAGCAAGTAAACCACAACATCCTCAAGAACACCTTAGAAGCTGCTGAGATGGCAGGGAGAACCTTGGCCCAGGGTACCCTTTTGAAATGCCCTGCCTGGTTGAAAAACTTGGATTTCAAACCAGAGACACAGGCGTTGTTAATCAACAAACTAGTAGAAGACTCAAACCTATTTGGCAAGGCCGTTGATGCGGCACTGGAAACGGCCAAGTAAGAACACAGTACTTTAAAAACTTTGAATCAAATCACTCAGAGACCCTTTCAACAGAGAGGGGAAAGTTCTTGCCGCTCCTTTCGTGTGCAATCCTATTCTCGTTCCCCACGCAACCAATATGGCACATGCAACAATTGGTCCTCAGGACAGGGGTCTGCCTCCGCAAACCCATATCCACCCAGAGGACAACGCTGTGGGAAAGGAAGAGGCTGCGACGCCACTCCCACAGGCTCCCCAGCCTCCTGTCAGAAATTACTCTCAATTCCGGGTCACCTCCCATGCATGGGAGGCGATTACCACAGGCCAGTGGGTGCTCAAGCCTGTCACCCACGGTTATTGCATAGAGTTCAGCCGGCCACCTCGATACAGACCTCCAAGATCCAGCCGCCCAACACCAGAACACCTGAAGATCCTGCTGCAAAAGGTCAATATCCTGCAGGAAAAGGGCGCAATCGAAGTCGTCCCCGTTATACAGGTAAACAAGGGTATTTATTCAGTGTACTTTCTTGTACCGAAGAAAAAGGATCTCATCATGCGCCTTGTGCTAGACTTGTGCCCAGCAAACAAATTTGTCAAACCACAAAAGCTTTGAATAGTAACATTGCAGGAGGTAATTCCTCTACTAACGCAGGGGGATTACATGCAACATTGGACATGAAAGATGCATACTTTCATATTGCAATGTTGCCAGCACACAGGAAATACCTAAGGTTCATGATAAAGGACAAACACTATCAGTTCAAGGTCCTTCCCTTCGGCATTGCCTCAGCCCCAAGGGTATTTACAAAGATACTGGCAGTTGCACAGCACACCTGCTAAGGCAATCCATCCCAGTATATCCTCACTTCGACAACTGGCTCATAACAGGGGACTCCTACGGAACATGCCTGTCGAACACTGAAAGGTTTATAGACCTCTTATTCAGTCTGGGATTCTCCATAAACTAGAAGAAATCCAGCTTAGACCCCAGTCAAGTCAAGCAGTTTCGAGGGGATTGGGTCCTCCGACGTATTCCATATCTATGACAGGTAATGTCCACAGCTGTGCTGCTTCGGAAAATCTTTGGCGTCTGCGTCGATGACGTCGATGCGCCGTCCCCGAGGACCTCCTCCGACGGCCGACGTCACCCGATGTGATAAGTAGGACGCACCATGCCCATAGCCTCAGTTCCGTTTTTTCCGCGAACGTGTTCGCTTCGTGAATCTCGGTACGCCTCGACTCGTTGGAGTTTGCCGTTTTCAATTCTCGGTTCGTTGAACCTGTTCGGTTTGTTGTGAAGACCTGTTCGTGGTGATGTCTTCTTCGTCTTCAACCCCTCGTCCGGGCTTAAAGAAATGCGGGGACTGTGGGTCCAAGATGTCGGTCACGGTCTCGCACAACGCCTGCCTCTGGTACCTCGGGGAGGCCCACTATACGGACGACTGTGTCGACTGCCAGTCGCTCACGGCAAAGGCCTTGCGGCAACGCAAGAAGAAGCTGTCGGCAGGCCGGGTGTCTAAGCCCCGGAAGTCGAGGTCTGCGGGGCTTTCGACGGATGACTCGAGGGGCGACTATCCGCGTCATCGTCGGAAGTCCAGTGGGTCTCCTTCCAGGAGTTGGTCTCGCCACTCCTCCGCCTCTTCGAGGCATTCCCGGAAGCACCGGCATAGGTCGCCTTCCCCGTCCTCTTCCAAGGACTCCGCCCGTCGGCGGGTCGCTTATCCCTCCATGCAAGCGACACCGGAGGAATGGGCTTCCTTCGGGAAGCAGATGCTAACGATTCTTGAATCGCAGGGCACCAGTCCGTCCGTGCCTCCGAATGGGGTCGGTCGGCACCGGTCGAGAGACACCGCTCGTACGCCTTCGGGCTCGGGTCGTCGGCATGGCTCGCGGGAGAGGTCTCGCTCGGACAAGGGTAGCCGTTCTCGCCATGCCCGTTCCAGGTCCCGGTCCTCGACGCGCTCGAGACCGCGTGATCCTGTGCCGTCTTGGAAGAAGACGTCGACGCCGGTGGCGCCGAGGTCGTCGACTATTTTTCTCGAGGCTCCACCTCCGAGGGGGCCGTCGATGCCGTCAGCGCCTAGGTCGTCGAGAGACACGCTCGGAGCTCCGGCTTCGAGGCCTGTGTCGACGCCGCCGATGCTGGCGGCGCTGCAGCTGACGCCGATTCGCTCGACGTCGACTTTCTGTCGGCGCCGACTCGTTCAGCGCCCTCGGTGCCTTTCGAGGCGGTGGTGTCGGAGGGGCCCCGTGGCACGGGGTTTGCCCCTAGAAAGGCTCTGGCTAAGGTCAGGCACTGCTTTGGTCCCCAGAGGTCTTCCTCTCCCCGCCTGGAGTACATTTCTGAGGGTGATGAAGGCTCTGATGGCGGCTTGGTTCCTGTTACGGTTCCCGATGAACTTATCTCGGGCCATAGCCAGTTTGATGACCTGCGGCAATCGCTGCATGATGCCAGTGGACTGGACACCTCTCCGGAGGTGGAGTTTTGTAGGCCGGAGCCTGGCACTCATTCTCTGCAGAGCCATATGCACCTTATATCGGCACCTTATGTCTCGGGTCACCGAGTACTTGGGTTGGTCAGCTCCCCCAGGGAAGTTCGTTCAGGATGATCTCACGGACATCCTTGATCTCAGTCCCCCCACTGACCCGGTTTTGCCTTTTCATATGGCTCTGCAGAGAAGGGTGGCGGCGGCTTGGACTGCTCCGGAGAGTCTCCCGGCAGTGGGCAAGTCTTTGTCGCGGAAATACCGTCCAGCCAGTAGCGACCCCTGCTACTTGTCTAGGCACCCCACTCCGGAGAGTTTGGTGGTGCGGGCGGCTACGGCCCCGGCAAAGCAGGCGTCGTATCCTACCATCCCTCCGGATAGGGACGACAAACGTTTTGACGGCTGGGCGAAGAAAGTGTTTTCTTCGGGGGGTATGGCGCTTCAGGCGGCCAACTCCATATGTGCCTTGTCTCGTTTCACACACACTCTGTGGAACTGTGTTGCATTAGCGGCTGAACATGTTCCCGAAGGGGATGAATGGGATGGTTTCCTTGCTATGGTTCAGGATGGCAAGGATGCCATGTGTGAGGCCGTTCAGTCGGGTTTGGACTTGGCGGATTGTGTCAGCCGGTCCATGGCGGCGAGCACCGTAATGCGCAGGTTTCTGTGGTTACGGAAGTCTGGGTTCGCTCCTGATGTGCATTCCCGGCTCCTCAACATGCCCTTTGACGGTGAACACCTTTTTGGCAGCAAGGCTGACGAGAGCCTTGAGAGGTTGCAGACCTCCAAAGCTGCAGCAAAGTCGTTGGGCGCTGCAGTTCGCCAACCTCCGCCTTTTCGTCCTAGGGGACAGCAATGGAGGGGAGGTTCCTTTCGCTATTACTCGTCCTTCAGTAAAGTGAGGGGAGCTAACAGTCAAAGAGGCCATCGTAAGAGTGCCAGAGGTGGAAATAAAGGTACTCGAGGTGCCAAGGCCGCTCGGGCAGTTGCCTCTTTGCCCTCGGGCAACGCCGCTGCCGCTACCAATCAGTCATGAGGCCAGGTCCCATGGTTCGCCGGTTGGGGGAAGGCTGGCGCAGCATCTTGTAGAGTGGCAAGCCATTACTTCGGATGTGTGGGTTCTGGAGATCATAACCCACGGCTACTCTCTTCCTTTTCGGCAGAGGCCTCACGACAATCCACCAGGGAGCCGCTCTTTGAAGAGTCCGGATCCACTCCTTGCGCAGGAAATTCAAGCCCTGCTGGAGAAAGGCGCCATAGAACTGGTGCCTGTAGTGGAGAGGAACAAGGGATGGTATTCCCCTTATTTTTTGATATCGAAGAAAGACGGGGGATTGAGACCCATCATGGACTCGCGCGGTTTGAACAAACTCCTCAGGAAGGACAAGTTCAAGATGGTGACTCTTTCTCGAGTCCTCCAGGCCCTTCAACTTCAGGACTGGTTGGTGTCTCTCGACCTCAAGGATGCTTACTTCCATGTGCCGATCCATCCCAAGCACAAGAAGTACCAGAGGTTCGCGGTTGGCGACTCGCACTTTGTTTCGGGTCCTGCCGTTCGGATTGACCTCCGCCCCGAGGGTTTTCACCAAGCTCATGGTGGTGGTGGCAGCACATCTCAGGAAAGGGGGGATTCACGTCTACCCCTACCTGGACGATTGGTTGATCAGGGGGAGCTCTCCCGAGCAAGTCCTGGATCATCTGTCCGTCACCTGCCACTCCCTTCACAGGCTGGGCTTCTCCCTCAATTTAAAGAAGTCCCATTTGACACCAACGCAGCGGTTCCAGTACATCGGAGCAGTGCTCGACACGTCCCTGGGGCAGTGTTTTCCTCCTCAGGTGAGGGCTCTTCACATTTAGCAGATGGTGCACAAGTTTCATTTTGCCCAGGATCTCCCAGCGTCCGAGTTCTTGAGACTGCTCGGCCTCATGGCATCCTGCATTCTTCTGGTGCCAGAGGCTCGTCTGCGGATGAGATCTTTGCAGTGGGCACTCAAGCTCCAGTAGTCTCAGTCCTCCGGCAGGCTGTCGGACCCTGTTCAGGTGCCGCCCTCGGTGGCCTGGGACCTTCTGTGGTGGGCCGTCGAGGGCAATCTGATGAAGGGAGCCCCATTTTGGCTGCCCTGGCCGAAGGTGACGATCGTGACGGACGCATCCCTCACGGGATGGGTAGCTCATGCCAACGAGTTGACAGTCAGCGGTCGTTGGTCTCTGTCGGAGTCCAGACTCCATATCAATCTGCTGGAGCTGAGGGCCGTCAGGCTAGCCCTGAAGGCTTTTCTGCCGACTGTGCGCGGAAAGAGTGTCCTGATTCTAACAGACAACACAGTGGCCATGCACTACCTCAACAAAAAGGGGGGTGCAGTGTCACTTCCGCTGTGCAGGGAGGCGATGCAGCTTGAATTCTGGGCCATCCAGCAGGAAGTGTCGATCTCGGCTGTTCATCTGGCCGGAGACGACAACGAGACGGCGGACGCTCTGAGCAGGCAGAGCTCGATCTCTCACGAGTGGGAGCTGGCTCAGGAGATTCTCCTGGAGAACTTCGCCCTTTGGGGGACCCCTCAAGTGGATCTCTTCGCCTCCAGTCAACCGGAAGTGCGAAGTTTTTTCTTGCGGGAATTTCCTCCAAAAGGAGCCTTAGGAGACGCGTTTGTGGTGGAGTGGTCATTCCCACTGCTGTATGCGTTTCCTCCAGTCCCCGTCATCCCGCAAGTGCTGCAGAGGTTACAGAGGTTCAGTTCCCGGATGATCCTCATTGCTCCGGCGTGGGCCCAGAGGACGTGGTACCCGGACCTTCTCGACTTGTCCATCTGCCCTCCACGTCGTCTTCCCTACCGAGGCGATCTGCTCTCACGGGAGGGGGGGGTCAGGTTCTCCATCCAGAGGTCAGATCCCTCAATCTTCACGCTTGGCTTCTGAAAGGTTGAGGTATAAGGATTGGGACCTCCCTGAAGACGTGATGGAGGTGTTGCTCTCTGCCAGGCGGCCGGCAACTAAGTCTCTGTACCGTTGCCGTTGGAGAAAGTTCTGCGACTGGTGCAGAGTTCAGAATGTGGATCCTTTTGAATGTGACATTCCCATGGTTCTGTCTTTTTTGCTTTCTTTGGCCCACAGGGGCTTGCAAGTGGGGACCATTAAAGGTTACCTGGCGGTGCTGTCCATATTTAAGCGCTCGTCTGAAAGAGTGTTCCTATTTTAAAATTCCTTTAATTTCGCAGTTTTTGAAAGGGCTCACTAATGTGTTCCCTCCGTCACCTTTTCTGGTGCCAGGTTGGGATTTGAACCTTGTTCTTAAGTTTCTTATGGGTGCTCCGTTTGAGCCTTTTCATTCTTGCCCTTTGAGGCTGTTGACTCTGAAAACTGTGTTTTTGGTTGCGGTTACTTCCGCTCGCAGAGTGAGTGAGTTACAGGCACTTTCAGTTAAGCCACCCTTCACTGTGTTTCATAAGGACAGGGTTATCCTTAGAGTTCGTCGTCCTTTTCTTCCGAAGGTGGTTTCGGAATTTCATTTGAGCCAGAAGGTTGTTCTTCCGGCGTTCTATCCCCCCTCCACATCCTGGTAAGGAAGAGGAGAGGCTCCATAGGCTTAATCCTAGGAGAGCGTTGAGCTTTTATATTTCGCGCATGTCCCGGGTCAGAGTGGACGATCAACTTTTCATTGGTTACGCTGGAAAGCGTTTGGGACAAGCTGTGACGAAACAGACTTTGTCTCGTTGGATTATTTTAGCTATCTCCGAGTGTTGCCGCTTGGCGGGTAAGGATCCTCCGGCTGGCTTGCGGGCCCATTCTACCAGGGGAGTGGCTGCGTCTACTGCTCTGCAGAGGGGAGTTCCTATTAGTCACATCTGTGATCTGTGATGCAGCCACCTGGGCTTCAGTACATACTTTTTTACGTCACTACTCCCTCGATTCCATCAGATGGCAAGATCTGGCCTTTGGCAAAGCAGTTCTTTATTCCGCAATTTGATTGGGCATGCTTAATTTGTATTCTAAATTCTTTCCCACCTCCTTGCTTGGTATTGCTTTGGGAGTCTGTCATAGATATGGAATACGTCGGAGGACCCAATCCCCTCGAAGAACAAGTTACTTTCTTACCTGGTAACATTCTTTCGATGGGATGGACCGACGACGTATTCCATATCGCTCCCTCCCTGTCTTCCCCGCTGCAGAATTTCTTTTGCGATTGCAGCTTGCGTTCTGCAAGGCCTTGTGTGTCTGACTGGCAGAAAACTGGTGGCACACGTTCTGGGAAAAAACTATAACTGAGGCTATGGGCGTCGTGCGTCCTACTTATCACATCGGGTGACGTCGGCCGTCGGAGGAGGTCCTCGGGGACGGCGCATCGACGTCATCGACGCAGGACGCAGACGCCAAAGATTTTCCGAAGCAGCACAGCTGTGGACATTACCTGTCATAGATATGGAATACGTCGTCGGACCATCCCATCGAAAGAACGTTACCAGGTAAGAAATAACTTGTTCTTCTGGGGGCTCGAATTCGGACAGAAGACGGCCTTGTCTTCCCCTCCAATGAGAAGGTTAAAAACATGCTGTTTCAGATCGCTCAGTATGTAGCCAGTCGAGAGGTGACTGTACGCAAGGACATGCGACTGTTGGGGATGATGGCATCCTGCATTTACCTGGTCCCTCCCGCAAGAGTGGCTCAACAGCCAGTGGTGTCAAGTTGCGGACAATGGGACGATCTAGTGATTGTCTCGTCATCCCTTGTTCTCTTTCTGCAGTGGTGGTCGAGGGAAAACATCTTGAAGGGGAAAACCTTCACTACCCCCGCAGTAGAAGCCACTCTCACGACAGACGCATCTCTCACGGGGTGGGGAGCACACCTTCTTCAACAGACGGTGCACAGCGTTCTGTCCCCAGCAGCAGCATCCAACCACATAAACCTGTTGGAGCTGTTAGCAGTATTCAAAGCACTGAAGGCCTTTCAGATACATTTGCAGGGAAAAACAGTACTGATCCTCACAGACAGCACCACAGCAATGTACTACATGAACAAGCAAGGGGCACTCACTCTCCAGGGCTGTCCAAACTGTCACAGAACATTTGGAAATGGGCTATTGTCTCAACACATTGTAGGGGAACTCAATCTTCTGGCAGATGTGCCCAGCAGAGACGTCCTGTTGCCCTTAGAGTACGATTGGCGACTACACGAAGACCTCATCTCCAACGTTTTCGCAGAATGGGGCGTCCGAGAGATCGACTTGTTCGCAACTCTGGAGAACTCGGTGCCCAGATAACGCTTCCAGGTACACTCAGAACCGATCCAAGGGTAACGGTCTCTGGATAACATGGTCAGGAAAAATTTTTACGCTTTTCCACCGACTCCCCTACTCAACAAGACTGTGCACAAGTTCCACCAGAAACCAGTCACCATGATATTGGTGGCCCCGCCAACCCTGGTTCTCCCATCTGATGGACATGTCGCTCTCTCCTCCGATGAAATGACCATTCCCATATAACATCTATCTCAGGACAAGGGGGAAACACTTCACCCATGCTCGCAGACTCTGACCTTAGTGGCCTAGCTCCTGAGTTCATAGAGTTCGGGCATCTCTAACTTCCTCAGAGATGCATGGATATTCTTAGGGAAGCGAGAACGCCTAACACCAGACATTGCTACTCCAATCAGTGGAAACGCTTCATCATCTGGTGTAGATCCAAGAGCATCAATCCCATTGACAGCTCTCCTACTCATATTGTGTTATACCTGACTCACCTACTGGACTCTGGTCTGGTGTTTAATTCCTGAAGGTTCACTTAGCTGTACTCTCAGCCTATACCACGTCCAAACGCAAAGTGTTGTGGTGGAAGATCCCAGTTATTAAAGCTTTCATGGAAGGAGTTAAGAGAATTCATCCCCCCATTTCTTAACTGGCTCCGGGATGGGACCTTAATGTGGTATTAACCAGACTCATGGGGTCTCCCTTTGAATCTATGCATAAAGCAAGTCTCAAAGCTCTTACTCAGAAGACCGCCTTCCTAGTGGCAGTCACTTCAATAAGGAGAGTCAGTGAACTGCAGGCCCTTTCTATACTAGACTCTTTTGTCACAATTCAGAGATAAGGTGGTTCTGCACACTCACCCTTGGTTTGCGGCCAAATTTATTTATAAGTTCCATGTGAACCAGTCAATCGAACTACCATCTTTCTTCCAGAACCCCACTAACGTGGCGGAAAAAAGCCTACACACACTGGATGTGCGTAGGGTAGTCATTTACTACCTGGAAAGGATTAAACCACTAAGGAAAACAAACCAGTTTTTCATTTCAGTAGCAGCTGGTAGAGAAGGGGATACTGTCTCTAAATCAGCCATCTCTAGGTGGATTGTCAATTGCATCACACTCTGCTACACTCTTGCCAAGAGAGATCTGCCTTTCAAGCATAGAGCACACTCTATGCGATGCACTGGGGCTTCCATAGAATGAATTGCCTCTAGTACATTTGCAAAGCGGCAACCTGGAGTTCTGTACACATCTTTACAAAACACTATTGCCTAGACACTCACTCTAGGTCTGATTCTCAGGTGGGACAAGCAGTACTAAGACATATTTTCACTACTATTACTTCTCACATCCCACCTCCGACTCCGGGTACTGCTTGCTAGTCTGTGATTCTAAGCAGATTGACAAGCATCCGAAGACATGCATTACTTACATAGACATCTTACTACTATTTCTTTCTTTCCTGTACTCACTTACTCACGATAGTCATAAGTCTCCCTCACGGCAGAAAAAATACAATCAGAGGGACCTCGACACGTTAGGGATTGTGGGTACATTACACGCCACGTTAGGTATAGTGTTACAGGCACGCCCATTTCGACGTCCCCTTTCGATCATCGAAAAGACAAGATGCAATATTCTGCGGTTACCACTAGATGTCGAACTATATGCACAGCATGTGAATCTAAGCAGATACAACCCTCCGAAATGCTATTACGATAAGTAATGCATGTCATCTAGGCAGTAGAGCACACTTGGAATAACATGTGGTATCAGCACATGAAAAAGGTGGGAGAGAAGACATGTAAGGAGAGTTGCTATGTCTGCGCACTCATGACCTATGCCATGGATACAACACAAACTTTTATTTCTAGAGAAATTCGGGAGTACAATGCCAGATGTCTCGTTCATCTTGCAGCATGAATGACAAAAGGCCAATTTCAAGGACAGTGGGCCACTTTGTGATGGAGATGAAAATGGTCATTTCCATTCCAGGATGATTATATCAAGACTACACAGATCGAAAAGAAACCTGCGGGGAAAAGCAAGATGCTTACATATCCTGAGAAAGGACACAAAGAGGTGGTAGTTGCAGAGATGAAGAGACTGAATTGCCCTGATAGACCATAAGTAGCAGGACGGCCTGGATGTATTGAAGAACATGTAAAATCAGCAGGATCTCTGTAGGGAGTGGTTAAGGTCTGGACTCCAAAGACGCACTGTTTCAAGAAAGAATAACAAGATACCAAGATGTGGAGACTGGTAAAGGAGTGGTCGATAATTCAACCAAAGAGGGGAATCGAGAGGAGCAGCTGAATGCCTCTGCAGGAAGTATTGCACCTATTTTGCCTATATGTTGGAAACTGGAAATTGCGACATGTGCAATGCCAGTAATGATACCTATACCACAAAGAGCCTTTGAGACAAGGTATACACACTGAGAAAGCCCTATATGATTTATCCCCAAAAAGATGAGTCACCTGAGGGAGAACCCCAAAGACGTGTGAAGATGTAACGTCACCAGCCTCTTCTTTTCACAAGAAATGAGTGTGACACACAGAGAAGGATGAGCAGAGAAGAGAAGGCATAGACCGTATAGAATCTGATGGTGAAGTAAAGAATCGAAGACTTTCATGTGCAGAATAAAGATTGCACATGTGAAGAAGCACTGCAGAAAATGCAAGTCGTTTTATAACTGTACAGATGCCGTAAGGCAAGTAGACTAAGTAATCATAAAGGTTGGCTATACGTAGTGAATCGACTGCAGGCAGTGCCGCATATGTGTGTGTATATATATATATATATATATATATATATATATATATATATATATATATATATATATATATATATATATATATATATATATATATATATATTTCTGAGGCTTGTGGAATCTGCTTAGATCACATGCTGTGCATAGGCCGACATCTAGTGGAAGCTGCGGAGTATTACAGTTTGTTTTTCGAAAGTCGAAAATGGGCGTCGACACAGGCGTGCCAGTAATACTATCCCTAGTGTGACGTCCACTGTACCCAAGATCCCTCACGCGTGTAGGATCCTCAGATTGTTTTTTTCCGCCATACTGGTCGGAAGCATCTTGCGGAGTTCCCTGGCCTTAGCCATACTTTTGCTGTTATTATAATTATAATTCTTATTCATTCCCTTCCCCACCCCAACGTCGAACCTCGACGACGGCTGGAGAAGTCATCGACCGTCGACTGCTGCACGACGGATCTGGGCCTCGGAAGGCCGCTGGCCTCGGCCCGGGCCTAGTAGGCCGCTGGCCTCGGCCCTTACAAGTAGGGAGAGTGGGGGGTGGTACATACTCTTCACTCTTGATATATAGTTACATTTTATATATTCCTACACTTAGCAGCCCGCTGCCTTAAGGTGCGTATGGAGGGTACTCCTTTTCAATTCTGCCCCAAGTGCAATCGCAAATACCCTTGGGTCGACAGGCACGCCACGTGCAATCTCTGCTTGCCGAGGGATCACCCCGAAGCGAACTGCAGAGCGTGTAGTAGGTTTAAACCTAAGACACTTAAGGACCGTTCGACAAAGCGTTGGGCCCACCACGCCAGGCAGGAGGCCATGGCAGCGGAGGGCGCCTTCAGCGATGGCAGCGACGCCGTACTTTCGGACGGCGAGGGCATTATGGCGTCGAAAGACAGCCGACGAGCGCAGGTCCCCGACCTCGGAAGGTCGTCCGGCAGGGCGGCTATGGGGAAGACCCCCGGCGACGCAAGCGCTACACACCTAACACACACTAAACACACTAAGACCAACCGGACCTCGACGACGTCGACTTCCCGGAAAGAGGCACAAAAAGAACGGTCCGACTCGGTGTCCTCTGGGCGCTCTCGATCGAGATCGCCTCACGACGCAAGGCAATCATCCACTCTTGCCAAGAGTGCCTCGCTACACACATTAACGGAAGTTCGATCGTCGGGAGACGAAGACGACTTCCACCCCCAGGCCGCGCTCCAAGATACCGAGACCGCGGTTAACACCAGTGAGGCCCCACGCCCGAAGCACACGGATACCTCTCCAGACCCTCGGCGCCAGGCGTCGAAAGTCTCTGGGGCCTCCAAGGGACAGGGAAAACATTTTTCCACGCACGGGGAGGGGGGGAAACAGCGGAAAGCACAGCCTTCCACCCCTGTAAAGCCATCCTCTCACCCTAGGCAGACAAGCAAACACAAGTCTACCCTTGAAAAGTCCCATAAATCATCACCTGCTAAAGTAATACCCTGTTCCAGGGAATGGTCCAGTGAAGACATAGACAGGGTTATGTCTAGGATGTCTTCCTTGGCTGATTTTTATGATAAGAACCCAGAACACTTTCTTTCATATAACCCTCAAGGGGCCACACCCTCAGGCTCCTCCGATCCTATCCCGCTAAGTAAAAAGCCCGGTTCGAAAGACCTGAACCCTTCGAGGTTCAGCCTTACTCCACTCCATATTCTACTCCACTCCCCAGTTACCAGGGACAAGTTTTCCCTGAAGAGGACCAGGAGTTTGACATTATGGAAGAACAAACCGGGACAGATTACTATGCAGAGGATGAGGACCTGGAGGAGGGAGAAGATGAGCAGGAAATTTACAGAGTAGATTCCCCAGTACAAAGCGAAGCCCCAGTTACTGACTCTCCAGTTGATAACCAGCCCCTCCTTAACGAGGTTCTCGCTCGAGCAGCGGAACACTTCCACATCGACACCCACGGTGTACAGGAGGAAAGGGACTTCGCGGAGGAGTTTGTAGGAGAGAGAAGACCGGTCGCTCAGACCATCCCTATCCTCAAATCCATCCAACGAAGAATAGATCCTTCCCTGGTGAATCCGAACCTCACCAGAGCTGTCAACCCCAGAATTGAAAAGATTTTCCGGGCAGCCCAGTCTGACCCTCTGTATATAAGGGGACATCTTAAACCAGATTCCCTAGTGGTTACCAACACTAGAAAAAGGGCTGGCACGCCCTTATCTTCATCAGAAGCTCCTCCCGACAAGGAGAGCAAAAAACTTTACGGGTTTGGCAGGAAGGTAGCCTCAACGTCCGCCTACCAAGCAAGGATTGCGAATTCCACCACCCTGTTGGCTAGTTACAATTTCCATCAATGGGAAGAAGTCGCGGCGCTCATTGCCTCTGCTCCAGAACCGTTAAAGGGCCAGCTGGCTCGGATCTCGGCAGAGGGGAGAGCCGTGTCTGGTTGCATTTTAAAAGCAACTTTCGACGCCGCTGACAACGCAGGGAGATTGATAGCAGAAGGTACTGTTATCAAGAGACATGCGTGGTTACGGCAGTCGGGATTCAAGACAGAAACCCAGGCTTCTTTAATAGACAAGCCAGTGGAACCCGACCTATTGTTTGGGAAAGCGGTCGAAGACGCACTTAAAAATGCCAAAGATGAATATGAGACTCTCAAATCCCTTGGCCAGCTTACCAACAAACCCCCTAACCAGAGGGGGAACAGTAATTTTCGTCGCCCACGCGGCCAAAATTCACAAAGAGGCAACTATGCCCAGGGACAGGGTACACAATGGAATAACAACCAGCAGTCTACCCAGAGTTACGGCAGGGGTAACAAGAGAGGTCGTGGAAGAGGCAGAGGCAGCCCCAACAAGGGAGGTGGCACGCCTCCACCAAAACAGTGAGGCTCAGTTCAGGGTCCCTTGCCACGCAACCCCAGTAGGGGGACGCATTTCCACCTTCACCCAGGCTTGGGAAGGGATCACCTCAGACAGATGGGTGCTGTCAACAGTATCCGCAGGATATTGTATAGAACTACTGCAGCGTCCCCGGAACCATCCTCCACGACAAAGAGTGCACTCCCTAGAGCATCAAAGGATCCTTCTCGAGGAGATCGCCATTCTGCTAGAAAAGGACGCGATAGAACTCGTCCCAGGACACCAGGTAAACAAGGGTATCTATTCAACTTACTTCCTTGTGCCAAAGAAAGATTTGACAATGCGCCCAGTATTGGACTTACGGCCTGCCAACAAGTATGTCAAGCCCCAAAAATTCCGTATGACCACGCTACAAGAGGTAATCCCCCTCCTAAAAAAGGGGGATTACATGGCAACCTTGGATATGAAAGATGCTTATTTTCATATTTCCATGCTCCCAGCGCACAGGAAGTACTTGCGCTTCAAGGTGGACAGCCGCCACTACCAATTCAAGGTACTGCCCTTCGGGATAGCTTCAGCACCAAGGGTATTCACCAAGGTACTGGCGGTGGCGGCTGCACACCTACGCAGGGAAGCAATCCCGGTGTACCCTTATCTGGACGACTGGCTCATAACGGGGGAAACCCCAGGAATTTGCAGGTCAAACATTCAGAGGACTATCGACCTCCTCCACGAATTAGGCTTCTCCATCAACGAGAAAAAGTCAAGTCTGGTGCCAAGCACCTCAAAACAGTTTCTAGGAGCTATCCTAGATACTCAGAAAGGATTGACCTTCCCTTCGGAAGAGAGAATTCGGAATATACTTCTGCAAATTCCGCATTATCAGTCAGGTCAACAGATAACAGTACGCAAAGCTATGCGGTTACTGGGCATGATGGCGTCATGCATTTACCTGGTCCCCCACGCGCGTCTGCGCATGCGTCCCATGCAGGAATGGTTGGCGAAACAGTGGTCTCAGGCAAGTGGTCATTGGGACGATCTAGTGGTCGTTTCGCCAACACTCGTACAGAGCCTACACTGGTGGACAAGAGAGAATCTCGCAAAGGGGAAACCCTTTTACGATCCCGAAGTACAAGCCGTGGTGACTACAGATGCATGCCTGACTGGGTGGGGAGCTCACCATCTCCACCACACAGCTCAGGGTCTCTGGTCTCACTCAGTAGCCAAGAACCACATCAATCTGCTAGAGCTTCTGGCAGTATTCCGAGCGCTAAATGCGTTCGAGCCCCATCTACTGAACTTGTCGGTGCAGGTCAGGACGGACAGCACGACAGCCATGTTCTATCTGAACAAGCAAGGGGGGACTCGTTCGCCAAATCTGTCCAAGCTTGCCCAGAAAATATGGATATGGGCACTCAGACGGAACATCTTCCTGTCATCGCAACATGTTCCAGGGGAGCTCAATTCCCTAGCGGATACTCTAAGCAGAGACTCCCTCCCAGAAGAACACGAATGGGTCCTTCACAGAGACGTAGTAGAAGATCTCTTCTCTCAGTGGGGTTTTCCCACTATAGACCTATTCGCCACAAGCGAAAACAAACAATGCCCAGGATTTGCATCCAGGTTCCCCCAGCCAGACTCCCAAGGGAATGCCCTGTGGATGAACTGGTCAGGGATGTTTGCGTACGCTTTTCCACCAACTCCTCTCATCAGGAAGGTGGTGTACAAGATGAACAAGGAATCGATGACGCTCATCCTAGTTGCTCCCATGTGGGCGAGACAACCATGGTTTCCACACCTACGCAGGATGGCGGTGTGCGAACCCATCAGACTCCCAGCCTGGTACAACCTACTGTCCCAGCAACAGGGTCAAACAATGCATCAGAAACCCAACTCTATGAACCTAGCAGCATGGCTCCTGAAGTCATAGAGTTTGGACATCTCAAATTACCACAGAGGTGTATGGACATTCTAAAGGAGTCCAGGAAACCAAATACAAGGCACTGTTACTTTGATAAGTGGAAAAGATTCGTTATCTGGTGCCAGAATAAACAAATCAACCCGGTTGATTGCACTCCTTCCAACGTTGTAACATACATGCTCCACCTGCTGGATGCAGGGTTGGTTTTTAACTCGCTGAAAGTACACCTGGCAGCCGTCTCGGCTTACACCACATCCCATAACAAGGTCTCGTGGTGGAAAGTACCAGTGGTTAAAGCCTTCATGGAAGGAGTAAAGAGACTTCACCCTCCTATTTCGAACCCACCGCCAGGATGGGACCTCAACGTGGTGCTAGCTAAGCTCATGGGACCCCCATTCGAACCCATGCATAAAAGTAGTCTCAAACACCTGACTTATAAAACGGCCTTCTTAGTAGCCATTACCTCCATAAGAAGGGTCAGTGAAATTCAGGCTCTGTAAGTGCAGGATCCTTTCTTTACTATCCACAAGGACAAACTGGTTTTACGCACACACCCTAGGTTCTCACCTAAATTCATATCCAAGTTCCATGTAAACCAGTCCATCGAGCTTCCGGCTTTCTTCCAAAACCCGCAAAGCTCGGCTGAGGTGAAACTACACACCCTAGATGTGCGTAGGGCGGTCCTATACTATGTAAATAAAACCAGACCGCTAAGGAAAACAGATCAACTGTTTGTCTCCGTAGCTACAGGCAGAGAGGGGGATCGCGTCTCTAAGGGCGCTATCTCGAAGTGGATTATCAACTGTATACAGCTGTGTTACTCTCTTTCTGAAAAGACTCTGCCTTTTACGCCAAGGGCCCACTCTACTAGAGGCATTGGTGCCACTCTGGCTTTCATTGCAAATGTTCCCCTCGACACCATTTGCAAAGCGGCTACTTGGAGCTCTATTCACACTTTTACTCAGCATTACTGCATTGACACTCATTCCAAGACAGATACACAAGTGGGACAAGCGGTTCTAAGACACCTGTTTGCTCATGACCCTTCTCACATCCCACCTCCTTCTTCTGGTACTGCTCGCTAATCTATGCACAGCATGTGATCTAAGCAGATTCCACAAGCCTCAGAAGGGATACATTACTCACCGTAATCGTATTTCTGATGCTTGTATCTGCTTAGATTCACATGCGACCCACCCTTCCTCCCCTCCGAGAGAAGGCGCATGATTGCTTGTAGTCTTACCTTTCTGTCTATCTGCTTGGATTATCTGTACTCCCGCTACTCCTCATGCTTCCTCATGTCAGAAAAAATACAATCTGAGGATCCTACACGCGTGAGGGATCTTGGGTACAGTGGACGTCACACTAGGGATAGTATTACTGGCACGCCTGTGTCGACGCCCCATTTTCGACTTTCGAAAAACAAACTGTAATACTCCGCAGCTTCCACTAGATGTCGGCCTATGCACAGCATGTGAATCTAAGCAGATACAAGCATCAGAAATACGATTACGGTGAGTAATGTATCCCATATATATATTCAAAAAAATCCTGGGCATTTGATGTCACAATTTCAGTAAACTCAACCAGTGGAGAAAGGAGAATTGAGAATTGATAGCTGTGTGTGTGTTGCAGCAAAGAAATAAGCTGAGGCTCGAAGATGGACCAAAGGAAGACTGCTTGGACTTGTGTCAAAGACTAAAGCATCCAAAACTGGTTATCAGTCTTGGAAGAGCATTGAATGTGAGACGCTGAGGCATCCTTTGTTAAGTTGCAAAAAGAAAACACCATGAGTGCCAAGTTTCTTTATTCAGGAATATTAAATGCTATAAAATGGGTCGATTCACGGTCTCTGATAACGTGAGTCTAAGATGGGAATAGATGTGGGCATGCAAGCCTGAACCTTGATAAGAACCTGCTTACAATCCCTTATTCCTAGAGAAGAGCTACTACAAAGCCAAGTTCAAAGACCATCTGAATGGCGTACAGAATTAGTGATGAGAGATGATGGGCTAATTGGTTGGGGAGGTACGGTCAAGTCCACCCACCAGCACCTGGGGTACCAGCTTACGTGCTGCTAGAGAATCAAATGTTCCAGAAGGGTACAAGCGTGCCAACCAAGTGTAGAGGGCCATATAACGAAGGGCCTTATAGTTTGAGAACCAATGATATGCTGTGTACTTTATTACTGTTGAAGATGACTTGCACGAAGGGAGGGCATGAGTTGCCCACCTGACTATAGAGACCCAATCACAATCCAATCCCTTATAGAAAGTATACTTAGATACTCCCCTTAGTCCAATCCCATGTAGGCTTTTTTTAGTTTGCCACATAGTATGGCGCCATGTATGATAAGATTTTGCTATAAAAGAGATATATTTTTTATGAAATGCATTGAGACCATGTATGTGACGTCTGTTGTACTCCCAGTTTTGGAAATTGAGAATAAAACAGACACTTTGCCAACTTCCTTAGTCTGTCTTCTTATTTGGTGTGAGTTATTCTCCATCCCATCCATCGTACGATTTGTTATCTTAATGAAAAGGACCATAAGAGTTCACCATTGTCTGAGATCTTCCCCAGCATACTCAGATTTGGCGCTGGCTGTGTGCCATGCCACTCTCTCTGCAAGGGATAGGGTGGCCTCGGTTTATAAGGGTTATGGTGCCCTGTTCTTTGCTGTCTCGCCAGGAGTCTGCCCTTTTCACACTTTTCAGCTCTCCCGGTCTCTCCCTTGTTCTAAATTCACAGCTTCCCTTCTTCCAGACTGAGAAAACAAAACCTCTATTATACTGCCTCTTTAAGGTGTCTACTCCTTGATTAGCTCAGCCAGTCTGTTGGGGAGAATTCTCAGAAATGGGCTAATTCCTTTCTACCTTAGAGACCCCCAGCTCTTTTTGCTGGACTTTAGGACTTTTAATTTTTATCCTGGAGAGAGTGAGACCTTTTTTTCCACTCTCTTGTGTATTTTTCTTTGTTTTGAACACTGTTTCTTTTGGTTTTTTAGCCTGACAAGCCCATAGGCATCATCTTTTTACTTTGTGACACACAGCACCTTCAGTGTAGTGGCACATGGAAGTCTTTCAGATTTCCCAAAGGTTTAAATACCTTCTCTTGGTTGAACTACTGTTTCCAAGAGCAGTAAAGTGAAATTGACTTTACTTACCTCTTGTAACTTTGTATACCTAGCACACACTATCTTCCATAGAGTGCTGGAGGGGTTACTTAGTATCCCCTTTGTCTACTTTCTCATGTTACGTTTTTATGTTACCCTTTCTACAATTAATGGCTGGTGGCAGTGGTTTACTTTTTCCTACCATTGTGTGTTTTTACCGTGGTCTGCGTTTGCAGCTACAGTAAAGAACCCATGGTACAGAACCCATGGGTGCCCATTTTGTAAAAATTGCCCGGTCTTCTTTTTTCACCATTTCTTGTTGGAAAGGTCCTTCTTGAGATTTACTCTGCGCGCCAAACCAGGTTTGGTCCCTTTGTTCGTTTTGTCTTTGGCGGGGTTCACTGCTGAAGCTCGCCTCTGGCTTTAGCGTGTCTGGCAGACCAGGAAGTGAGGGAGGTTCCCGAAACTCCCTGTGCTTAGTCTCCTTGGTTACAGGAACGCACCCAAAGGTGATTGGCCGGCTGGCTGTCCTTGGAGGACAGCCACCCTGCTGTGTGAGTGACAGCTAGGCTGCAAATGAATGGGAGAGGCTTGCATTAAAGGCGAGGTCTTTTGCAAGGAAGGAAGAGTCGATCACTGGACGAAGGAATCCGAAGAAGAACTTGGAAGCGATGCTTGCTGCAACTCCTGGACCGTTGGTTTGCCCGGTGAAGCCCTGCTGCAGTGCTGAAGCTCTGAATTCGCCACGACTAGAGACGCCCTGCAAATGACGACTTCACCCCTTGTGTTGATGGGACCAATCAACCCCAAGACAAACTCATCTGGAAATCCTCTCTTTGCTGGCTGTACTTTCATTGCTGCTGCAGGAACCGAGTGCCAGGGACAGGAACACCAGAATCGAGTGCATCGTCTTTAAGCCAGACCCGAGCTCCAGGAAGATCCTCTGGACTCCCTCGAAGCAGGGCTGACCAAGCCTGAGCTACCTCAACAGAGTGCTGGACCCCAGAAGCAAGTAAAGTCCACAAGGTGTGCAAGAACCGTGGTGGTGCTATTCGCGAGAAGCTGAGACTGCGAAGTGCCGCTGATCTGAACTTTGCCCATTGCTGCGGTCGACCGTCGAATCGTAGTGCAGGAGTCTCCAAACGTCCTCCCTCTTGTCCCCACGACTGAGGTGCAGGAACAACAGAAAGGGACTGTGAACTAAGAGGTTCTTACCTCTTGTTGTGTAGCTTACTTGCACTCAGTTGAGACTTGCATTTTCTGCCTTTTGCAGGGTTGCTTGCAGCTTTGCCTTTCACAAGCCTCACAGCTTGTAGCCCAACAGTGACTTATTTTTCCTCAAAACTCTCTATAACATTGTGGAAGACCTTTTAATTACCTTCAAAAAGTGCCTCAGCTCCCCTAGACTGTGCTCAATTGACATTGCCTGTCCTGGCTCCCTGAAGACTCTTCTAACCTCTGACTTTATGTTTAATCTGTCCTTCCAAAAAGTCATACATTCTTTACTTGTATAGGTGGGAAAGGGTTAATCGACATTGCATTGGGGGGTTCAAAAGTGCTTACCTGTTTGGGAAACTAGTTAACCATTGTTTCCTTCCCTAACCTTTTCCTTTTTGACATCAAACTCCGTATTGCCCTAAATGTACCAGTGATATATCAATGTCCACAGTGTCCTAGTAATTGAAGTCACATCAGGATGTAGGAAGTGTAGGTGTGCCATCCCCAAAGGGTATCTACTGATTTATTGAAACAGAGTGTATTTTGAAGTATGTTTAAGTGTTACATATCTGCTCTCTTCTAAAGAAGGTTTATTCAAACTGTTAAATTAATAAATATTGTTTAATCAAGAAACCTTGAGTATAAGTGTTATTTGGATACATGTCACCGTCACTATGTTGCAACCCTACAGCTCACATTGACCCCTCTTGAGATAAGCCCGGCTGCTCAGTCACTCTACCAACTTGTGTAATACAGACTTATACCAAAGGTTGGGTTAACTATTACCAAGAGGACAAGGCTGGTGCAGTCTCCCACAGGGTACTGCATACAATCTTGCCTAACACAGTCAGATTGTACTCTGCAGTTATCTTAATGGCATTGAGGCTTTGTAGCTGAGACCTCTGAGAAGAGGGATTTAAAATGTTGGTAGCCACTTCAAATTCATGCCACAGGTTTTTGTTTGACGAGCAGCGGTTTTCCTTTCCTTTCTATTTTGCAGACTTCTTTATCTGTACAGGTGTTTAATCCTTTTTCCTTGGGAATTTGGAGTTGATATGTTTGTGTGGTCTAAGGTCTGGATATGTGTTTTGTACGTACAACCCCTCCTGAATGGTGGAGGTCAGGAGAGCCTTTCCACTGTGCTCTGGAAGTGTCGAGTTGTGTGTTCCGGTGTTTAGTGTACCGTTTTTCTAGGGAGCTGACTGGATGGTTGAATTTAAATCACTGGTGTGGCTTCCTGCTGGCTATTGGTGTTGTGAGGGTGGGAGGGGGTGGCTCCTATAGCATGTCTGGGAATTCATTGGTTTGCAGTGTGCAGAGCTACTGTAAACGCTAATAGAATAGCAAAAACAACAAAAGCTACAAGCCTGTAAGGGGAAATGACCAACCACACTTTGAGGGAAAAGTGAGATTGGGAAATAGCCAATCGAAAGATGTATTGCCCAGTCATCCTAATCGCAAGCACTAGAGGTGTCCCCAGACTTTGTGGTAATGGTCAGAAAGGGGAGTGAAGGAGAATGAGTGGCAGAGCAGGAACCAGAAGGAGAAGATGTGGACACTGAAAGCTACTGTTGGTAGAACCTTGAACAGGCTGTTGCACCAACTGTACTACTGGCTGCAGCCTACTTAACCAATTCATGGAAGTATATAGCATGGATACTACACCCACTTCCCCTGTAATCAGGAGGGATGCTGGCTAGGTTGTGATATTTCAGCCTGACAAAATCCCCTAAGCAAGGGAGAGAAAATGCTTTCTGGAAGGAGTGCAATATTAATGGTGCACAGGAGGAGAATGGATCTATGTCTTCGGGAGGATAGCTCAGCGGCAACGTGTTCGCCTTGGAAGCAAGACGACACAGAGCACCACAGGTTCGATCCCCCAGTCTGCGCTTAGAAACCTCTGGGTATTAAGCGTGTTATAAATAACCTATCATATCATATGTGAACATTGCACGGTCCAGAATTCCAGCGATGAAAATGTTGTATACGGAAATTGCACTGTGCAGCGATCACATAGATCACTTTTTCTCACATCCCCATACCTGCTACCTGTTTAGCTCCCTACTTACCTTTCAGCGGCACACTTCTTTCCCATGCCTCGATGACTCCTTCCCCTTGCAACTTCAGTTCCCTAGTCCCAACGTGGGTCGGAATTGCCGCTGCAGGGTCCCTTTTTAAAAAAAGAAAAGGAAAAAAACGTTGTCCCCTGCAATCCATGTTATAGTTTGTGGAGGACACCGGTAGCTGGGCACACCCCTGCTCTCCTCATTCGTTAAAATCATTTTCAGCATTTTTGTAACTGCCGAATGTGCAGTAAATGCGCTTTCAAATTTTTTCATTACATTTTCTCTGAATACCAGGGGAACCCACAACTGGGGCATGAGCATGTAGCTGCTTGACAAACACCAAAACAAGGGGGAGAAATAGTTGTGGCCAGGAAGTCAAGAAGTTAACGGGGTACTATATAGGATTTGAAATCGAGAATCAAGAATCGAGAAGGGTGGTATAGCTCTAGGTTTTGACATTTGCTAAGAAGCGGCCTGAGCACTGTATCCTTGTGGCTGTCAATGTCAACAAAGAAAACTGCTGACCACATTATTCCTTAGACTGCATACTAGATTGGGGAGTCATGGAAAGATTTGTTTTCGCCTAATGAGTTCCAGAGTCGTCCCTGAAAAAGAACATGCAATCTCGCTTTGTCCTTAAATGGACTGCAAACAGGGGCTATGTTGCCCACGGGCTAAGATGGCCACGTAGAGCTTTAGCTCTGTGCTGGGCACATCCTTCATTCTACATTAATAGCATTTGGACCTTGCAAACTGCTTTGCCACTTAGCATCCCGGGACACAAGGCCCTTCTACACCCTCTGGCCAAATCCCAGCTCTCTCCAAGTTGGGACAGTGGAGTTTTACAGCTAACTTCGCTGCCGCGGGGGATTCCAGGCTACGCCCGAGGAGCAGCTCCAGACCCGGCTCCCTCTTGGACACCTGATGCTGGGGCGCCGAGGGCCTGCTTGGGAGAGGGGTGGCGCTGGCTCGTATACTCGAGCGGATCTCGCGCCTTCTCTGTGCGATGCTGGGTGGAGCAGCGGGCTTCCGCGTCCCTCTGGCGGCCCCTCCGGGCATTGGGATCCAGCCCGCTCACACCCTTCACCAATGGCCCGACCCCGCACGCTGCTCCAGGGCCGCTGTGTTGCTGCTGTGTGCCCGCTCTGTTCGGGAAGCTGTGCCCTGGAATCCTTCGGTGCCAGGATCCTCCAAAGCTGGGCTCCAGTGTGTGAGCTGCCATGCCCCCGGCCTTACCGGGCCGTTTCAGTGCTTCGGACGGGGCTCCCCGCTGTGACAGCCCATCGCCACATCCTTAGAAGTAAGTGAGGCCAAACTATTATTCCAAGTGGCTCGGCTGCAATCTGACGTGAGTGGGAACTCACTACAATCTTAGCTGTGCCTGACGAGTTCCCCCCCAACTTCACTGTACACACGACCAGGCCCACTTTGCCCACGGCTCTTCCCTGCTTTCCCTGGGCCATCATCCTATACACCGCCGCCCGCAGGGTCCTTGGCAAAGGCGTATGCACTAAACTTCCTCACATACTTGGAGGCTTGTTTCTAGACCCCCTGAATGCATAGTGCACCACATGCTACGACCTGAGTCCTGTTCCCCCCCCGATCCCCCACCCATTAGATCCGCTATTGCCAGTTCTCTTTGTTGCTGCCACTGGTGCTGAATCTGGTCAGGCCCGCACGTGGATTTTACCTTCTTACATTGTCTACATTTGCTGCTCAACCCTGCGGCCTGCACAACTGTCACAACTACCCTGCCACCCAACCAGGGCGTGTACTGGTGGGACTCTGGCAACCCTGCTTCGTACAGGAACCTTCAACACACCTTGGTTAATGTGTTTACGTGGGAGGCTACAACCCTTCTTGTAAAATAGCATACACAATTTGGAGGTGACAGGTAACCTCCTGACTCTGCTGCCGCTCCCTCCACCAGAGGAGCGGCCTGTTGCGCTCCTCATCTTTTTTGGCACTATCCCACTCAACAGGACCCTCTGAGCCCCCCTACCAGCAACTAGCTCACAGCGCCTTGTGCAACACTATTGAAGCGCTGGCCGACAGACACATACCTGGGCAGCATGCCCGTAAAAACAGGAAACAAGGCACAATTAATATGTTTACGAAGGCAACGCAGAAGTCGGTGGAGCCACGTCCCGAATCCGTGATGGCTTCAGCATCAGCCCTGGACAATCAAGACTCATCTAAAATGTTCGAATACATGTTGGAGGGGTTCACTGCTCTCCACTCCAAGTTGGACGATATGAGTGGGACGATCTGCTCGATTAAGGCGCATATGGAGAAGACAGACGGCCGGGTTTCTGAGGTCGAGAGCAGGGTGGGCACCGCTGAAGACGACATTGTCTCCCTCTGGGCCAAGGTGAGCGCCCTATCCAGCAGGGTTCAGGTCGTCAGTAGGAAGAACAATGACCTTGAATCGCGCTCTAGGCGCAATAATATTTGCATTATTGGTGTTCCTGAAAACAACATTGACGGTCCTATGGAGGAATACGTGGAACAAACTCTCTTAACCTTGTTAAATTCCCCCAAATTGTCTCCACAATTTGCCATCGAGAGAGCCCACCGTGCCCTCCCAGCCAAACCTAAACCTAGAGCCACTTCCCATCCAATTATTGCGAGGGTGCTGAACTACCACGACAGGGATGCTCAGCTGAGCGCCGCGCCAGCCAGGGCGAGCTACACTTGGGATCCTCCAGAATTCACCTTTACCCTGATTTCTCTACTGCCGTTCAGCTGGAACGCAAACCCTTTTTATCAGTAAAGAAGAGACTACGTGTCAATAGTGGGGCTCACCTGTGATTCGGTGTCTGATTCGCAGGAAGATATTTCAGCTTCAGCAGGTTGCGTAGTCCGGTCCGGAGTCTTTTTTTTAGAGAAGAGATATGGTCTGTTCCGGGAACTCGCCACAGTGGTTGTGTAAGAAGGCAGAAGGCGGAGGATTCCCTGCACAGCCTGTTGAGGGGAAAAAGCCAGTGGCAGAAAAAACCCCTGAATTATTTGAATGTGCACAGGGCTGAATGGAAGTCCAAAGATCTTTCAGTTCCGGGAAGAATACAGTCACTGAAGAGCGCTAGAGTAAGCGCCACGAGGAAATAAGTACAAGAGGGTCCGCAGCAGGGGAACCGGTAAGTGCAACGCAACAGGTCCAGCTTCAGAATCCGACAGAAGATAGTGAAAGCCCGAGCGCAGGCAGAGAAACGGCATAAACAGAAAGAAAAGATGCCGAGAGTAGCACAGCTAGAGGCGGAATAGATAAGGATCAGGAACAAGGACGCTACAGATGAGAGAAATCCAGACGGAGAGGAAAATACAGAGGGCACGGGAACCAAAGGCACCAGTGTAGCGCAGAACAGGAAACGGTTGCAACGCAAGGAGGGGGCGTGGCTAACCTCAATATGAAGTGCACAGAACGTAACAGCTAGAACGCTGCACAGGACGCCGTGAAGGGTGTATTAATGGCGCTTCCACCGTGACCAACACTTCCATCGTCCTGTCCTCATGACACTACGTGACCTGGGTGTGAAATACTCCTGTTGTACCCTGCCAAGCTTAGGGTTGAGCATGCAAACCGGATCCACTTTTTCACCATTCCTGAAGAAGCGACCAAATTTATAGAGGAACACTTCCATGGTTGACCTCGTTATGATGGATGCCCGGGTGTGCATTCTCTTTTTGAGCTTTCCGGACTCCTGCTTTCTTCTTCAGTCTTGGCTGCACGATGTTTACTACATACATTTCCCCCTTCTGGTGGGGCCCCAGTGCTGCTGTTGCTCCTCTGTGGTCTGCCTCTGGGTTACTTACTATGTTGGTGGTTCCCCCTCTATGGGCCCAACTTCGAGGAGATCCTTGTAATGTATCCTTTATTGAACTGGTCCCTCTGAGCGGTGACTAGATTCCTTTGTTTTGCACCTTGCTTTTGAAACAGTGTATTGTCTCAATGCTCATATGCCACAGTGACGTAGTCACTATCCCAGCACGAGTGTGCTCATGTTTGACTGGCGCTAAGGCCACCAGGCGAAGTTGCCAAAGTTATGAGTTTGTTTGATTCTGGGATGGGGTCCATTCTTCCGTTTGGGGGAGGGATGTAGGTGGGGGTGGGTGAGTTCAATGTTATCCCTCTATTTGGGAGTGGGAAGTTGTTTGGGGTGGGTGAGTTGGGATGTTATGTGAAAATTGCTTGGCTTCTGCATTGGAGGGGTGGCATGGGACCATACTGTCACAGACGATTTTGTTGGATGGATTCATTTTGTACCAACTGGACTGGGCACGCTTTGTATGGCTTTGTTGCTTTGTGATGATTCCCTTTTATAATGTCCAAAATGGCTGACAGTGTTTTGACTTGTATGAGCTGGAATGTGAGGGGACTAGGTAATCCTAAAAAGATGAGGAACGTGCAATTACATGTAGAAAGAAACAGTGCCAAGATCCTCTTTTTGCAAGATACACATGCCAAGTCGCATGGTTGTTTAAAATTTGCAAAGTCATGGGGCGCACAAAGATTCTATACTGACTGTTCCACTCAAAACAGGGATGTCATGATTCTACTGCACAAGAGTGTTAAGTTCCATCTATTTCTTCCCGCATAGATCCCCTAAGGTGTTACGTCTTGCTCCATGGTTGTTTGAATGGTAGAGCGGCTGTGCTTCTCAATGTGTATGGGCCCATCATAGATGACCTCGAGTTCTATTCTCACCTCACTGTGCTACTGGTTGGGTTTCCTCTGGTCCCCATTCTCTGGGGCGGTGACCTCAACACAATCCTTGATGTCGACTGGGACAGGTCAGGCACCAGACCCCGCCAACTCTCTAGGGCTGCCAAAGTTGTCCTTGAATCTTTGTCACAACTGGAGGTCTATGATGCATGGAGAATGGTTCACCGCGGCTCCCGTATGTACTCCTTCTACTCCTCTGTCCATGACTCTCACTCTAGGATAGACAGATGGCTTATTTCCAACATACTACTTAGAAATGTTACACAAATGTTAATCCTCCCCAGAACTCACTCTGATCATTCCCCCGTGACTATCTCCCTAGCCTGGGGTGCGGATCATTGCGAGTTCCGCTCCTGAAACTAAAGCCCCAGTCATTGTTACATGGGGCCTTCAAAACTGACCTAGAATTGGCGATCGATGACTACTTCACGTTGAATGCCGGATCTGTCCCCACGCAAGCCACCCTCTGGGAATCCTTTAAGGCCTACATCAGGGGAGTAGCTATTTCCAAGGAGTCAGGGATTCTTAGGACTTTTTGTAGAGACATATCATTAAGTGAATCTCCTCTCTCCTCCCTCGAAGCCCAATATGCCCTGCACCATTCTCGCTAACATCAGCACTAAGCTCGATAACATCCGTACCCAAGCTGAAAGGGAGAGGAAATTCTTCCTGGCCTGGCGAGATATTACGGAAAGGGCCAACGACCTGGCCACGTACTGGCCAGACCTCTTCGCCAGGAAACTGGATCACCACATATCTCTGCCATTGAAAGGACTGATGGCTCTCTGGCCCTCCGCTCACAAGATATTAATGAACAGTTTTGTTCGTTCTACTCCTCCCTGTACACGAACACCGACACTATCCCGGAATCAGATATAGATGCATACCTGGATGGTCTCCCTCTCTCTGTTCTCTCCGATGACACTAGCACTGCTCTAGACTTGCCTATCTCTTCCGAAGAAATCTCTGCGGCCATTGATTCCTGGGCCTCGGGTAACGTTCCTGGTTCCGACGGCTTCCCCATCGAATTTTTTAAGCTGAGCTGTATAAATCTCGTCTGGTTCACCACCTCCTAGCGTTCTGGGAAGAATCCTGCATATCGGGCACACTCCCTCCGACTCTCTCCGGGAAGCTATCTTAACCATATTACTTAAACCCGGCAAGCCTCCCACCCAATGTGAGTCATATCGCCCTCTATTGCTTATAAACTGCAATGTTAACATCTACACTAAGGTACTGGCCATGCGACTAACTCCCTACATGCCTCACATTATACATCCTGATCAGTCTGGGTTTACCCCTTGCCGGTCCACTTGTATCAACCTGCGTCGTCTCTTTAACATCATCAGCAGGATTGATCCCAAACACCCATGCTGTGGCAGCGGCCCTCGATACGCAGAAGGCATTTGATTCTGTGTCTTGGAACTACCTGTGGCGGGTACTTAAAAATGCAACTTTGGACCCCGATTTCTCTCGTGGGTTAAATTACTGTACTCGGACCTGGTAGCCAGGGTTCGCACGGAAGATGGGTACTCACCCCTTTTTTGTATATCCTGAGGCACGAGACAGGGATGCCCCTTTTCTCCCCTAATTTTCGCCATCAAACCCTTGGCGGATAGAATACGGCAGGTACACTCGCACCGTGGTTTGCGTCTACTAGGCTCACCTGATATTATTTCTTTATACGCAGATGACTCCCTACTATTTGTCCGCTCCCCTGAACGTAATCTCGCCCCGATTCTTGATGACGTCATACACTTTGGTGAACTTTCCTTTCTCAAAGTTAATTGTACCAAATCAACACTCTTCCCACTAACTGACGCCACCCCCCCATCCTCCTGATCTCATGGGCTTCACTTGGGCACAATCTGAAATCACATATTTTGGAGCAGTCGTGGCCCGCACGCGAGATAGGGTACATGAGGCCAACTACCTGAATTATCTGTCCACTTTTATGACGAAATGCCAGGGCTGTGCCAGACTTCCATTATCTCTTGCAGGTAAACTCGGCGTCTAAGAAATGGTAGTGCTTCCCCAACTCCTTTATCGTTTTCTCAATCTTCCCCTGTGGCCGATCAGAGAATTTTTTCGATTACTGGACTGCACACTTAATGAATTCTTGTGGCAATCCGGGGCAGTCCGCCTCAAATACGATACCTACCCCTGTGGAATACGGTGGCTTCAGTGCCCCCAACTTTGAGAAATATTGGCTGGTCGCCCAAGCGCAATTTGCATCGCATTGGTTTGCTACCATGAATCCCCCGTGGCATCTACGACTGGAACGTCGAGCGGTAGGGGATCGCGTTATTCGCACCCTGGCAATTGTTCCCCCCAACCACAATAGTAATGCTCTTGATCCGGTAGGAGTCACATCCAAGGCACTCACTAGATTATGGACACTTTCTGATAACCCTCATCCATTCCACAGCTGCTTACCTCTCTGGAACTTCCTTCCTGGGGTCCCCCGTATTCCCCTATCACAGATACGAATCTGGTCGGAGGAGGGCTTTGAAGCCATCCGAGACGTTTTTGACCAGGACCACTTCAAGTGGACCGATTTGCAGCTATCCCTGCGGCAGAAGTCACCTGTATGGCTCCAGTACTCAGTTCTTCGCAGAATTCTCAATCAGCGATACCCCAGTTTCCCTGTCATACCCCCTGATGACCTGATTTTGACCGAAATAATGAATAACATGAATACTAGGGGGAAAATCTCCAGATTATATTCTTTACTACAATCTAAAGCTCCCCCCACATTTGATGTGCTGAGAAAGTCTTGGACCGGTGACCTGGAAATGGAAGTAACCGACCAATGCTGGAAATGGTTGTGTGCCCGCACTCATGAAGTCTCATTCAACTCCCGTTTTAAGTTAATTCAATTCAAAATTCTTCACAGGCACCACTATACACCAGTTCGACTACATCAAATGTTTCCAGACCATTCCCCCTGCTGCCCCAGATGCAGGTCGGATGATGCCCCCTATATTCACATGTTCTGGGCCTGCTCCTCCCTTACGCAATTTTGGTGAGATGTATGCTCCACAATCTCATCTATCCTAGACCATGAGTTCGCCCCCTCCCCTTTGAAATGCCTCTTTCATGACTTTGCCGATCTCCACCATGACTCCCGTAGGCTTGCTGCCCTGTGTATGCTACTTGCGGTACGATGTATCTTGCTGTGTTGGCTCCGCCCCTGGGCACCTACACATGCACAGTGGCTGGCTGCCTTCACCTGGGCATTAGACACAGAGGAAGCATGGGCATCCCAATTGCTGCCAATAACCAGACCCAGAGATGTGTGGCCCCCTGTTCAGTTCCTACCTTGCATCCATTTCCACTGAATCTAATGACTTCCTCTGCACAGTCCTCTCCCCCGCAACGACTCGACTTGGTTTGCTCAGTTTGTCATGCCATGCATGCTCATTGACTTGCTACTATTATGATACCCTTCTGGTCCCATATATCGTTGTTGCGCACAGTCTGTGTATGCTTTTACTGTGATCAATGTCTGTTGCCTGCTGCTTACCCTCCGATTGTAATGTTAAGCATAATTAAATAAAGTTTAAAAAATGGGCTGCAGACATTTCAAATCTCCTATAACTCAAGTCATTTCAGAGAACACTACATTAGGTAATAGACACAATTCTTTTTAATTATGAACTGAGGCAGTGTTTATACATGGGTCCAATATTGCCAATGCATTTCGGACCCTGCCCGTCCTCGGGGCTGAACCCTTTTGATATAGTCAAAAATAAACAAGCAAATGGAAATGAAAACAAATACAATCAAGAAAACAAAACATTGAAAATCAAGTTAGTGAGCTGCTACGGTCTAAAAATCAGAACATGATTGCCACACACCTTGCTAATACTATACATGTGTACCAACACTCCAGATGTGCACTAAAATAACAAAGGGAAACAAAACAAAAAGGTTTGGCAATTGTTGGTAACAATACTCTACACACACAAAAAGAAAACCTCTACATTATCATGTACATTGCTTGAATCACCTGTGTTTTCGTTTATCCCTGGTAAGTAGTCAGGTTGTAATATACAACCTCCTAGAAAAGGAAACATAAATGTGTTGTGAATAAAAACCTATACATGCTAAGAACCTAATTCCCTAACGTTTTCACTTGAAAAGGTATGTGCTAGGGCAGGTCTTGCCTTCCTTAGTCGTACCGCGCTTCAGAACCGACAAAGATGATGATGTAAGCGTCCTGCTCTTCAAAACAAAGTTCTACATATTGCAAAAATGAACAGTCTATTTTCACTTCTAATAAGCCTCATTGCTAGCCTTGCATTTCTAATACCAAAATAGCGGAGATTGTATAAAACTGTACAACCTGATATGTCACGCAGCAAAATGCTACATGTTTTATAAAATATTTACAATGGTGAAATTGTGTTCCCTGCTTGTGACAGCGTGGGGCAGGAGACTCATTTGAGTAAAAAAGAGTTAAGTGCAGTACGCTTACAACAGCATCCTTGCCGGCTACCTTTGGTTCCCCAAGGCAACTGGTGCCAGACAAACATTTCGAATGGATTCTGTCCTCCCACGTAGTCCTCATCTTTTTGATATCTCCTTCCGGTGTCAGCTACTTTGGAAAAATGATTCTCGGTAGAGTGTGCCGTGCGTCATCGACTCTGTCCCTTGACAGCCTCTGTCCACTCTCGAGCATGACATCACCGACAGCATAGTCCTTGCTAAAAAGACTTCTCCAAGTCCCTCTCTTTAATTTTTGAGGAGACAGACTTCAGATCAAGACACACCTCCATGCGGCCTAGAATATGGGACTCCAAATGTTCCAGAAGCCCTGGTGTCTGACGAATCCAAGATGGAAAACCAATATGACAACTTGAAGAGTGAAGGTGGTCTTGACTGAGCTGAGCATGCTGAAGCCTCATATAGACAGCTGATGAATAGAGTCACGGAATACCTTGTATGGGGAGGCCTGTTACGGTGTACCAGCAGGACGACCTGACTGATCTATTAGGCAAGGTCCCACAAAGGGATACAATCTTGCCTTTCCATTCTGCCTTGCAGAAGAGGGTTATTGCAAACTGGGATACCCAGATACTAATCCAGATAACTTTACAAGGAAATATAAACCTTCCAATATGGACCCAAACTTTCTCTCAGAACACCAACCCCTGAGAGTTAAGTTGGCTGCAAGCCCAGGGACCGTATCTCTCCAGGACTGAAATCGCTACACTGGCTCCCTGTGGCTGCGAGGATTAAGTTCAAAACCCTCTGCTTTGTCCATAAGGCCTTCTGGGTACTTGGGCCAAAATACCTTCAACTCTCTCTTCCTAAATATCTTCCTTCTCAAGCTCTTCGCTCATCCGCCTCCAACTCCCTCAGGGTCAGCCGCTTCTCCAAGCAACGAGTTGGGGGGAGATCTCTCTCCGCAGCAGGGGCCTCCCTCTGGAACAGCCTTCCTGCCTCCCTGAAACTTGAGGAGAACCATCTCCGGTTCCGGAAGCACCTCAAAACCTTCCTCTTTGCTTCTGCTTTCTCTCCCCCTCGCCCCTGCTAAATCACTGAAACTGTACTGAATCAGCAACTGGGCCACTCGCCAAGCCACTCTCCCCTTGGCCCAGCCACTCTCCCCTGCACTGCCTCCCTGGCAACCCCCGCACTACGGGACTGTCTCTGTATCCCTACAGCCCCCCCTCCCAGCACTAGTCTGCACTTATCCTGCACTTGCCACCAGCTGGCCCATATTATTTATCTTGTATTTACTAATCACTTTGTACTGCACTTTCCCCTCTCCCTTTCCCCCTTGCACTTTTCCCGTCCCCCCTACCCATGCACTTGCGCGATCTGAATGACACCTGGCCTAGTAGGATCGTTTGTCTGTCTCCCCTGTTCCCCCCCCCCCGCCTCGTCGCGCCTTGAAACACTTGTGTATAGGCGCGTTACAAATGCCATATCATATCATCATATCATATATCATATCATACAAGCTGCTACGTCCACATCCAGAGTAGCCACTTATCCCACTATCCCTCCCGATAGGGTCTTTTTGGCCAGCAGCATGCCTGTTAAGTCTATAAATACTACATGTGCTCTGTCCAAGTTCACACATACTTTGTGGGATGTTAGAGCTATGACAGCTGAGCATATTCCAGAGGGTGAGGAAAGAGATGGCTTCCTGAATATAATTAAAGAAGGCAAGGATGCAATGTGAATCCCTACAATCGGGACTTTATTCCGCTGATAGCGTCACCATATGTGGAGTCCTGGGGAGATTCTGAGTATCTCCTTTCTCATTTTAAATGTAACATTTATGTTACAAGGACAAACTTAATGGCTGGTGGCAGTGAACCTTTTTTTGGTGCACCTTAACCGTTGGCTGTTTGCACAGCCGCAGTAAAGGCACCCATGGGTGCTCATTTTACCGAAATGGCCCCTGTCGTCTTTTTTTGGCATTTCAGTGTTTCTTGTCCTTTCTTGTTCCTTCTCCTGACATCCAGGGCGGGAAATTCATTGTATTAACTTTGTCTTCGGCAGGAATCCTGTGGATACCCCGCCCGGGCTCCAGAGTGTCTGTGAAGGCAAGAAGCGAGGGAGGAGTCCACAACTCTGCAGCCCTTTGTCTTCCAGCCTGACTGCGAGAATCCTGTTGAAACTGGAAGTCTGGCTGTCCTGAAAGGGCTGCCAACCCCCCACGTTTGAATGTTGCAAAGGTGTTTGACTGGTTTCCTGCATAAAAGTCTGATCCTGTAAGATGAAGAGGCAGTCGACCACTGGAACCAAAATCAAAGAGGAAGCTGAAGAAACCACAGCTGAGATGATTTCAAGCAACCTGAGAGCCTGCTGTGTAACCAGAGCCGGCTGTAGCCCTTCCTGCCAATCGACCTCAGAGCTCTAAAAACGCTCACCCAGAGCCTAGTGAGACCCACTAGGCTCAAGAAGACCTGCATTTTGAGCCATCCCACGCTGTTTTAAGACCATGTGGGGCTGCAATACCCTGGGACCTCGAGCCATTGTACAGTGCGGGGTCTTACGAATCTCGCTGAAACTTCCTGGGTATCCTTCTGGATCTCCAGAGGCACGATTCCAGTTCGAAAAGGCCCCTTACCAGAATGCTGGACCTTGCACACGATGAGAATCCGACCAGCGATATTCTGTCTCTGTGCTGCTGAAAAAGGTGCCAAATCCCCAGAGCTGCATCCAGCCATGAGGAAAACCTTGTCTAGAATCTTCCACGTGATCTTTGCTGCAAAAGTCTTTCCAGTGTCCTGTCTTCTTGATGATGGAATTCAACGACTGGGTTTTTGGCTGCCGATCCTGAGTTCCTCCTGCTTCAAAATCTTCTGTGCTGAGGTACTGTGCTGGCTTGGGTATTTACTTAACTGAAGTCTCTTGTGATTCCTGTGTAGTTTTGGGTTGTTTTCTGTGATTGGGAGTCCAGTGTACTCGGGCCCCTGCTGGAATCCTCATAGGGTGTCTTCTGTGAAGCCCCGGGACCCTCGACTAACTCTAAAAGTAAAGTACTTACTTGTTCAAACAGTCTTCCCTAGGAAACCTGACTTTTGCTACTTAAGAACTTGCCCTAACCTGCCTGTTGGTCACTAGACCCTAGTGAACCCCCTTCAGCCACTGAGAACACTCATGCGCCAAGAATAAGGGAACGACTCTTAAGGATTGGGCTTTTTGCATAGAAAAGAGAATAAGTGTTTAAAAGTTACTCACTTGCAAAAGAAGTTGGTTGGTACCTTTAACTCTGAGATTGAACAGTTACAAAATGTATTATTTACCGTAGAAATGTTCTGCCATTCTGAAAAGTATTTGCAACATCTTTCTTTCCTTAGAAACTTTTTCGCCATTCTAATAGAAAGTAGTTGTAAGGTTATTTTACTCACCTGTAAATTGGCTGTGCGTCTTTCCCAAAAGTAATGCTGTTGGCTTCACTAACTATTTCTTTCAGAGAATAGGTGTATAAGTTTCCCAACTGGGTCTTGCTGATAGCTCCTTTAAAAAGTGTATAGGTTTTATTTACCTTGTGGTAGCTGTTTGTCATCCTAAAATAAGTTGCAAGAGTTATTGTTTATCTCAATCTGTGTTTTACTAATCTCAAACGCATCTGTGATATAATGTTACATCCTTAGGTTTTACTCAACTAGTATAACTGGGTTATCACAAAATAAGTTTATAGGTTTTTACTGTTCCCAGAATAAGTGTTCCACTATTCAGAAAAGTATATTGTCCAGTTGAATTACTGTGTGATTTCTTGTTGAGCGTCACGGCACAACTGTTAGGGTCTACTATCCTTGTTTTACTGTGGCCTACTACCCTTGTATTACTGTAAGTAATCCAAAGGTAACTATTTTTTGACTTTCCTAGAACTACTGTTTGGTGTTCCAAATAAGGTTGTATGCTTTGGTCTGTGCACCTTCAAGCATAGTGTTGTTTATTTATTTTCCATAGCGCACCAAACCATGGGGTATCTGGGCGCATTTACAGGTTAGGTAGTTGAATAAGCAGGTTACAGGTAAAACAGATACTTAACAGTATTTACAGATCATAGATTATACAATACAGTTGAATTTACAAAGGGTAATTTACATATGTCTGCAGGGAGGCAGCGTAATAAAACAAATGTACATGGATAGCAACGTGAAGCATGGTTACACATCAAGGGGGAAAAAAGCCAAGTTTTGGTCTTTTTCCTAAAACTGTAGTAAAAAGGGTCTGATCTTAAGGCTACAGGCATGGAATTCCACAGCTGAGCTGCCATAACCGGAAAGCTGCTTCCCCCTGCTTTTTTGAGCTTGTATCTCGGGCAGTTTGAGTGCAAGGTTCTGGTGGTACGTTCTGATGTTTTTTTGGCAAATATATCCACTATTATTTGGGGGCTGTGTTGGATAGACATTTGTGGGTGAGGTCAGTGATTTAAAGTTAATTCTGTCTTTGATTGAAAGCCATTTGGTGGTACGTCTGACGTCCAAGATGTGCTGTGTTCTGGGGATACTTAGCGCAGTTGTTAGAGCATTATTTTGCAGTATTTGCAGTTAGTTAATCTTATGTTTGCAGGACCCTAGATAGGGTGCACTGCAATAGTCTAATGTTGAGAGAATTAAAGCTCTAGCTAGAGTAGTACAACTTGTTGTGGAGAGAAATGGTCTACATGCATTAATTAATTTTCAAGTGTAAGCTGTGGCTGAGGTGGTCGCATTGACTTGCCTGTTGATTCAAAGCTGAGTCCAGGTAAAAGCCCAATGTTTTTACCTCTTTAGAACCTTTGATGTTTATGCCATCAATGTTGAATTACTGAAACTGGTTACTTAGTTTGTTCAGTTTTTTCTGATGAGCCAATAAGTAAGAGCTCTGTCTTTTCGTCATTAAGATAGAGGCCATGAGTGGCCATCCATGCTTGAATGGTGAGGTAAATTTTATTCAACCGGGCTGGGTCAATGTCAGTCACCTGTGATAGGAATGAGAATCTGAGTGTCATCTGCATAGTTAGTGTAGGTGACACCCAGACAGTCAAGGTCATCAAAAAGGGACTTGGTGAAAATGTTGTACATTGTCGGGGAGATACACAAGCCATGTGGTACTCCACAGGTCATAGGTGCAGGCTCTGCTGAAGCAGTAGGTGAGAACACTCTCATGGAGCGATTATCCAGAAAGGATTGAATCCAAGCGGTAGCTTCCTCTGAAAAGTGGGCAGTTGAGGTCAGATTATTACAAAGCACTTTATGATCCACTAAATCAAACGCAGCAGACAAGTCCAGTAATAGGAGGAGGGCCATTACACCTTTATCCCTGATCTCATCCATTTTGTTTTTCAAGTCAATAAAAGCCGATTCTGTGCCGTGTCTAGGTCTAAAATCTGACTGAGTCCTAGCAGGTTATTAACCTCAAAGTGGGCCTGAATCTGGAGATAGGCCGCCTTGTCTAAAATTTTCAAGACAAATGGGACGGTTGTTATGGGTCTGTAATTGGTAGGAATGTTAGGGTCAAGATTGGGTTTCTCTGAGAGGGTGTGCCCAGGCATCTTTTAGGTTGGTTGGGACGGTGCAGGAGTCAAAGGAAGAGTTGATTAATGTAGTGATGAAGGGTGCTAGGTAGGTAGCTGCCTCTTTGATTATTGTTGTCGGGCAGGAGTCCCCCTGGAATTTAGGTTTAAGAGAGGCTACTGTGTCCTCCACTTCGTGAATAGAAACCGGGGCAAATTTGAACTGATTACCCTGTTTTGTAAGAGTCGACAGCGCTTCCTGCAGCGTTGAGTCATTAGATGAGAGGTTTTGTTTTTTTAAGTTCAATTTGTTCTTGTAGGAGTGCCATTTTGTTGGAGAGCGCAGTTTGAATGTTTGTACACCAAGTCTTATCTTTGATGCACGTGTCCGTTGGAGGAGGAGACTCTAATTCTCTTAGAATGACAAAAAGTTCTCTTGCACTGGAGTTGGCTTGAATCATTCTGTCATTCTACGGATCTCTTTTAGTTTGTAGGAACTCTGATTTACATTTTGTGGTGATTTTGATGAGATTCTCCTTGTTCACAGCCGAAGGTTTTTTTTCCAAAGGGATTCCACACTCCTTTTTTCGTTCCATATAGTTTTAAGATTAGGAATAAACCAGGAATTGATGTGAGCTTGTGGTTTCCCTTTGCATATTTTTAAAGGTGCTAGTTTATAAATGGCTTGGTTAAGCGCTAAGTTGTATAACTCCTAGAGCTGCTGGGTCTGAGCCGTAGGATAGGGGGTTAGGAATGGGATGGAGTAGCGGTCGTAGGTTGTCCATAGTTATATTACGCTTATTTCTAGTCGGTGCTGGTGGGGCCAGGACGTTAGTCCAGTTAGGTTGTAGTCTGTCTTGAATTGAGAAGGATATGAGGTGGTGCACATGGTTCAATTGACGTTATTGAGGTCTCACAATTACCTTATTTGAACCATGTGCCTGGACTGATCACCACCTCATATCCTTCTCAATTCAAGACAGACTACAAACTAACTGTTGTGTTTTTATAAGTGTGGTTATATATAATGTGATAGTACTTATTCCCCCCCAAGATTTATCTGGGCCTACCTGTATTTAAATAAACCATTCATTTTTACAATAGATAGTGTTTCTTTGAAGCATTTATTTTACAATTTTTTTTGTACTCATTCTACAGCCCTCTCTCCCTCCAAAGAGAGTAAGTCTGGCTGCTCTGTCTACGCTACCCTGAACTCTGGTGGTACAACCTTATACTAAGAGTGAAGTCTTGTACTGCCTCAGTTGAATGGCTTTACTAAGCCCTTAGTTGGACCTCAGAAAAACTGTCCTAACAATTGGCACTCAGATTGAGCGAATGTCAAGCTCTGTCTTGCAAACTGCCATTTACCACCTTCAAGGAGAAAGTCTTCTTGAGAGTCCGTCCCACCTTTCTTCCAAAGGTGGTACCAGAGATTCACCTTTCTCAGAAAATAGTCCTACTAGCTTTTTGCCCTCCACCTCACCCTAGTAAGGAGGATAGACTTCACTGCCCTGACCCCCAAAAGGGCTATACGCTTTTGCATCTCTCGAATGGCAAATCTGAGCTGAGGCAAGATGAACATTTGTTTATTGGGTACACTGGACACAGACTAGTATTGGCGATGACTAAACAAACTTTATCCCACTGGATAATTCTTTTCATCACTGAATGCTATAACTTAGCCGGAAAGGGCATTCCTGTGGGCTTGCGAGCGCATTCAAAAAGGGTTGTGGCCACTTCATTGGCATTGCAGAGAGAGGTACCAGTACAAGATATATGTGCAACAGCCACTTGGTCGTCCTTTCATACTTTCACAAAACATTACTGTCTGGACTCTGCATCGGGACAGGAAGCAGGACAGGAATGATGTACTTCACAGCATTAATGACAAATGCAATTCTTACTCCCACCTCCAACACAATACTGCTTTGGGAGTGTATCGAAAGATGAGGAATACATGAGAGGACACAATCCTTTCAAAGAACAAATGACTTAGCCCTGGTAATGTTCTTTCGACTGAATGTTCCTCCCATGTTTTCCTCATTGCCCATCCCATCCTACCCTTTAGTACAATTTCCATGTATTACACCTTCCTCCCTTGTTCCTGGTCTTTGACCTCGCTGAATGCCTGTGTTCTGATACCAAAAGAGGAAAAACTAGAAAATGAAGTAACAGGCGTGGTGCGTGCTATACATACTGTCGGTAAAGTTATGCTTGAGAGGGGACAGAGTCTGTCCACAGACATAGTCGACGACGCACAGCGTCCTCTACTGAGAAAAATGTTTCCGAAGTTGCTGACGCTGGAAGGAGATATCAAACAATGTGGAAGGAACATCCAGTCCAAAGAACATTACCAGGGGTAAGTTATTTGTTCATCTATCTGACATTCACTATGTGTCTTGGAAATGTGTATAAATGTGGCTTTGTAAACCTCTAGAAGACCTTGGATGCATGATTGGTCATAGGTGCTTGACACAAAACAACTGCATGGAGAGAGGTAGATGGCAGAATAGATAGAAATGTTGTGGCAGTAAAGAGACAGCAGTGATTGGTAGATTGACGAACAAATGTACTCACTAGGTTTATGGATGCAGTAGGAAAGATAGTTAATTACCAAATGAAAAGTAGCCAAACAAAAACTGTGCTGTTCAAAATTTTAGTCATCCATTTAATGTGCCCCATCCTGAGAACTACTTTATTAGACTTTGCTTTAATAGCTCCTGATCACGATCAGTCCTGGTAAGGGGGAATGCCAACACCCAGGAGCTACTTGCAGCTCCTTCATGAATTCCAATTTCGAACCCTGAAATGCTGTTCATTTTATGCCTTGGTTATAAATAAGTTCTGGTGACATAATACGTTTTGTACTCTTATTTTTAATCAAATAAGTGTGTTTGCTACTAATAAAAATGGAATTCGCAAACTGCTAATCTATTTTTGAAAACAAGTTTTTAACTTTGAGCGGTAATGCGGGCTACACCTCATGTCTTGCGAGCTACCAGGAGGCTTTCTCCGGACGGAATGCGTTTTAAAGCTAAAGGTTTTGCCGTGACCACAGTATATTTTAAAGCACTACCTTTATTTCTTACTCACTAGCCGTGGCCTTTGCCCTTGACCATTCGCCTCGGCCAACTACCCTTCACATGTTACCCTAATAGCTTTCTTCCGGTCCCACCATCCATGGCCTTTAGCTTTGGCCACTCTACATATTGCTTCAATAGGTTTCATAAATGGGCCAACTAGCCATGGCCTTCAGCCGTGGCCATACCACTAGGTTTCTTTTGGGAGCACTAATCATGGCCTTTGGCCATGCCGTTGGCCGTGTCCACTTTCCATATTGCACCTCTTGACATGTTGCCCCAATAGGTTTTGTTAAATCCCACTAGCCGTAGCCTTCGGCTGTGTTCACTTTCCATATTACACTGTTCGGTTCCTTAAAGCAACCCAATACCCATATCCTTCTGTCACACCCATTGCCCCCAACCTGTAGCTGTATTTTGCTTTTTTAATTCCTTCTTTAATCTCATTTTTTAAAACCCGTTTTTCCCCATAACAGCGGTTATATGTGAAAAATACTTCAAATAACCTTGGCTATCCGTAAACCCTTGCGAAGAATCACAGCTATTTTCTTGTGACTCACTTTCATTCCCGATCCAGTTTTTTACTATAACCTTGGTTATCCCCAGAAAAACCTAGTTAGGTGAAAATGTTCAAGCTCTGAACTTGGTCCCCTGCTCCCCACTCCCCAATATCACGGTGTCCTCTTTCCCTTCCCCACCTCTAGCCTGATGCCATTTTATCCTTTTTCCTCCTCCAAATGGCATTTTTCCTACCTTTCTTTTTCGGCGCACCTTGGTTCTACTCGTTATGTTAAGGATTTCAATCAGGCGACGCACACATTAGTCTCGGCCTAGTATGCAGCACACGATTGAAATGCTTATGTTTTTATGTTAGATTCAATATTGAGATGGTACACCACTCATATCACACAACCTCTTCAAATACCCCGGGTCACAATGGACCATGAACCAGGCTGGTTGGTAAAATATAATATTTATTTATTAATTTGAAAATTAAAAGAAATCATACACTTTGTAATATGGGGCAGGAATCACCAATGGGGTGATAACAATAGGAATGTAAGCAATGCACCTAGTTTACCCTTCTATTGACACATCTACAAAACACCAGGGAATAAGAGCACTTTTTGATTTTAGGTAAGATAGTACTTGAGTTAGAATTTCCCCCTGCAATATTCCCTCAACCCACAAATAATGAATTCTAAATGGATAAACAGAAGCAGCAGGTAATCATAAATGACAAACAGGAAACAGAATTAAAATCCGACCTTGCCTCCCCAAAAAAAGAGAGAAAAACTGATTTTAAACCCTGGCAATGCTAAAAATGACACTCGGAAATGGATGAATAAAATAATGAATGTGTGCAAAAGCCTTGAAACAAATAGTTCTTCACTAAAGCAACAATGTTAAGGTACTAACAATCACAAGCAATGGATTAGCAAGAGCATACAGTTTAAAAATTGAGTGGAAGATTTAAAACAGATTTCAAAAATGACACGTTGGAAACTTTGCAAACTTTGCAATTCCCGCCTGAAATTACCCAAACGGTTTTTAATAAAAACGGGTGAAATACACTGATTGTGTTATTATGTTGGGGAATAGCTACAGATCACAGGTACAATATGGAAGTGAAATTAAGTCTCTAGCTGGTAAATTGAATGAGTTATGCAAGATCTAGAAAGGTGTGTTTTTAGTTCAATGGAGCGGTTAAAAAGGAAAGGAAATCAGTTTTGACAAGAACAGTTTTAGTCTACACTAGAGCATTCAGGCTAGTCTACCAAAGGGGGACACAGTAAGCTCCAGGGTTGATTCGCTAATTCAACCTTAGCTCCCCAGCGCCCGCCCTGGCGGAACCAGTCCGATCACTCGAAATAGGATTAATAGTTTAGGATTTACACAAGGCAGAATTACTACAGAGTTGACACTAGCACTAGAAATCAAAGGCAGGGTGGCAGGAATGATTGTGACAGTTTGAACAAGGTATCTGGACAAGGGTAGGGTGACTTAGAGAGTGGGATTACGACAAAGACAAGATAGGCTATGGGTTTAGGTGGGGTGGCAATTGATACACAGTCCACTTTTTCGTTTTTGGATTCTGGTCAGTCAGTGTTCTGGTCTAACAAAGGACAGTCGGAAAAAATCAGCGGGACAGGATGAGCTGGGCAGGGACTGGTAACAGAGCACCACTTCTGGACTGGCAATTCTGGTCACTGGATAATATAAGTCATCAGGGTAGCAGGATGGCAGCAGTATGCAGAGATTGGCAGCAAGCCAAGCTGGATCAGGATGCCAAAAGTACCAGAAATGTGTGGGTTTTTAATATTGTAGGCCTTGCTGGGAAAGGGATCAGCACTGCTTGGGTTCTGCATTGGCCCTGGAGCAGGATCAGCAATGTTTGGCCTTGTAGTTGGAGTCTGGATGTGGAATATTACAGGTACAGGAACGCAGCGCAGGAAATCAGGAAGCTTGTGTGTCTAGAGTCTTGTGAGGGACCCTTATTTATAGTGCAAAATGACATCATCAAAGTATAGGCTGGGCAGGGTTAACTACGCACGCCCCTAAACTACTTGGATTGGGCAGGGGTGCTAGTCTCCGCCTTGCTCTCAACTGGTTGGATTTCCAAGGGGATGATGTCAGGTTTATGGGGTGAGTTTTACAATGTCCAAAAACTCCCACATTTACTTTACTAAAAATCCGACTTTGCCAAAAACCTACAATTGTGCACTTGCAATCTCCTGGCAAATTATACACACAGGTTACATATTATGTGCAGCACAAATCAGTCCAATCCTCAAGTCTGTGGGACCTTGTTTCGCCATTCTGATACATTTTGGTAATTTTAAACATGAAAGATTTAGCCTAAAATTACATAACTTTGTACACAGATGCGAATTATCCCCAGGGATGTATGTACAAAATTTCACATTCATAACATGGATGCTTTGCTTGTAACCTGTCATATTTTATAACTTCTGTTCTTAAAAGCAAGCATGAAAAATCACTTTTAAACAGCAACATTTTTACAATTTTCCAACTTCTTGCGCCAAAGATAGAAGTCTTTGAAGTTTATTCCTGCAATAGTCTTTGGGAACAAATGGTAGTCTTTGTTCCTGAATCAATTTTTTTTCCTGCCCTTTCCTTTAGTGCAGGGTGAGGGATTCTCCCTTGACTGGAGTTATATTGCCCTCATCACACCTCAGGCTTCCTTCCCTGGGAGCTTCATTGTTTGGATCCCAGCAGAGACAAAAGTCTGTTCAACTCCCTTAATTATCAGGGGTTTGTCAGTATCTTCTGAGGGTTTTTATGATAGTCCCCTTCCCCTTGGGGGAAGTTTCAGTCTGCCATCTGGAATAACATTGGTTCAAAATGTTCATTTCCTGATTTTTGGGTCCTGAATTAAACAAACCTGTGAAAGAAAATAACCCATGTATGCATTTTCACCAGCAACAAAGCCCCTTTACATTGCTAAGTAAGCAGGCTTTCCTTCAACAATTTTTTTCTTTTTTTTTTAATCAAACATTTTATTGTTTTTGAAAACATAAAAACATACAGCCTCGCGCAACGAGGTAACACTTATTTCCCTTTCCCGCCCAACAACAACTTCACACCATGGGTCCAATGCGACGGAGTCTCTAAACACATCTTGTTGCATTTGTCGCGCAAATTTTACGTAATTCTAGTTTCCTGTGCATGTCTTTGGGTGCTGGCTCGGTCTACTGATGTTGATTACCTCTGTGTGCGTCTTCCCACTTTTGCCATATTTTCTGGGCTTTCTCAGGACATCCCCTAGCTGTGTAGACTCTTTTTTCCATTGCAATGCAGATGTCCACGTCCGTGGTCCATTGCGCGTAGCTCAGTGTTGTCTCAGAACCCCAGAGTTGTGCTAGGTTTCTTTTGATAAGTGCAGTAGTGGTAGATAAAAACAGTTTTTCGTAGAGTGATAGTTCTACGACTTCTATCCCCAACAGTAGATGTTTCGCGCTTCTGTGAATCGTCTTGCCCATGACCCTTGAGAGTTCATTGCAGCACTGCTGCCAGTATTGCTGAATTACGGTACATTCCCATAGTATGTGATAATAAGAGCCCTCATCCCTTTTGCATCTCAGACAGGATGAGTCTGTGGTTTTGCCCCAGTTAAATAATGCTACCCTTGGGTAATAAATTCTGTGCAATATCTTCAGTTCCATTAGTCTGCGCCTAGAATAGAGCTGATTCTCTGGGGAACATCAAAGCAGTTACCCATTCCTCTGGGAGTATGGCACCCACGTCCCTTTCCCATTTGGTTTTCAGACCCGACAGTTCCCCAGTAGCAAAGGAGGTTATGGCATTGTACATGGTGGATGTAACTTTGTGCTTAATCATTTCTGGGAATAGGTTGCATTCTAGCGGGGTATAGTCGGGCATGTCAACCATTTCGGGGAGATGGGCCTGTAGCGCATGTTTAAGTTGGGTGTAGTGATACTGCTCATTTGGTGGGAGTGCGAAGACAGCGGCTAAGTCTGTGAATTATATTATTTCGTTTTCTTTCACTACGTCCTCAATTTTGGTAATGCCTAATTGGGCCCAAGAGTGCCATTTCGGTAGTTTATTCACTTCCGGGAGGTTTTTATTGTTCCACAGTGGTTGTACTGGAGTTAGCTTTTTTCCCCAGCCTAAGTATTTGTGTGCATCTGTCCATATGCGAGTTATGTGTGCAATCATGGACGGGGTAACAGACCAGACTTTTTTGCAGTAGATGTGTTTCATAATGGGTCTTTCTTGTTGGTTGGGGTCTTGCGTTCTGTTATGCGGTAGTGTGGTGTCCCCATGGAGTCTACCATTCACTATTGCCATCTGGCTGGTCCAGTAGTAGGTTTGCAGGCGGGGGAGTCCAATTCCGCCTTCCCATATGGATCTTTGTAGTGTGGTGAGTGCCAAACGAGGGGGACCCCCATTCCATAGCAATTTCCTTAGTGTCTGGTCTATTTTGTGGAATTCACTGGGCGCTATAGATAGTGGTGCCTTTTGTAATATGTAGAGAAAGCGGGGGAGCGCCAGCATCTTAAAAAGTGCAGCTCTACCTAATAGTGTTAGTGGTAAGGACATCCAGTGACGGACGTCTTCCTTGAATCTCGCCGTTATTGGGTGTAGGTTCTTGGGCACATGGTCTGTTAGGTTATTCGTAATCTGTATGCCTAGATATTTGAATTGTTCTTTCTCCACACGGTAGGGGCACTCGTCTGTTTGCTTCAATGGGAATAGTATGGACTTAGTCCAATTGACACGGAGACCGCTAAACGCGCTGTATCTAATTAGTAATCGCGTCACTGTGGGGCAGGATTTGCGTGGGTCCATCAGGTATATTAGCAGGTCATCAGCGTATAAGGATACCTTGTCCTCCCAGTTGTTCGACCACCTGAAGCCACTCCATGATTGTGTAGATCTAAATAGAATTGCTAAGGGTTCAATTGCTATAGCAAAGATCAAGGCTGATGGGGGTCAGCCTTGTCTCATGCCTTTGCCTAATTGAAAAGGGTTTGAAACGTGTCCATTCACTTTTGTTACCGCTTCTGGGAGGTTATATAGCAGTTTGACCCAGCTCTTAAAATACCGTCCTGTGCCCATGCGCTGCATAATTACCCAGATTGCTTTCCAGTAGACGGAGTTGAAGGCTTTTTCAAAATCTATGGCGAGTAGGGCCATGGGATCCTGTATTTCGGGTAGTTTTTCTAACGCTGTATGCAGTCTGTTTATGTTCTGCCTAGTGGACCTCTGTTGCATGAATCCACACTGGTCTGGATGTATCAGTGTGTGTATGACTTGTTGCAGCCGGTTGGCTAATACCTTCGCCAGTATTTTCGCCTCGCAGTTTATCAGAGAGATAGGTCTATAGGAACTGCACTTATCGGCTGGTTTATCTGCCTTGGGCAGAACTATTATCGTGGCTTTCCTTAATTCTTGGGGGAGATAGCCCTGTGAGAGTGAGTGCTGTAATAGGAGTAGCAGGTGTGGGGAGATTACATTCGCGCCTATTTTCTTCCATATTTCGATGGGGAAGCCGTTCGGGCCTGGGGTCTTGCCCGATTGGAGTTCCGACATGGCTTGGGTTAGCTCTTCCTCAGTGATTTCTTGTTCTAATAAGTTAGACTGTTGTGCGTTTAGGGTGGGGAGGGTAATTTCCTCCAGGATGTCTGTCGCGGCTGGTGAGGGTGGTGCTTTGTATATCTCAGCATAGTATTTTGCGAAGCCTTCCACTATATCTAGGTCTGTTACTAGTGGTTCTGGTTCTTCTGTAGTCAATTTCCTAATTTGAGTGAGGCCCAGGTCTCTACGTTCTAGCCATGCCAGTATTTTCCCGGCTTTGTCCCCTGTTTCGTATATCTTTGCCCTCATCGCTGTATGTGCCTGTTTCGCATTGTCTAAAGCTATGTGTTTCAGTTGTGTCTGTGCTAATTGAAGTGCGCAGTGTGTTTCCGGTTGGTCCTGGGTTAGGTGATCAGCCTCTCCTTTTTGTACTTTTGCTTCGGCTTCACGTATTGCTTTAAGGTGTTGTTTCTTGTGGGCTGTGGTCCAGGCTATGATTTCACCTCTGAGCGCTGTCTTGAACGCTTCCGAAAACGTCACCGGGCTATCTACAGAGTCGGTATTTATCTCAAAATATGCTTCAGTAGTCTTTTGGATGTGTTCTACTAGTTCTGGGAAACCTAGGTAGTAGCCGTTCAATCGCCAGCTAGGCGGGGGGGTTGATCTATCGGTTTTAATAGTTATTGTGAGCGGAGAGTGATCTGATATACCTCTGGGGAGTAGTTGTGCCTCACATGCTTCATGCATGTTATTTAGTGGTAGGGAAAAATAGTCTAGCCTAGACAGTGAGGCGTGTGCTCCGGAGTGGTATAAGTATTCACTTGTGTCAGGGTGTAGCGCCCTCCACCCATCTTGTAACCCCAGTGCATTAGTGAATGTAGCGAGTTTGGTGCGTACATCCGGGTTCCTAGATCTTACATGTGTTCTATCAAGGTCTACATTCATTACTTCGTTGAAGTCTCCTCCAATTAGTGTGAGGTCTGCAGGATTGTTCGCGATTAGAGGCGTAATGTCATTGGTCAGGGGGGTTAATAAGTTAGGTGGTGCATATACAGCTATCATGGTTACAGTGCGTTCCCAGAGGGTCCCTGTCGTGTGTACAAATCTCCCTCCTGTGTCGTGTATAATGGACACAGGCGCAAAGGGGAGTCTTTTGTGTACCAGGATTAGTACCCCTCGTGATCCCATGGTGAATCCGGCATGCAATGCTAGCTTGTAGTTAGTGCGTCTGAATAGTGTACAATTTATACCAGCTAGATGTATTGTTGGGTGTCCTGACCCACGTTTAAGCTATCATGCTACAACATTTGGTGCTGTGGGCTTAGAAAATTCAAGATGGTGGAAAACCCACATGTGCGCCGAAATCCAGGAAAGCTGCGCAGTTTGTGCGCACACCAAAATGGTTGCCTCACTTGCCACCCACCAGTGCGAGAATGATAGGCCGGGTTGCCATGAGGGAAATGGGTTGCCAAAGGAAAAACAGTAGCGCCGGTTAGCTTCAAAGCGCTTTAAAACCACCCTGTGTTTCTCTGAAGGCAGGCTCAAAATGTCTATTTTAAACATTGCAACACATCTAAAAACTCACTGGACACCAGCAGACATTTGGCAGAATGGAGTTTTGTGTACTTACAAAATCTGGGAAATGAAGAGCCCAAAACAATGCTTATAACAAAACTGCTATGGAGTCAGCAGTTTAAGTTGCACTGGATTTAAAGACACTAAAATCGAAAATGTTTAGATTAAATGAGTGACCTATGTTTGGTGTCACATGCCTTTGTAACTGTTGAAATGTCATAGTTTTGCACTTAGAATCAGCATTCTAGCTGCATGTGTAAAATTGCAAGTTAATTTAAAAAGCAACAAAAAAAACATGACAGTTAGCTGAAAGTCTGGCTTAAGGAACTTGATTTTGCTTGACAGCTACCCCCATCAGGAGTGAAACTTGAGTCACAACTGTGTTCCCAGGCCTATATGCCTTTTGCTGGCCACACTAAGGATATACCATCTCTCTGATAATTGAATTAAGGGGAGCCCCCTACAGAATACAGGAGCTCTGAACAATGTAACCCCCTTCACCCAGGCAGATGGTTTATGGCAGGAGTCGTAAATGGTCGTAAAAAGTGGCTTCCTCCTGAAGGAAAGGGGAGGAGCACTGCCTGTGAGAGCAAGCTGGCTTGGCAGAACTGGAAAAACCAGAAATTCAACCTTGTGCTGAGGGTAAACCACACCCCTTTGGAGCCAGAACATAACTTTAAAAAGATGGATCATTCATAGAGCGGACATGTGAAAATTTTATAAATGATACCATAATTCTTGTGATTTTTCTGCTCACGTTTTAAGACATGGTAGGACCTGGTGGTATGTTCAGGGGGGGGTTAGCGGAAAAGTGGATATTACTCTAAATGTGTGCATGTGAAAAATCTGACACTTCATCAACTAATGTCCATACTCCTTGCGCACATGTGTGTAAATTTGGGTTAATGTCCGGTATTGCAAACCAGTTAAAAAGTGCAAAATATTGCCATTTCTGAATGCAAGCTCCCAGGAAGAGCAGAGTTTGAACAGGAGATACCTCCTGTGATATGTGAGGGGTGCATATGATTTTAAAACAATATGTACCTTTGCAAATATGTATTTGGTTCAAATCTAGATTTGTGTGTAAGTTGACAGGAGGAGTGGACTTTCTGCAGGCTGTAAAATGACGTCGCTCTGACTCACAGTTCCTTCCCCAATCAAGGGAGAAATGGAAGTTTGACCAATGGAAGTGGAGAGGGGTTAGGGTCTAGTGGTGCTGCATACACACCCACTTGCAAAAACACATAAAAGCAGAGAGACAGGACAGATAGGGACTTTCAAATCCATTTGCAGCTGGAAGCTCTGCCGGAAAATTCATACTTTACCTCATCAACTTTCAAAGAGCCAACACTTAGACTCCAAGATAAACAGAGACTTCAAATCCCTCAATCTCCAGAATCCAGAAGCAGTGCTGTACCCAGAGAGAGAGCAGAGCTGACCCAGACCCATGTTAGCAGTTCCAGAGACCAGACGCTGTGCCCAGAGACCGTCCGAAGTCCAGACCTGTTGACCAGATCGTGACAAAGCCGCCTTCCTGTTTAAAATCTCTTGTGAGTACTCAGCAAAACTCAGCACACATCTCTTAGTTAAAATCATATAATTCAATCCATTTTTAATCTAAGTAGAACTGCAGCTTAGCAATTGTGTTATCCTGCCATCATTTTTAAAACTGAAAAAGTGCTGCGTTTAAAATTTGCAAAACCAAAAACGACCTTTACTAAATCGCTCATATCTCCGCGACCGTTTGTCTTAGAGACTTGCAGTAACTTTCATCTGGAAGCTGAGATCCTAGGCTTTCTTAGGACCCCAAAACGATAGTGATAGTCCTTGTAGTTCCTCTGTAATAGCGCTCGGCGCATTCGCGAATTTTACCGCGATTTGCAAATTTCTTCACGTGTAAAAATCAGCTGCTGCTTGCCTTCCATTTGCCAGAAAATCGTTTGCCTCATAAAAACTATCCCTGAATCATTGCAAGAGTGAGCCTGAGCTAATATTAACTAGATATCACTCACCCTGAACCTCTGAAAGGGAATTAAAAGCATTTCCAGCATATTTCTCATCCATTGCTAGCACATATAAAAGTATTTGGGCCTGTGTTTTCAAAACTCCTATCTGTTTTCTTTAAGCGTGCTTGGGGGGATTGAACTGAATTACATTGATTGCATTTCTGAGAACTGTGTGCTTTCCTCCCATTTCCTTGCATCCCATAAAGGGGGGGGAGTGAATAGCCAGAGAAAAGTGATTACATTGTTTGGTTGAAATCATATTGAGTATTTTCTGTACTGCATTAATTGAATAGTGCATCCACCTGAGCTTACATAAAGCATTCTTTACCACCTTCTTCTTTTGTTCCTATTTACCAGTGTGCTATCTTATCCATTTCATGTCAACTCATTAGTGATTATAAAGAAGTGTGCTAGTGCCAGATTCTCCGTTGTTAATATTTATCATATCAGATTAAGTGTGATATTCAATTATTAATTTACTATAAAGCGTGATATCTATATCTATTGTTTAAATGATCAAATAAACCTTTTAACTTGCAAAACAGAACTACTTCTTGGCTCAGTGGGGTCAGGAGGATTCCAAGAGAGGGGTGTTATATAGGGGTAGTCATCCAGAACGCATGAACTGGACATAAAGATATATCAATAAGGGTTTTCATTCAGTATTATAGACTAGGCGTTGACTTAGCTGTAGTGTTGAATTGAATCCTCTTACAGTATCTCCATAAGGAATGCTACTTCTGGGGGGTGCCCGTTCAATGATTGCATTACCAGTAACAATTTATTTTTAAATAGGCCATTTTCTTTCTTCAGTCGGCTAAGCCCATTTTTACACGTGTTGAAAAATGCTAGCATTTTTTCTTTAAATTCGGTTTGGCAGCTCCACCAGATTGCCACACTGTCTTTGCAGCTGTAATAATTTCCTCGAATGCAGGAGTTTTATCTAAAGCATAGATACATTGACACTGACCTGGCTCAGAGAGTTAAAGTCTCTTTGAACTGCTGAGCCTGGATACTTTTGGAAAGAAATAAACGCGTATTACCGTGCAAGTGAAAGTGAAGTTGCTTATTGATTTTTCTCAGAGTTGGTTTGACTGTGCCTGTCACTCAGGAATTATACCTGGTTTTGGTGAAGCACAGTGACATATCCTGGGCATGATGGGGCCTTTTTAATCACAGTGGTTTCAGAATGAACAGATGGAATTAGCGTCAAAGCAGAATTTTTAAAGGGTGAAAATGTTTCATTTTGAAGGGGAATTTTGGGTTTTCCGCCAAGCAGTGCTGCCTTTTCACTTGATTCCATTTATATGTTTCAGAACACACTGGCATACTTTTTCACTGTGTCCCCTTGTTCCATCATTCCTGAAGTGTGCTAGGAAGGATGGTGCAGCCATTTTTTTGTTGCTGCCAAAACGCAGTTTTGAGCTCCTTGTGCGCACAGGAGCCAGCGCAGCCTGGTTGCTTCTGCGCAAATGCATCTTTGTGATGTGGGGCAATGCCGTCGAGTGGGTCTATATATCCCACAGTTATAAACCCAGTTTTCTCCAGCATGGGGTCTGGCATGGATTCACATGCTCATGAATATTCCCCGTCGTCAGGCTGGGAATCATCGGTAAAGAAAAAATCAGTTTGTTTTGTTTCTGAACTGTCTTTCTCCTAATAACCAATCACTGGTCTCTGGGTATACTGCCCCCAGCCAATGACTGCCCTGTACCTAAGCCCCTCCACTGGCAGCCATCTTCAGATTTTGACCGCACGTTCAAGTGTTGGGAGTCCTTGTGCTATAGCTCTCGGGCTTTTACTGCGTTTTGCGATTTTTCAAGGAGTTTAATCTCATTTTTTCGGTCAATCGAGCCTCAAGCTCCACCGTTTCTACTTCTGATCAATGGGCACCCGTTTCGGAATTTTTCTACGCCCCTCAAGGGCGAAGTTTTCGTCGAGTTCCGTTTCTTGGAGGATTCCAGAACATCTTTGAGGCCTACCCCGCGTGGACATGGCCCAGGATAAAGGGAGCACTACGCCCGGATCCAAGCTGTTCATGAGCTGCCCTGGATGCAGATTGCAGAATGTCTTCAAGGAGGACGAGCATTCTAGATGCCTCTACTGCCTTCACGAAGACAAAACGCACGTGGAGAAGGACTGTGTGTTTTGCAAGAACATGTCGGAGCGGACCATGAAGGATCGGCGTATCCGCCTCACCAACTGGCTGGAGGGGAAGAGCCCAGTAGCAGGTGAGAAGAAGAGGTCCGAGCGGTCTTCTAAGACCTTTGAGGGCGCTCAGGCGATGGGGGCCCAACAAAAGGCAAAGCACCACGAGTCCACGGGCACCGGGAGCGCTGAACGGTCGGGCTCCTCGGCTGCCAGGCAGGACGCACTTTCACCGACGCCATCAACCACGAGCCAACGCTCTGGCTCGGGGAAAAGGAAGGCTGAGAACCCGGGTAAGCTTTGGGATAAGTCCCGGTCGATCCCGACGAGACAACCAAGGGGGAGCGAGGCGGCGACCTTCCGCCCCCAAGGTGAAGGCCTCAAGCGCGTCCAAAGTGGTGAAGGCCTTGATTAACCCGGCTAAGGCCTCTATCGAGGGAGTCGTGGCGGCCCTGGCGAAGCCTATGGAGGCTACCCCAGTGGAAGCGACCTCTGGGCCCAGAGTTTCCCTGCCACCGCGGAAGGAATCCTCTTTTCAGCCCATCGATAAGACTCCCGCGAAAACCCCGGTGGAAAAAGAGGTGGTGGGCCGGTGGCCATCACAGACACGAATACAGCCTCTGAAGAGGAGCTGGCTGAAGTCGTGAAGATCCTGGACAAGAGGTTCGAGGAAGTCCGGTCCCACGGTAGGGATCCTGACAAGGCGGACGAAGAAAGCGACGGTGGCACCGATGCGGTTCCCGTATAGGCAGAGGATTCCACTCCCCAACCGTCGCGCCTGTCGCAGCCGGTACCTGGGCCACAGGACAACTCAGAAGCAATCTTGATGGCGATCCAGGCCTTGTGTACAGAGATAAGGACAAGGTTGCCCTTACCCCCAACGGATGACCCAGCGGAGCCTGGACCGTCTGGAAGCCCTCCAAGCAAGCGGAGGAGAACTCCTCCCCCACCGCCCTTCCAGCCTGCGCGGCCCTCACAGCCTTCATCTCCTTCCCCGGATCCAAGTGATGACACGGGAACAGAGACTGCCACGACGGGGACGAATGACGACAGTGGTGACGACGTTTGGATGGGCCTTCCATCACCTCCTCCTCGGGCCTCTCCACCCGACGAAATTGGCTCCTTCCACACCATGATCATCAGGGCATCCGAGCTCTTCGAGCTCTGCCCCTTAGAACAGAAGGCAGGAAGGAAGGTTTCCTCTATCAACGGCGTGAGGCCAAGAGGAAGATGGTCCTCTCTCCTCTCGGTCCCTTTACTTGACGACATCTGGGATGAGGAGCTGGAGCTCCTGAAGAACCCGTCCATGACCCCTGCCAAGCGAGACAGGTACAAAAAGAAGTACCGGGTCCCGGATTCCGCCCCCATGTGCCTTAGGGCGCAGCCGACCCCGGATTCGGTGGTCTCAGCGGCGGCCAAGAAGAAAGCATCGGGGGCGACGGCTTCAACTTCGACCTCCCCGCCGGACGGCGAAGGGAAGAAATTGGACACCATGGGACGACGGGTCATCTCGTCGGCAGCAATGATGATTAAAGCGGCCAACGCCCTCGCGATTGTGGCCCGCTACGATGGAGCTGTGGTTTAAGAACGCTCCTCTGCTGGACTTTCTCCCAGACGACAAGAGGGCTGAGGTCCTGGAGATCCTGCAGGAAGGCGGGGTGGCATCGGACCACGCCATAACGGTGGCCACGGACATTGCTGACACCGGCTTCCGCCAGATGGGCAACAGTGTTTGCCTTTGCCGGCGTGGTTGGCTCAAGGCAACCGATTTCCACCAGGACTTGCAAACCAGAGTTTTGGACATGCCTTTCGACGGAAACAACCTGTTTGGCAAGACAGTGGACGAGTCACTGCAGGCCATCAAGGCCGACACGGAGACGCCGCGGGCCTTGGGAGTTTTGCAGCAACGACGGCCGCCCTTTCAGAACTCCGGAGGCAAGCAAGGTGCCTCCAAAGGATTTGGCGGCGGCGGCTCCTCGACCTACCGCCAGGCGGCCCGCTCCTCATCGCAGGAGGCCTACAGAGGACGCAGAAAGTCAGGAGGATCTCGTCATCGTCAAGGAGGCCAAGGCGGCCAGGCTGCTACCAAGCAGGACTGAACTGGCCGTAGCGTTGGGCCCCCACCTGAGCACCCCCGTGGGTGGCCGGCTGGCGAAGTTCGTCAGCGTGTGGGAGTCCATCTCCACTGACCGATGGGTGCTGGATGCCCTGGCCCGCAGGCACACTCTCGAGTTTCTAAAAAAGTGCCCCCGCATTCCACCCGTGACCAGGAAGGAAAACCACGTCCCTCAACTGCTGCTGGAAGTAAGGGCGATGCTGAAGAAAGGAGCCATTGAGCTTGTCCCAAAGAGGTTCTGGGGCTCCGGAGTGTACTCACGATACTTCCTCGTAAGAAAGAAGACCGGTGGCTGGCGACCCATCCTGGACCTTCGTCGTTTAAACAAGTACATCAAGTCCCAGAAGTTCCGGATGGTCACTTCACTCTCCAGCACGTGCTGGGGCAGCTGGAGGAGGGCAACTTCCTATTGTCGCTGGACTTGGAGGATGCCTACTTCCACATCCCCATTCTAAAAGGACATCAAAAGTTTGATTCATAGTCCAAGGACGGCACTACCAGTTCAAGGCCCTCCCCTTCGGATTGAAATCGGCGCCCAGGGTATTCACCAAGTGCCTAGCACCAGTGGCGGCGCGGCTGCGCCTGCAGGGGATCCACGTCCACCCCTACCTGGATGATTGGCTCATCCGAGCAAGGACAAGAGAACTCGCTGTCGAGCACACAGCGAAGACCGTCCAGCTGCTCACGGATCTGGGATTTTCCATCAACTTCGCGAAATCCCACTTGGTTCCGTCGCAAGTCGCACTGTTCCTGGGAGCCAGGCTCGATACAGTGGCGCCATTGGCCTCTCCGTCAGAGGAAAGGACGAAGGCCATCCTGGGCAAGGTGCAACGGCTGTCGACCATGGACGTGGCCAGGGTGAGGTCCATCAAATCCCTTCTCGGCATGATGTCCTCGTGCATCTACCTCGCGCGCCTGTGCAGGCTGTGGATGCGTCCACTGCAAGAGTTCCTTGACACCCATTGGATGCAAGCGGCGGGCAGCTACGAAGACAAGATCTCGCTCAACGAGACCTTCCGCCAGGCGATCCGGTGGTGGGGCACACCTGCGCGGCTCGTGGCGGGTATGGACTTCCAGACCCCAGCACATCAGGCGATGGTGACGACGGATGCCACCCTGGAGGGATGGGGAGTGCACACTGGAGATCTCCGCGCAAGAGGCCTTTGGCTCCCGGAGGAGAGGTCACTACACATCAATGTCCTGGAGCTCCGAGCCATGTTCTGGGCCCTCAGGTTGTTCCTTCCGTCTCTTAAGGGCAAGGTCGTTGCTGCTGTGACTCATCAACCAACTCACACGGCCCCATTGCAGGATGATCCTCGTCGCACCGGCGTGGCCGAGACAGATCTGGTTCTCGGACCTTCTGGATATGTCCGCGTCCCGTCTCCCCATTCAAACTGCTGACGGATGCAGATCTCCTCTCCAGAGGAAGGAGGCGCCATCCTCCACCACGACCCAGGGTTGTGAACTTGCAGGCCTGGCTCCTGCAGCACTAGAGTTTGGAGAGTACGATATCCCGGCGGACTGCAAGGAGGTGCTTGCAAAGGCCAGGGCGTGGAAGAGGTTTTCTGTCTGGTGCCGGGCACAGAAGATTAACCCTCTACGGATTACGGCCCCTCAAGTACTGCCGTACTTGTTATCGCTGGCCAAGGCGGGGCTGGCCATGCCTCCATCAAGATCCATCTGGCGGCTATCTCCCACTACACCAGAACTCCGGGACGCTCATCCCTGTGGTCCCATCGCCTGGTGAAGGAGTTCATGAAGGGACTTTTCCGATCGTTTCCGCCGGTGAAGGCTCCGGCCCCGGCGTGGGAGCTCAACGTGGTGCTGACCAGGCTCATGGGCCCGCCATTCGAGCCTCTGAATTGAACACCGTTGAAGTTCCTGTCGTGGAAAACAGCGTTTCTTGTGGCCATCACCTGCGCACCACGAGTGGGAGGGATCCAGGCCCTCTCCTACAAGCCCCCACACCTGGCTTACCATGAGACGAGGGTGGTGCTGAGGACGCACCCCTCCTTCATGCCCAAGGTGCCGTCGGACTTCCATCTCAACGAGCCCTTGGTGTAACCTGTTTTCTTCCCGTCGCCTTTGTTGCCGGCCTAGAGGACTTTGCACTTGCTGGATGTAGCTAGAGCGCTGAAGTTCTACGTGGACCGCACAAATAGTTTTCGGAAGACTTCATAGCTGTTTGTGAACTTTGGACCTGTGAACCAAGGGAAGGCCCTCTCGAAGGCTTCCATTTATAGATGGCTCTCCGGTTGCATCATGCACAGTCACCGGTTGGCAAACCGACTCTTGCCCGGCCGTCCGAGAGCCCATTCGACCAGAGCGATCGCTGCTACCACGGCGTTCCTATCTGGTGTGCCCCTGCTGGACATCTGCAGGGCTGCTACATGGAGGTCGACGCATACCTTCACGAGATTCTACTGCGTTGACTGGGATTCCAGGGAGGAGTCCAGAGTCGGCCAGGCAGTGCTGTTTCCTAGTACTGGAGCGAGGTGGCTCACGGGAGGTGTGAGGAATCCCAATGAGCCATTGACAACAGGTGTTGATGTTACGCTCGGGCGGAGCAAGCCCATAAGAAGGACCGCAGAAGCAGGCGGCTGCAGGAAGCGGGAAGGAGACCGACCCCAGTTTACCTGGAGAGACTGGAGCCTTGCAAGCAAGTCCCAGAAGGTAACAGGGAAGTACAGGCGGACTGGTAGGGACAGGGGGGGGAGTTAAGAGGACTCTGCTTCTGGCCAGGCCAAGTGGTTAAAGGGCCTGGAACCTGAACAAGATTAAAAAGCGCATCCGAGGAAATCTTCTTTGTACCAGTGGCAGGGATAAGTCCACTAAACAGCACAGAAGGGTCTGGGGCCCCAATATTAAGACTCAGAACTTTGTTGAGTCTGTGAAAAAGTGCCAAGGCAAATCGCAAGTGAGAAACAAACTCCAGGAGAAGGGATTCATACTCCTGGTGGGAACATCAAAGCCAGTCAGTTTTGCTGAAGAAGCGCCAGGGGAGGGGAGTCATTCCTCCTGGCATTTGTATTCAAGGGGACATTTTTGGGAACATGATACATACACCAAGACAAGGTATTCATTATCCTGGAGAGAAAACTTTGAGAGATTGCTGTAGGCTAGGGGAAGGGAGTCATTCCGCTGGTATTGTCTTTTCAAGAGAACTTTGAGGGAACCCTATCCATACACTAGGAGAAAGGAGTCATTCTGCTAGAGAAAGAACTTTCTGCTGGACAATGTTGGTTTTAGTTGTAGTGTAAGGGATAAAAGTAGATTCTGACAGAGGATGGTGGATTTTCATTTGGACGGACATTCTGATAGTAGCTTGAGATTTAGTTTGAGGCAGGGAAACTTCTCTTTATAGATTTGTATAGTGAAGGTTTCTTTTATATTTATATAACTCTTTAACCACAAACATGCCACCTTTGCCTGGGCTTCCTTCTTCGACACCCTTACAACGGCCCCTTCGCCATCAAATATTTTATTACTGGATGGAATAACCCCAGAGCCCTCCCAGAAATCGAGACACCGCTTCATGCCCAAGTTGTTTCGTACCTGGTCCAATTATATCAAGTGGTTTTTGCTGTGTGCTGTGTAGAAATGTTGACTTTTTCTCTATAGGAATATGAACGGCAGTAGTCCAAAAGAGTTTTTTTTGCTTTCTTAATGAAACTTTTAATTTTTAACATCTTTCCCAATAATGCCAGTGGAGGAGGTGGGAAATAAATATATATTTTTTTGCATATGGTTAGTTAACCTTTTGCGCTACATAAAAACATAAGAAAAAGATTAACAGATTTAAAGCACACAGTTAGTGTAATAAAATAATTAAACAAATCCATTATAAACATTTACATATGGAAAAAAGTAACCACAGTAACAAAGAAACTCAAACATTTAATCTGGATTTCACCTTTTCCCAGATATGATACGCCCCTGCAGTAAGGGCAAGAGATTCCGCACCATACAAAAAGCTCCAGAATTGATCACTGCTTTCATTTCGGTATAGAGCGTACCGCAAGTCATACACAGATTGCGATCTAGGACACTGGGTTAAGACATGCCGGTCAGTCTCCAATGTATCGCCACATAGCCTGCAAGTTCTAGATTATTGCCAGTGGGGACGTAGATTGTAGAGGGGGAGCATGGGGCGGCCGTGAAGCCCGGGCCATAGCTAGTGAGTAAGAAAGAAAAGTAGTTCTTTAAAATACAGTAGGCAAAGCTGAAGGCCATGTTCGCTGGCCGGGCAGTGGCCACCTAGTGGGCCCAAAAGAAATGCTGTGACAGAAGATCATGGCCAAAAGCCATGGCTAGTGGCCTGGTTGTGTTTTTTTTTTTTAAATATTCAGCCTGGGCCCGAAAGACATGTGGCCACCTAGTAGGTTCAAAAGAAACATATTGGGAACATGTACAGTGGACATGGCCCGTTAAAAAAAAAAAAACTGTTATTACTAAACCCTTGAAATTCACTGAAAAGACCTTAGTTAAGTTGGGCAGATGTAACGCAACAAAACCCTTAATTCAGTGGATGTGGTTAACTCTGCGCGTGACCTTTGCTAAGCCCATGAATGAGCACACACGTATTATACGAGAAGGGATTCACAATGACATACAAAATGGCATTATGAGGGACATAGCATTTTGAATACATCAACAGGAGCTCACAGAGTTAAGCTGGGCATGACTTCCCACACCTGCTGATTTTCAAGGGTTTTATTGCGTTAAATCTGCTGCACACAAACACACCAGCTTTTCCCACCATTCTATTGCTACAAACCTTTGACTTACTAGACGGATTTGGATGAAATTTACAAATGTATGGCACGGCCCCCTCCAAACTCGAAAGTTTGGGGACAACTTGTTAAATGCTTCAAAAGTTATTATCTATCGATCTTGCAGTGTTTTGAATTTTCTCTTTTGAGTTTCTGTTTTGAACCTGACTCCAACCCAGTATGCAAGTGCTGGCCTCTTTCATGCTGCTTCTGGCGAAGTAAATCATGCAGTATGTCCCAACATTCAGCCTCATTATGAGTTTGGTGGTATCTCGGTGGTAATAACACCGAGATAGCACCAAACTCTATTACCATTAACACCACTTGGTCTGGCTGTATTACCAATGGATTACAATTGGTGGTAGTTAGTGTTAGTCCCCATAATTAGAGGCCATAGGACTCCATGGGGAGTTCGGCAAAATGATCGCCAACGGTAATACCGCTGATTTGGCAGTTGTTGAGGAGTAAGGCAGAGGAATTACCTGCAGCATTCTGTTGGAGGTGTTTCCTCTGCTGTGTCTCCAAACCTGTAGTTCGTGGTGTGGTAATGTGGCACTAATACTTACCTGCCAAACTCGTAATGAGGCCCATTATGTGTGCACAATGACCATAGTTCTTCCTCACGTTTGTGCCCACAAATTGTGCATTTGCTCTGCCCTACCTCCACACACATCTTTCAAACAGTTTTTTATTAAGACCTATGTTTTTCTTTCTGCTCGGACTTTTGGCTGTGCGTGTGCTGAAGCTGGATGTCCGACCCACAAAGGTCCCGTAGCCTGGGCTAGGGCGCGTAAGGATGTCCAGGTCGAGCACAAGTCTCTTTACAAAGGGAGTACAGTGACTGATTTTAATAGAAAACCTAAGCGCTTCTGGCATTTTGGGGTCCGTCAACAGTATTTTTATTTGGGGCGGGGAGGAAGGGTTGTGGGTTGAATGAGCGGAACAGCGTAAGAATGTTTGGTGACCACTGTGGAAGGGCTCAGAATTGTAACTTTTATAACCAACTCAAATGCCCCAGCGGCCTGTTATGGCTGGGAAAAGGGAATCTCTTAAACTGGGATAGAGGCTCCTGCTGACCCCGAGGTGGGGACAGTTCCTCTTGTTATGTGGCTTGCCGGGATACCTGTCTTTTCGGGCTACTGATGGTATGCCAGTACTTCCCTGTCAAGCTTATTGAAGGGAACGCACCTCTTGAAAGTGGCAACTTGTATGTAATGGAGGAGCACTTTCCCAAAACCCATTATGAACAGACTGCTGATGTCCTGAAGGTATATATACACTCAAGAGGGGGGTTTGTCCTGGCTGTGATAGTCAAAGGTTGCAACTTATTTCAATGCAAATCGAATTAACTGTGTAGTAAAAATCCACAGCAAACACTACTTGTTACCTAGTCATGGATAACTGTACATCAAAACAAAACATGCACTCTATTCTTAGTAATAATTGGTACAGCTTTTAATATATTGCTGCCATATATATTATTTAGAATATTCATGGGATAGCATTAACAACCAGATAGAGCATAAATGTTGTTGTTACTCTAGGTGGAAGACCTTGGGTAGGTCTGCCATAGCCAGGCTAAAGGGTGACCCTATGGTAGGTCGACGTCACGAAAATGAATCATTCAAAGTTCTACAAGTGGGACCAGATGTTTCGGCTTTTTGTGGGTAACAGCCTTCTCTGGACCCAAGGCGTGGTCTCCCCTACAAAGAGTCAAGGCAAGGTAAATAAAAAAACAGGATTTTTAAAGAAAGGGGACTGCAAAGCGCAGTTAGTTTTTAGAATGTACTAAACGTGTATACACAGAAACAGGAATTAGTCACCTCGTTTATGGCTCAAAGCATCTCCAACTACCAGCCATTAGGCATCCACCTAGGACCCAGCCCTGTGTAAGGTCAGTGAATGACCAGAAATCTGTGAAAACTAGTTATTTTAATATATTTGCCTTGTTTCTGTGAATACACGTTTAGTACATTCAAACTGCGCTTTGCAGGCCAACATGTATTGGAAGACTTTCCATGTATGTGGTTTCCTTTTCTTATTTACTATGAGAAGTATATCCTTGTACCAATTTGTTTTACTTGGTTTATGTTTGCAGTTTAGTGGATTATTTCCTCTTTGTACTCACTGCCCACGACTGTTGTTTTGTAAGAGAATTGGACATCTGCACAGAGGGAAATAGCAATGCTATCCCATGAATATTCAAAATAATAAATATGGCAGCAATATATTAAAAGCTGTACCAAATAGTACTAAGAATAGAGTGCATGTTTTGTTTTGATGTACACTTATCCATGACTAGGTAAAAAGTAGTGTTTGCCGTGGATTGTTACTACACAGTTGATTCAATTTGCAGGAGTTGCAACCTTTGACTATCACATGCAGCCCCCCCCCCCTCCTTGAGTAAATACCTAATAACAGCCCATAGTCCTGTCTCTGTTTGGACAGCCCCTCTAGTTACCTTGCTGATGTCCTGAAAGCTACTATGCTCGCTACTTTGCTCATGGAGTACACTTAACTGCATCACAGTGCCATTGGCCTCCTGGTGGTGGAATGCTGGGATTATAACAACAATTGGTTGGTTAATTGCCTTTTCAGAACACTTGGTCCTGAAAATGCAATTCGTTGATAATGGATAAAAATGGGGGTTGAGGGGGGGGGCAGAGAAATGTGTAGATAAGTGAAGGGGTATTCGAGAAACTCCCTTATCCCCCCTCAGCCACAGTCCGTAAAGAACTAGGTGAAAAAGGGGGTGCAGAATCGTACCAATGATGTAGGTCGGGAAGCACAGGTCGGCAAGTCCCATAGATCCATAGTAATGCAAATATCTTTTAAATGTGGAAATTGTAAAGTGAAGCCAAGCTAGTAATGTAGACAAACTGCTACCAACTTTTCTCATTTGACGTAAGTACTTGCTTTATAGTCTTGCTTCCTAAAAACATGCAGAAACCGAACTCTAATCCGTTCCTGTGAATCCTGGCATTTTAGAGCATGCCATTTTGCATCCATGTGCAACATGATGGAAATCTACACTAAGACACCAGAAGGCTTTATATGAACCTAAATGCGTGCAATTATGTATTATTGCTCACTTGACATTGTGCAACGTGATCTCTAGAACACAGCTTCAAGGCGTACTCATCTCAGAAAAGGTGTTGTTTTAAAACAATCTGCTTGTAATCCTTGGTTGTGAGAAGGCGTGCATGTTATACATACTGTGCTGCACATCATTTGCATATAAAACACTTGACACTTTTAAGAGAAAATGGCCACCAATGCTGTTTGGAAGGAAATTAACCTATGCCACCCCCACTATGCGCTTTAAGGTAAGGCAAATCCCATGAAGACACCTGTGATGTGCCATGGGGTAGGGTGGCGAACTAAGAGACCCTGCACAGACCCAATACTATGCGAACTGTAGATGTTTAGAAACATTTGGACCTGCATGGCAGTGCAGTAGATAGAGCACGAACCCAATTAACAAACCTGAATAGGCCCAAGCGCTGATGAGAAAGAGAGACCCACACTGTTGTTATTCCAAAGAAACTTCCCTTTGTTCTACATCTGTTGCCAATATGTGTTATCCCGAGAAGGAATATATCACAGAAGGACATGAGACGGTACAAAGTGCCTCGCTGTGCACGATTATAGCACGATTATAGCAGCCAGGCCCGCGCAGGCTCCGACCCCCACCCAGCCAACATTGAGTTACAGCCCCTACAACTGCCCCAGTCCCAAGACCCCTGAATTCCACAATAGTAAATGATCCCAGACCACCAACCATAAACACACTGGCCATAAAGAAAACTGCCATTTCACAGTGACAAGATCTGTAATGCTAGGTATAGGGACGATTACATTATAGGGCAAAACGAGAGTGGAAGCCTTGGGTGCGGATGGTGCGATACCGAATGAGTGAAGGATGTGTGGGTTAGCCTGACCTCAAGACTCCCCTCTCCCCCCCCCCAATGCCAGTTTCCAAGCCTCCCAGGTGCACAGCATAATGATGGTGTCCCGTCAAAGTTTCGAAAACATAGTTTTGAAATACAAAAGTTTTGAAACAAAAGGATCGAAAAACATTTTTTCGAATGCTTTTTTTTAAATGTGGACTTTAGTAAAATGTGTGGTTTTCACAAAAAAACAGGGGGTTGGGGGGGGGGGGGATAGCCCAAAAAAGAAACATGCATTTGAAAAAAAAAATTGATCCTTTTGTGTCGAAACTTTTGTATTTCGACACTGACTGTCGAACAATTCACTATAAACCATAATGATAGAGTAACATTGTCTCATATTGTAACTAAGTGCCTACTGGTTGGTTCCCCGGAGATGAGCCCAGCAGACCCCACGTGATCGAGAACGGACGGACGGACAGGGCTGGGGCCAATGGCTTGGCATCTCCTTAAGAGCAGGCTGACCATGTATAGGGTTTCACCAACCAACATTTTTTTTTTTTTACTTTATTGTGCATTTAGTTAACAAAACCTTAAGCACATTAGAGAAAAGAAAATAGAGAATATTGGCACCCTTTTTGCCCTGAACGTTCTTGGGCAGCAGAGTTCTTTGCTGTCACGCGTCTTTTTTGTATCATTAAAACTTGTTATCCTCGCAAGAATCTCTTGGCCTTTTTTCCTTAGTGGGTTGCATTTTTCTGGTGTGTGTTTAGGGGCATGCCTACACTGCACTGTTATCAGTGTCTAATACAACCATTAATACATGTTGCCCGTTAGGCCTGCATTGCTGAAAACAAAGTGTTTAAAACCGATTAGACAACCAGGAAGCCTGCAGGAGCATGTCACAGACTGCCCCAAAATAACCTCGTCCGCTTCACTGTGGCACCTGACAAAAACTCTCAGCAGCAAATTGCCGCTACATTTGATGTCATTTATGAATGAAATGTAACTTTGTGAGAAGAGGACAACCCAGTTCGGGGGTGGGGGAGGTCAGTGGTGGGCGGGGCTGCGTGTTTCCAAGTCGAGCGAAGCGTGAAAAGATATATTATTTGGAATATAAAACAGTGGGGGCAACAGCCAGTGGCGCAATGACCATTGGGCTATGGTGACTACAGGGCTGTTGACGGACAGAACAGGACACGGACAATAAAGAGTGCCTGTGGATGCACTGTTATCAAAGGCCCAGCAATTGTAAACCATTTAATTATTAGCAACTTTATTGGATGCAGTGCTGGAAATGGAAGACATGTATTGGGAGAACTGTCACTTCTTAGGAGGGGTGGGATTTGGGACGGTGGGGGTGGGGCCAAGTGACGTGACCCCCTGGCGAGGTTGCGCAACACAGCTTCTCTATCTAGAACCCAATCCTGGCGATTTGCATAAAAGCAAAGAGCTTTATGGGAACATCAGAATGACCACAATCGTTTTGTCTGTTCTGAATAAATGGTACACTGTTTGTGAGTAACCACTGTCTTTTATTCTCACATGCGCAGTAGGCACACTGCTGCCCCAGGTTAAGGTGACTCTTGGTAAGGAGCTCAGGGTCTCTTACGCCGGCAGGCCAAAGTTCTCTCACCTAGGAGGAGCACCGGGACACCCCGCCATTTCCACTCTGTGCTGTTCGCGCGCTCCTGCTTATCGCAAGCTGTGGCTCTATAATGTCTTACAGTGGTTCAGTAAGAAAACATTTTAATTAAATAATAGACTCTTCTGTTTTGATTGGTCACAATATTTACCTAAAGAGATGTCTGTAAATTGCAGGACATATATACCAATTAGGACAGCTGCAAAACTGTATGTGAGGCTTCGGCCGTTTCGATATTTCTTCCGAACATTTGAAGGCTTAGCACCCCAACTAACTCAATCCCGCCACAGAAATATTAGCCTAGGGCCACCTCTGGCAACAGCTGGTTGAAGAGGAAAGAAATGTGTGTGTCCAAGGCAGTGTTGGTCAGAGATTTACCATCAGCGTTTGTGTTAGTGTGTACAGGGCGCTCTCTGTTGGAGAAAGAGGATTATTACAGGGCTTCTAACAGAACACTAAAAATCAACAACTCGGGGCTCGTCCACCTAGCAGTCACACTCCCTGCCCACTCCTACACTGCACCCAAGAACTCTAGTAATTTTATCTTTGGTTAAATAAATAACCAATCAGTTATTCAATGCGCATTGAAGCAATGTGCGCTAACTATACAAAATATAGTAAAACAACATCTTTATAAAAAGTTGTATCCAATATAAAATGTCAAAAACAATAAAATGAGACTATGTAAACACAACGTCATGTGCTCATGTTGGGCACGAGGTTTATATAGGAACTGGTGACACTGCGCAAACCACATAGTCCCTATTGATTTGATCGACCTCATTGCTTCTATACAGGTGTCCACCCCATGGCTCTTCTAATTGGCTCTCTGACAGTCAGCAACTTCTTACATAACATAACTCAGTGGCACGCTAAAACTTGCTGCACCTTCCTTGCCTCGTGACGAGTCCGTGATCTCTTTGAGTTATTTGCTTTTGAGCCAATAGTTGCTCCAATGATGCGGCTACTAACACTGGTTGCTTCCTTGTGTGCTTAGCCCATGTGCAGGGCAGTTTCTAGACAATATTGCGCACACGGCGAAACACAAGAATACGGAAGCGCCGCTCCCCTAATGCTACCCCACAGTGCATCCCCTCTCCAAAATCATTAGATCATTGCAATTTAAATAACATTTTATTGCCTTGTAATTAAAATTGATAAGTAGACAATGTACTCACAATATTACAAACAGGAGTTAATTTTCATTAACCCATGTTTATGTTCATTGTCTAAAGGACGGGAACTTGCCTAGATGTTGCTGCCGCACAAGTGTCTATAGCTGCTGTGTAATCTATTTTTCAAAAACGTAGCTCTCATTTGAAAGTGTAGGTTGAATGTTAACATACTGGCAAAACCTATCAAATGATGGCAACTTGGACATGCGATTGCAACACTAGGCAAATAGTGAAGGTAAATGTGATTTCCATACCTACATTAGTAACAAAGAAAACATTTTCACTGTACACAAGTCAAAGCAGCTGGCTATGTTAATAATTGCTTTCTATCTTTGCAGATACAATATTTTCACCGTAAATAACACATATGCGTGCAAAATTACTCCTGGTTATGTTATGTTATGTAAGCGGAATTTATAGAGCGCACTCACGCCTGAAGGCATCATGGCGCTGGAGAAACAAGGACAGTCTAATACCAACAGGAGAGTGCGTTCTAAAATAGCAAAGTTTTCAGTTTACGCCGGAAGGCAAGGTGGTCGTCAACCCTCCGTAGATCAAGGGGGAGCACAATGGAGAAGGCGCGACCCCCAGTGCGGGTGTGCCTAAACCGAGGGACAGCTATCAAGAGGGCTGAGTGGGAACGAAGGGCGCGAGCCAGGACATATTGCACAAATTATGCTTGCAAATACTCTGCTCCCATGCCATAATAGGCTTGATGAACCATACACATAGATTTAAACATAATCCGAGCTGCCATAGGGAGCCGTAGAGTTTTCTCAACAGAGGGGACATGTGTGTGCCAAATGGTCGGCGAAGAACAGCTCTTGCCACGGCAATTTGGAGAAGTTGTAGCCGCCTGAGTAGGTACCAGGGCTGTCGTAAATAGTGAGTTACAATAGTCAACTCCACTCAGGACACACATAACCCCAAACAAATCAAATTCCCTTAAGCAAGGTGACTCCATGCCGTTTAACGTATGTTCTTCAGTCCTGGGCTTTTGTGTAATGGATTCTGGGATGTGTAGTCTGTTATTTTTTGTTGTTTCATTTGATTAATCTACTAGAAAACAACTCGTTTTTTTTTTCTCAAAAAAACCCAGTGGTGTACAGATGACATGGAGTCAATCACTTGATTGCCTTAAAATATCCCACAAACATGAAAATTGTCTTCATCCCCCACGTCAGTTTGCCATCCCTGCCCACACAACCTCCTACTCCTGCAGGCAGTCGCGGCACCTTTTATTTAAATGTTTGTATTAACACAACAAATGGCCCTAATTGCGCCACTTTAGTAGCAGGAGGCTTCAATAGATGGCTCCGCGACCCAAGGAATAAAGAAGCAGCTCCTCTAGAAGAAGTTCTTCTGGAAATTAATTTTAAAGTAGAGAACCATGAACCCACAGCTACATCAGGTAACATCTTGGACTGGGTAATATCCAGAAACCTGAATGTAAACATAAATGACACTACTCCATGTATATGGTCGGACCATTCTGTAATAAATGTTACCATTCAACTGGAAGGTATTACAAAAAAAATGTAAACCCATCAAGGTGGTATATAACCGTAATTTTAAAAACATCAAACTTTTGCATCTAGTGAGCTGTCTCCAAGACATTATGTCCACTACAGCAGACACTGACAAGCCTGGAATTCTTGTTTAGACATTTAACAAAGTCATTTTAAAAATGTGGTATAAAGATCGCCCCATCAAGAAGAAACTGGTGAGGTAAAATTCCAACCTCAAAAAGTGGTTTACTCCGAAACTTTCTATTTTGAACAAAACAGAAAACAAGCTTGATTAAAACTCCCTTCTGCATCCAATAAGGTTCAATGGAAAATACTGTAATGGGAGTATACAATCAAGCTCAGTGCCAAGATAAATGTCTTCAATAAAGAAATACTTGGGTTAAACAATGACTCCAAAAACTTTTTGAAATCCTTGAAAACCCAGAAGCGTTCACTCCTGCCCCCAGACTCCATCTGTCCTTCAGACCAGGACTCTCTTGATTTCAGCATGCCTTTGCGAACAAACTTAAGGCCACCCACGGTACAATTGGGTACTAGCTCAGGTCCTTAATGTATACGACCATCCTTGGTCACAGATAGAGATGGACTACCAACGTTTTTTTTTTCAAGCATATCACGAATCTTGAGATGGAAAGATATCTGCGTTCCATGCACCCTACCTCTTGGCGAGAGAATATTATCCCAGCAAAATTTTGGATAACAGAAATACTTTTATGTCCCGTCCCCTTTCCTCAATACTTGTGGCACATTCCGGATCACTTTTGTCAAAAAGCATAAAAAACGAAAATGTTTGTCGTCCTCTTTTTACGCTGGGTACCGCACGCGGCTGTAACCCCACCCTCCTGACCTCTGCCCAGCGCATCGCCCTTTAGTCCTTTTCTCTGGGACTGGATGCAATTGCATCACCGGGAAATGTTTTCTTTGTTCCATTTGTCCTTCTTTGCTGCTCCAGTTCTGCGGTCGCTTAGTCCCCCCTCTATGCCGTAGCGTCTGGGATTTGAGTCCTGTTCTTCATGCGAACGTCGCTTCGCGGGGCGTATCCCCATTCTCTCTGCTTGGAGTGTCTGGGCGCGGACCACCGTTGGGATTAGTGTTTCTATTGCGTCTCCCTCTCCATCCGGACACTCCAGCGTCATCTTCGGTGGGGGGAGTTCTTTCAGCGGGTTCCTCGTTAGGAAAGATTTCATATTGTAGGTAATTTTCCTTCCATGTGGCAACCCCCAAACTTTTTGCTGTTGTTTTACACCCTGATCTAGACTTTGCCAGAGAAGCGCGGCCTCCCGCCGCACTCCTCTGGGCTTTAGCTCCATTCTTACGGGGAAACTGACATGCCCTTAAGACAGTCAGTACCGGGAAACGTTGTTTTCCGTAGTTCTTTTCTCATGTTGCAGCTTTTGTGCAAGAGGGCACTGTAAGCTAAATTGCTGCACTCTTGGGTCTCTAGTCATTCTACAGACCCTAGAAACTCTTGATGGATTTATAACAAACTGTGCAAGTATGTCACGGACGGGACTGGTGGCAGCAATCGTTTCTTTGTGTTTTGAACTCCCTTTTGCCCTGTTAACCGCGCTTCTCGCGTTTGGCCAAAATGGGTGGCCTGGCTTCCAAAATGGCCAGACCACGAGGTTCTTTGTCCTGTCCGCTGACCGTCTTGCCCCTTCACCTTCCCCAGGTCGAGCCGACCGGGGTCCATCCTTATTTGGGCATGTACTTTCCCGCGAAACACAGATGCTTTTGCGGGCTTCTACAGGCCTGTTGTGAGCCTCCAGGATGTGGGCTGGGATGTCTGGTCCCAATACACATCCTGGGTGCCCGAGAGTCTAGTGTGTCTTGAATGCCTGGGACCACCGTGGTCCGTGATAGGTTCACGTATGGTGTGAGTGTTTTGTGAGCAGATCTCCCATTGGGTCCTCTCCGTTTTGGCGCGAAGGGAACCCTGGATAAGAGGAGGCTGGAAACGCCACTACCATGTTGATCTCCTGAGTTCTCACGAATGCAGGATAAAGGAGCCAAGTATCCTGCAACTAAGAAGCTGAGTCGAGGAATCACTGGTGACCTGCTGAAGGTTTGGCACCCTGCACTGCTGTCGTCCTGTGAGACCCCTCTGCCTCTGATCGTACGAGAAGGCCTGTACTGGCGCTTCGACCCTTTAGAATAGTGGGAACAACTATTCTCGGCATCTCCACCAACTCCTGTACGTAAGCCTTCGGAAACGTCCTTGGACCATCCAGCGGACTGACCAGCCTACACAGGAACCTTGCTCTGTTACCGCCGTCTGGCTGCTGCTGAAATCCGAGCCCACGACACACTCACACGATTCGTACACTTGGCGTTCCCAGGTCTGAAGTGAGACGTGTACATTGGGTCTGGAATACAAGCGGCTGCTGAGTTGCCCTGCTGTGGTAACAAACTGTGCATGTTCGCTGCATTTGGGACACCCTCGACCCTGACTTCTGCTGCCGCGGAATCTACACGCTGCCGAGCCGTCCCTCTAATCGCATCTGAACCTGCCAGCGAAGAAACTAACCCGGAGACGCCTGGGTCTGCCTGCATCGGGAACCGGTGAGTAGTCAATACCCTGAACCGGTCTCCCTCCTGCAGGAGCCTGTGGCTTTCCCCCGCTGTTGAAAAGCAGCACCCCTTTCTCCGTACTCACGCCCTGCTTCTGCCCACAAGTGGAGGCCGGCTTGAGTAGCGGAGGTCTGTTAGCCATCGTTTGTTCACCTCTCTGAACTGCCTGATTTCCCCCAAAGAGATACTCCTTGGCCCGTTGGCACCCGCGTGTGCAGGTACTTTTGAGCACAAGGCTCCACTCTTCGTAGGGCTCGGACTTCCTTCTAGTTAGGTGGTCTCTGATGTCGAACTGGGCCTAACGATTACTTACACTGCCTGTTTTCCTCCCCATCTAGGTGGTCTGCATATTTCGTGCTCCTAACTCGTTAGACCCCTCGGTCTTGTATATATATTGTATTGATTGTGATGTGTTGGTTTACTTGAGTTTTATCGTGATTCTTTACTATGGTCGATGTTACAAAGGCCTTGTAATAAATGTGTCTATGTTTTTAATATAACGCCTGCCTGGAGTAATTTGTAAGTGTCCTTGCTTTGTGTGCTCATTGCGGGCTTTCAGTTACCCTCACCCCTCTTGAGACCTAGTCTTGACCGCCGCCATCGCTACCCTGATTGGTCTGGCTTGTCCAGAGGTTACCCTGTTCCAAGAAACTAGGCTGGCCTTCTGAACCTCTGCCCCTCCAGGACAGAGTTCAGAAATCGATCTTAACATTCCTCCACCTCATTTCCAGAAGAGATGCCCGGTAAATTCCTTACTTTTTATGGTGCCCCGGCCTGCGGACATCTGCCCAGAGTCTTCCAGGTCTGGGAGGGGCTTGAGCAGCTCTGCTACCAGGGGTTCCCCTGAGGTGCCTCGCAGGCCTAACGGGCGTACCTGAGTTTTCTCAGAGGGATCCCACGACGGACCTGTCAAAACCGGATCACGCTCAGAGGTTCACCTGTCAGGTGCTAAACTTCAGCCCAATTCATCTGTGGCTTTGGAAACTGGGGTACGCCCTGAGGTCTCCTTTTCTGGAGCTTTCTGTACCGAGCTACGGCTTGAGGCCCCTCTCGAGGGAGCTAAACGTACCAGGCAGAAACCCGAGGTTCCTCTTTTTGAGGTGAAGGTCTGGACAGACAAAACTGAGGGACCTGCTCTGAAGGTCTTGTCTGTGAGGTGGATTCCTCAGTATTCCCGCGCTCAGGGACAAAGTGATACCGGTTCTGTCAAGGCGGCAAAGAGGGTGGTCATTAACCTTAACTCCTATATTACCAGCCCTGCTGAGGTTCCTGCTCTGGAGGCTAATTTTGGGGCCACCTCCAAGATGTCCAGTAAACATCCAAGACCCCCCAGTACCAGCTCTGCCGAGGATCCTTGCGTCTAGGCTAAGGTGTTGCTTAAGTCCACTGACCAGCCTGAGGAGGCGGTTGCTTCCTCTACACATGTGACGCAGTTCTCTTCAGGCATCGACAAAATTGCGGCAGGCCCAACCCTCATGGTCCACAGCAGCCATTTTGGATTCTTACATCTAGGCTCTCGACGTCGGGTGCTGGGAACCTTCTTTTTGGGGCTGAGCAGCCGTTGCCACATTAAGTGGACAGTAAAAATCTGTTCTGCCCTTCTTATGACTGTCATGCTGATGCCGCTGCCTCATACTGTCTCGCTTCCTCCTGCTTCTGCTCCACTGGTCTATGTGGACCCGGTTGGTGATGGGCCTTCCTGGCAACCATCCTCTTTGCGTTTGTGGGGGTCTGCCCCATATGAGCCGGCTCTGTCCGCACCAGTGCCTAAACCTTCATCAGAGCTCTTCCTCCCCTACGTCCGCTGTCTTCCATAGAGAAGACACCGGCAGAGCGGGATAGCACTTTAAAACCTAAGACGGTCCAGCCATCTGCTTCCGATTCGCTGGATGACCCTCAAGCAGATCAGGATAGCGATGAACAGCCCTGCTCTATCAGAGCATTTCATGACTGGGTCCTGGATATGATGGCACTCCTTGACATTCCAGTACCTGAGGACCCCGCCCCACAGGAGGGCGGGTGCTTTCAGGAGCGTTCACCCTGTCACCACAAGAGTGCACCGGTCTGTTCCTCCAGACAGACGTTTTGGCTGAGGCCCGTAAGGTCCGGGATAAGCCCCACACAGGGCTACACATCAATAAAAGAATTAATGCCCGTTACAGGCTCCACACCTCTGAGGAGATAGCCTTGGCTTCTTGCCCACTCCCTTCCTCGACGGTGGTAGCTGCGGCCACGCTTCAATCCAAGCCGGCCTCTGCAACCTCGAGGGCTGCGGCTCAGATTCTGTCTAAGGAAGACAAGATTCTGGACTGCTTGGGTAATAAAGTCTTTGCCAACTCAGCACTCCAACTTCGTCAAGCAAATACCGAGCTCATCCTGGCAGCAGCTAATCTGTGGCTGTGGAATGACTTGGCTGATTTCCAGAAGTATATTCCTGCGGATAGGCTAGACGAGTTTAAAGCCGGTTTGTCGGACGCCAGGGTGTTGGCACAAGATCTGCTGGAAGCTGCGGTATCCCCCCTCGAGGCCTTATGGTGCGAATTGACACCTCCCGCCAGGCATGACTCCATGCGATGAAGTTTTTGAAGGTTACAAGACAAAGTTCTGAACCTTGCTTTAGATGTCAAGGAATTGTTTCATTCGTCTACGGATGAGGAATTTACAAAGACCAAGGCGAGCACCCAAACTGCCAAATCTTTGTCGGTCTTGGTGAAGGTCCAAGCTAAGGCCCCTTATACACAGAGGTCAGGGTCTCAGTCTTGATCTTTCTTTGGCTTCAGGAGGTTTCAGGACCACCAAGCGGCCAGAACTGAACCTCCGGTTGGTGGCACCCGTCGAAAACAACAACGTGGTCGGTTCTTCTCTCAGCCATCAGCCTCCTCTCCAGGGATAGGTAGTCTCCCTGCCGACAAATCTGCAAAATGGTATTTTTTGTCGGTCTCACGAGACTCCGGTGGGAGGATGAATCTCGTCTCATCTGGAGGTGGGGCCGACCATCACTGAAAACCAGTGGGTTTTGTCCATCACTTGGGCGGGTTTTCGCTTGCCCCCCCCATTCCACCTCTCAACCCTCCCTTACAACAGATCGGGACACCCTCCCTCAGAGCCGAGGTTCAGAAACTTCTAAACCTCAGGACGGTGGAATCTATTCCCCTCGGGGAGCAAGGGGGAGGGCTTCTACTCTAGTCTGTTCCAAGTGCCCAAACCCAACCAGGGTGGCCTGCACACTATCCCCGATCTTTCTCAGTTCACTCTTTTTCTTCCCCAAGAGAAATTCAAGATGATCACGCCCTGCCAAGTGAAGTCCTCTCTTCGGAAAGACGACTAGCTCAGTGTAGTGGACCTTCAGGACGCATATATGCACATCCTGATATGGAGGCTGCATCGAAGGTATCTACGGTTCTCCCTGGGAGGGGAGCATTTCCAGTTCTGTGTACTCCCATTTGGTCTCAGCTCTGCGCTGTGTGTCTTTACGAAGATGTAGGTCATGGCAGCTTTTCTTCGGCTACAGGGTGTTCATGTATATTCGTATTTAGACGACTGGCTACTAGGCAGCCTTTGCACACTGACGGCTTTGAGCATTCTCCAGTCTCTCCTCCAGCTCCTGTTCCATCTTGGGCTGTCCGTGAACTGGCAGAAATCTTCCATGACGGTCTCCCAAGACCTGATTTTCCTGGGTTTCCGTTGGAACACGTCAACTCCACGGTGTACTTGACGGCGGACAGGATTGCGGATCTATTCGCCACGTGTCGGCTCTTCATCCAGTCAGAGCACATGACGCCTTCGTGGTTCCAGAGACTTCTGGGCCTCATAGCTTTGTGTGTACTTGCTCTTCCTCTTGCACGTCTCAAAATGAGGCATGCTCAGCTAGCTCTTCGGAGCTCTTGGTGTCAGGCTTGGGACTCGGATTCCACGATGATCTCGGTTCCATCATGCATGACGGCGAATCTGCTATGGTGGTCTTCAACCAGCAATGTTACCGTGGGGTTCTCCTTTCTGGAGCCCTGCCCACAAGTGATGATTACCACAGAATCCTCCCTTCTGGGGTGGGGCGCGACGCTGGATCCTCTCCAGGTTTTCGATCTATGGACTCTGCAGGACAGGCAGTTTCATATAAATTATTTGGAACTCCTGGCTGTATTTCTGGCGCTGAAAGCAGTTCAACCATCCATCACGAACAGGGTGGTCCGCATCCGCACGGACAACTTGGTGTCAATGTTTTATATCAACAAGCAGGATGGCACCAAACACCACTTCTTGTGGACCTTGAGATTCAGATTTGGGAATGGGCCATCCAGCGGCATTTGGCTTCTGGCAGTACACATTCCGGGTCAATTCAATGTGACTGCAGACTCACTCAGCTGACAAACAGCGGCCAGCTATGAGTGGCAACTGAACACAGAGGTCCTCTCCACCATTTTTCGCCAACGGGGCACTCCAGAAGTGGACCTCTTTGCGACTTCTACAAACAGGAAATTTCCTCTTTATGCATCCAGGAATGGTCTCTGGGCCTCCTCCCTAGGGGATGCTCTCGAAATTCTGTGACACAACATGAGCCTATGCTTTCCCGCCTCTACCTCTGATTCATCTATCACTCTGCAAGCTCAGTAATACATTGAATTGTACTCTCCTGTTCATAGCTCCTTGATGACCGGCCAGATTATGTTTCTCAGAACTTCAGTATCTGTTGATTCTTCCTCCGATCAGATTGCTGTTGATTCCCAACCTGCTTCACCAGTGCAATCAGTCGATGTGGCACCACTACCCACAATCAATCAGCTTGGCGGCCTGGTGTCTGAATTCAAATCCTTAGCGCAGTTTAACTAGTCTGTGGACAATATGCGCATTATCCAAGCGGCCAGGAAACCCTCTACGAGGTCTCAGTATAGGAGCAAGTGATGCCGTTTTGTCACTGGGGTTTAGCTAAGCAGCTGCACCCCAGACATTCTACGATTTGATACTTTCCTTTCTTTCGTTCATATCTCATCTGTCAGCTTCGTGCATTCTTGTCTTGTAGGATTTACTTTTTCGGCTCTTGCCGCCTACCTGTCCACTGACAGCTGTTCCTTTTCATTAGCGAACCCAGTCATTAAAAGGCATTTTGCAGGTCTATTACATCTTTTTCCACCAGTACGTAACCCTCATCCAAAATGGGATTTGATTGTGATCCTCACCGTCTTATGCCATAAACCATTTGAGCCTAAGGCTACGGTTCATCTCAAATACCTTCCATGGAAGGTTGCAAGGCAAGTAAGCGAGCTTCAAGCTTTGTCTGTGGAACATCCGTTCCTCACCTTCCATAAGGATAAGGTTGTGCTCGGCACTCATCCTTATTTCCCACTGAAAGTAGTGACTGATTTTCAATTGAATCAATCTATCTCATTGCCTGTCTTTTTTCCAAATCCGGCCTCAGATACAGAGAGAGTTTTACACAATTTAGATGACAGGCTAGCCCTGAAGTTCTACCGTCACAGAACGACTGAACTCGGGGGCTCCTCACAACTCTTTGTTACATTCGGAGACCCGAAAGGGAAACCTGCTTCAAAGGCTACTATCTCCCGATGGATTGCCTCCTGTATTTCAGAAGTGTATACCATTCAGGGCCTTCAACCTCCGAAAGGCATTCATGCCCAACTTGTACGTGGCAAAGTAGTGCTTTTGCCTTCCAAAAGTATGTTCCCTGGGAAACCATTACCAAGGCGGCTACGTGGGCTTCCCCATCAGCCTTTTGTAAACATCACTGCTTGGACCTGAGCTACAGGTCCAAGACTTGGGAATCCCCCACAAGTATGGAGGAAAGGGGACAGGACGTAGGAGTATAACAAAGTTACTCACTGTAGTGACTACCTTACTCCTAATCCATAGCCCCCTTTCCTCCATACGCCCACCCGCCCACCCTCTAATAAGTATCCTCTATTTTTGCTTAAATGGTCGCAGACCTGGCAATAGAAAAGGACTGAAGGGCGATACGCGGGGCAGAGCTCAAGAGGGTGGGGTTACGGCTGTGTGCGGTACCCGGCTTAAAAAGAGAAGAACAACAAACATTTTCATTTTTTATGCTTTTTGACAAAAGTTCTTCAGTCCCGTCCCGAAGGACGGAATGTCCCACAAATATGGAGTAAAGGGGACTATGGACTAGGAGTAAGGTAGTCCCTACGGTGAGTAACTTTGTTATACTCTTACGCCATTCTTCACCAGATTGATGAACGCCTCCTTTAACCATTGCTCAATTAATGAAGCCATTAAGGTAGTTACTATCACCCCTTTGGTGAAGAAAGCTGGCCTGGATCCTAAGGACGCAAAAAACCTCAGGCCCATCACCAATTCCAACTTTGCATTGCACATTTGGGACAAAGCAAGGTCGCCACTAATCGACTACAGGCTCACTTTGAATCTTCCTCTGTGTTTCATTGCAAACAATCCGGCTTTAGATCCGATCATAGCACAGAGACCCATCTGATAGAACTACAAACAAACATGCTTGAGATGGTGGACCAGGGAAAAATAGGTCTCCTGGTCCTCCTTGATCTATCTGCAGCTTTTTATCTGCTGAATCACTACTGCTTGATCTCCACTGTATCTGATCTGGGCAACTGCGCCCCCAAATCTACCAGTTGGATAAAATCTTTTCTCTATGATAGACAATCTTCGGTATGTTGTGAAATGCCTCCTCCAAACTAGCTACCATTACCTGCAGTGTTCCACAGGGGGCCTGCATCTCGCCCACGCTTTTCAACCTGTATGTCAGACCCCTCTTCATCCTACTCGAGACCCTAGGTATTTCTTTTACAAACTATTCAGATGACACCCAACTGATCCCAGAAATCAGTGGGGATCATAACATCGATTCATTAAATCTGAATGCCATCTATGGGGTCATAAAGCGTTGAATGACAGAGAATTGGCTTTGCCTGAATGGAGCAAAAACCGAACTCTTGCTTTTTGACAGCTCCCTGGCAAGATCTAAACTAGTGAATGAATACTTATGTTTCAGAATAAAGGACTGTCCCATTCGAGTAGTGGGTAAAGTTAAGACCTTAGGGTATTCTTTGATTCCTTCAGTACGGAGAGTGAGACCAACTATGCATCTAGGATTTGCCACCACTACCTGAAATTTCTGAGGAACGTTACGCCTTTGATTTCTGAAACTAATTGTACTTCAATTGTTCGAGCTATTGTTCTCGCGTACCTCGGCTACTGCAACGCTTTATTGGTGGGGGCTAGTAAAAAATACACGAAACAACTGCAGATTCTTCAGAATGACGCTGTGTGCGTGGTTAAATGTATACCTAGACATGAGCACATCTCATCTTGTAGACAATTACTACACTGGCTTCCCATCTCGGCCCGGATCTATTTCCAGATGGCTTCCTTGGTGCACAAATCCTCGTATGGTAAGGCACCTTAGAACGCATATCTCTTTGTATGAACCTACTCGCACCCTCTGTTCTGCCAATCTTGAAGACCACTAAGTTCAAAAGGACGAGGGGCTTAGGAAACTCCTTTACGGTACTGGCTGCATAGGTTTGAAAGTTGAACTCTCACTGCCAAGTATCCTACACCTGGACCGAAATGCCAGCACCTTTCTCCAAGCCTTAAAAACCAGATTGTTAAACCAGTTGAAAACGAGTCCTTTTTAGGATTCTAGTGCCCTCTCACAGTTCTTCTGGTCTTTTTCTACCTAGCCCTGCTGAATTTGTCCTGTCATATATGTATGTATCCTCGTTTTTTTCTGTGCCCAGATGCCTGCGTGTCAACGGCGTGTTATAAGCAAATAAAGAAGCTCTTCCACCATGCTGTGGGGAGAGGATCCCACTGTCCAGGTTGTGCGGCGGTTTAAGGATGCTTAGTTTTGCAAAAAGATGCTGATTTGGAAGACGAGTCCCTGCTTTAAAAAAAAAAATGAGCAGTGTATTAAGCCGCTGGCTGCATAATGGGCGGGGGGGGGTGATATGGGTCTGGGCAGGGCTGGCCTACCTCTGTCTAGCAGTGCTGCTGTCTGTTCATCATAAAAGGCTGGCTTCTCGCCAAGGTGGGAAATTTAACAGGCTGACCCTGCTGAGCCCTTACCTGGGCCATTGCCCAGTCTGTTGCCGACCCCGACCCCCACCCCACCCTGCCCTGACAAGCCCTAGTTGTGCCATGGGGTGGTCGCTTGCTGATATTTAGCTAAACTAAAGCAAAGAACTGCTGCAACAGGTTATACATCCAATTGGGTTGCCTGGCCTAGGAGTCTGTGCTACATATTTGAAGTTTAGTTGTAGGATGCACACTGTAGGAAGCAGCAGAGTTATGGAAACCCTAACATACAACCCTGTGCTAGGTTAATATAAAGACTGTATGTTTCCGGTGCAAGAGCTTCTCAACAAAGTTATGTAAACCAAAACTGGATGAATGTTTTGTTTTAATGAGTGGCGTGTTGCCTCACGAAATACATATTATTCATAAAATGTGGGGATCATCGTTTCATCACAAAATCCCTGTGATTGCGTAAGTAATAGTATGTTTGTGTTGCATGGGTATGTAAATGTGATTAATTTCCTATTGCACACATTGTATTGGAAAGCAAGATATTGTTTTTGAGAGACACTGTTTGAATTAGAAAAAGGCTGACTGCATGGCCATCCGTTTCGTCCGCTGGGCTTTGACAAGGCTAGTTTCTTAATGTTTTGTAGCAAAGCCGCTGGGCTTTCTCAGACTAATCTCTTAATGATTTGTAGAATAGCACGGTTAATTTGACGTGTCTGATTGCTCGTTGATTTCTACTGTGGATTGGGTTAATCTGTCTTCATTAGTGAATTGTCTTAGTATTATTGTAGCCAAGTATGTGTCTAGCTGTAAAACATTGCGTTTGTGTTAAATGTCCGTCCGTTCCATATATACAAGTTAGATGCAGGTGCATCCTACTGTGTTCGCCCCGCATGCAGAACTTCATATAAAGCGTCCTGTTTCCAGTGTGTGCTGTTTATGATCACTGTGTGGCAAAAACGTCTCATTTTATCCCCGATTTTTATCTTTCTCAGGTGTGCTCCTTGCTGAATATTCAGCCAGACTTTATGGTGGCCAAAGATGGATCTGGACTTTCATTCTGACCACCATTGAGGAAGGGAGAGCAAAGGTGGCAAATGTCGTCAATAGACAATGTGTTCACGAGTCCTATCTCTTCCCAATAAGAGTATCTAGAGATTGTGTTTGTCGGCCATGGTGGATTGAATGGCCTCAGCATGGATTGAAAAGCAAGTGGAAGAGACTTGCGTATAGTGCAATTTTACAGCGTTGAGTGGCCGTCCGTTAGCAAGCACCAAAGGAACAAGCGTAGCTGCAAAGGTCAATACACTGGGTCGTGCTTCGTGGGTCAGATCCAACGTTACACTCCACGCATTACCTTGGTATCAGTCAGCTTTGCGAGTTTCAAAGAGATTGTTTTAGGCGATTATTTGAGAGGTTTGTATTATAATAAACAATTTTGTTTTAAAATAGCTATGCCAAGTGCTGTAATTTAATTATGTGAAATATACGAATACTGTTTTTATGAGATCGTTTCTTAACAGTGCTTCCTGCGACAGCCACTTCCGTATGCAGTTCCTTTTGCCTCCGTCATATCGACTTTAGATGAGTTAAACGGCACGTCAGGTTTGGAACTTGTGCACTTCAGAATGCTGCAGTCCGTAAATTGCCTTCTATGTTAATGGTACGTTAGGTGGAATTCGTCGCCTGCAGTTATAGCCACACATCTGCTGCGCTAGGGAAATGCTGCTCGAACCACTGTTGCTTTCTTAATTGAAAGGTAATTGTGCTAGAATGGCCGTGTGATTGCTGGGGGCGTACCGTACTTTTTTCTCAACTCATTACCATTGTGCGCGAATAACCCCATCTAGTGGCCATATTGGTGAATGTACGAAGGCGACATTTAATCAGGTTCAACATGCATGAGAGGTTTTTGTTCCACTAGCACATTTTCAGAATGCCCGTGTAATCCAGGATAAAAGCACCAAATGTTCCTCTCTACACCCATCCACATGCTTGCTCCAAATGGGTGACTAGCGGGGACATGGCCACCCCTACTTGCCTTCGGCTAAAATGTATGCACCCATACAAATGACAATTGCATGACTTTGTTTTCTTTATAATTTATAAACACCATATGCAGGAATAGTGATGCAAATAAACAGATTTGGTAAAACGATAAAAATACATACACTGACCTCGAAACAAACTCACGGTAATAGTGACCGAAATGCTTCCTTGTAGAATTAGAAATGTGAGCATTAAAAAGTACGTTATTTAAAAATGAATGGATTTCGTTGTATTGTTTGTTCTGCAGGAAAACAAGTAAATTGCTGTGTAAGGCTTGCATGTTTTACATGTTCAAAAACAAGTTTGCGTTTTGTTTTAAAGTGTCTAGTCATTGAATAGGTCCAGGAAACCCAATTTGTATCATTTACATTTTTTTAAGTTCATTCGAGCAGCTAAAAAGTCAAACACTGCATGGAGGCATAGTGTGCTGATTAATGTTGAATTGCAGGGCTCCTTTTGGCTTTGTGCGTTGTCCCCCCTCCCCGGACCCCAACAATGCAAACGCATATCTCCTGCCCCGCTCCCCTGTTTAACCCCCAAAAATAGGTTTTGTGAGCCCCTTTTAGTCTTCAATTTTCCCAAAAAGATAACGAAATCCTTCTCTTTTCCTGTAATTTCCGTACTGCGAGACCTAGTTATCCATCCATTGTTTTTATCTTCGTTGTTGTACTTGAGGTGTTTGTAGTAAATTTACTTTAATATTGAGGACAATGTCATCGACAGGGAGAAGTGCAGTTTCCTTTTAGGGACATCTGAACCTGTGAGAGAGGACAAGGATGAAGTGACGTTGGTCATGGAACGGGGTGGTGATCATGGTGTGCTTGTGGGGACAGGTTGACGGGTATGACATCAACAGAAGAGGGAGAAATACTAGGGGCAGACTCGGAACAGCCAGAGTGTAAGAGGAGGCACAGCCGAGGCAGTAGAAGGCCTTGCCAGAGGTGAATGGGACACATGGAGGGCTTGCCAGTGGAGCGAGGCATAGCAGAGGCGGCAACAGCGGATACACCGAAGGAGGGATTGATGGGGGTATCTGGTAGAGGACATGATGACCAACCTCCTATATGAAAAGCTGGCAGCGTTGCCGATGGACCCTGGAGACCCTGGAGATTTTCTGCATAATGTTGCTCACTAGAATAATCACACGTTTACTGAGGTGGGTGTGGAGACTCATATTGAGGGACTGGAGGATCATGTGAAGAAGCAGGTGGTGGTGCTCCCGCAGACAATGGCTAATGTGACAGAGTCTTCACAGTCTATGCCTGCTATTACACAGGGTGCCAGCTGGTTACGCGAGTTCCTCGCTAAATTCAGTAGAGAAAGAAGACTTCTCCACCCATCACACAAACCATGTGGTCCTTGGCTTGACAGTATTTTGTACTACCGGTATGGAGGATTATCTAGGAGAAAGGTGTACACTGTGTTATGAAACCTTTGCAAGAAGGAAGTCCTGTTGGATCAGGGAAGTATGAGTTGTGCACTGGGCAAGATGCTCATGCACAAAAGCATCCACAGGGGGTGTTGTGCTACTTACTGGCTTGCATTAACTAACATGTTGTATCCATTTGCTGACCCCGTCAACATGGCACCTTCTAGTGGTGCTGATGAGGCAGGTGCTAGTGCACCCCGGATGCTGCAGCACTTTACTGGGTATGCAGTCACAAGCCCCTCTTTGAAACAAGGCCCAAGGCGAGAGACTCAAAAGACAGTTTTAGTGGCTATTGCTCAATCCCCTCCTGTTGCTCAGCCCCTCCCATCTGTTCAGATCCTAGCACAGCCACAGACTGCACATGCAGTGCCTCCTGGTAGCCCATCAACATCGCAACAGATACAGCCCGTTCCCATGATCCCATCCGCACCCCCCTCTCTAGAGATCTTTTCTGTCCCATCTGCCCCTCCCGTGACTGGACTTGAAGCTGTTGAAACAGAAGAAGGGGCCGGACAGAGTGGATGTGTGAGAGTGACTCGGAGTGCGATTAGCAAGGAGAGGAAGCGAGAGTTGCAAGAACAGGCCGAAATGTACATAGATGGGAATGATGAAACGGCAGCGATGGCTTCAATATTTGACTTCAGGAGGAGCAGCGAAAGACAGGTAGTGTTGGAATGCATGTGTGAATATTTAGTAGCTAGATGGAAACAGTTAATTGGGAGGTTACCACCACAACGATTGTTAGATTTGAATGCATTGGCACGTTGTAGAGGGAGAGATGAAGAGATGAGGAACATGTAGATCAGCTTTTTGAACTGAAGAATCAACTTGATAATGAATATGCTGAAATGTTTGCCACACCTGGATATAGGAGTAGATATATTAGGAGAGATAGAACTGAAGCGGTAGAGCCCTATATACAGCGATGATATTTGTCGGCATCAAGACAGACAGGCGACCGACTGAGAGTATGTGTAAGAGAGGCGCTAAAATGGATTTCAGATCCTAGTATTCCCACAATGGAGATACACGAGATATTTGATGAATATACCTTGCCCATGAAAAGAAAAGCACTGCAGATAATGGCTGAACATCTGATAAACAAAGATATAAATGAGAATAAAGCCAGTCCCCCCGAAATAATAACAGTATATAAGAGGGCATTTGAACGCGGAACAGGAGAATCAGCCTTATCACTTGACTTGGGAATATTATTACAGATGAGAGAGGGGGGAGGAACAGTGAGCGCGGTATTCCCCATGAGAGAAGTCCCACCTACCTTTGTGGCAAAAGTAGAGATTCCTGCATCAGGCACAGCAGCAGCGCAGGTAACGCCAGCCCATTATACCGCCCAGTATGTACATGTCCCCTTTTCCAGACAGGAAGTGAACAACATAAAACAGACGATTCCCGATATAAGAAAGAATCCCGCTGGATTTTATAAAGAAGAGTCCTGCTTGCAATCATCTGTACTCACTATGGGTGACATAGATGTAATATTCCCAGTAATATTACCAGCAGATATATGGAAGCAAATAAGGAAAGTGGATGATGCAACGGCCTATGGCGCCACATGGGCGGATTTAGTACTAGAGGATAGGAATAAAGAGGTGGGAGGGAAACCGGGGGCAAATATGGTGGCATTACCAGCACGAATAATACAGAAATGGAAAGGTATTGTATCAGAGAAGAGAATTCAATGGGACAAATTGACTGCATGTGTTCAGGGCAAGGATGAACTAGCCACAGATTATTTTAATAGATTCGAGGAAGTATTTACAGATTTTAGTGGAGAGGATGTAAGTAAGTACAGAAGCAGGAAAAAGGCCATTTGTTGATAAATATGTGAGAGGGTTAATTCTTCCCATACAAAACTTAATAATGACATTGGAAAGTGCATGGCAAGCAAAAACATTGAGTGAAGTGCTACATATGGCTCAATATTATGAGAATAGAGAACGCAGAGAAAGAGAAAGAGGCGAAGGATAGAACAAATTTAAAGACAAGGGTGCTACTCCAGCAAGTAGCGGGACACAATAGAGGTAGAGGAAACGCCCAAGGAAGAGGTAATTCGAACATACATGGAGGGCCCCTGGGATTGAATCAGTGTGCGTATTGCAGAGAGGAAGGTCACTGGCGAGCACAATGCCCACATTTGCAAAATAGGAATGGGTATGTCCAGAGGACACAGCATAGAGGGCATCCCGGATCAAATGGGCATAACAGGAATAATATGCAGCAACACCAAAATAGTCAAGGGAATGGTGCCCAAAACCAGAATCAAACCTCTACTCAGAATCAGAGCCAGCAGAATATGCAAAATGGGCAGAAAAGAAGGGGCGGAAATATTTTCGATACACATGCGAATGCATATTATAATAACAGCAGCGATTACACATCGGATGATGTGTTGTTTCCCCAATAGGACAGCCCAAGACAGAGGTTGGAACCGGTGTCTATTCCAGTGAATCAGAAAGGACGCTACGTAGAAATGAAAGTCGGTGTAACGCTCACCTGATTCCCACGGAGGCGCTGATCCCGGCTGGGCTGCTATCGTTTCTTCAATTGAGAAGCGTAGAGCTCGGACGACTCTCAGGACTGGGCTTCCTCTTATCGAATGTCTGACTTGCAGGGTAAGTTTTCTGCAGGTGGAAGAAAAAGGGTTAATCACCGTTTGATGGGATTCCTTCTCCCACCAATCGCCAGTTTCTCCCACAGCCTAGCTTTCTACTTGTCTCGGCGAGCTCTCACCTTAGGCGTATAAATGCTGAGCTCTCCATCCTGCGTCTGGTGCAGGGGTACGTGGATTCCAGTTACGTCACTGGTTGAGTTCAGTGTTGAGGCTCAAGTCTTTTGCGGCCTTAGTTGTGGCACTGGTGCTGGGATGCCGAAGAGCGATGCCGCCGTTACTGCACGAGCGGATGCCTGTAAGTATACTGTAGTCTTTAGGCTTTAAAAGATGGGCACCTCAATAATGTCCCTTTTCCTTTGTTTCAGGCCTCGGGATGCTGTGGGCGTAGTTTTCCGTTGCCGCTGCACGTGCCGATGCACGTAAGTATAATGTTCGTTGGCCGCTTTTAATGGCACCTCTAATAATGTCCTTTTTCTAGTTTTCAGGTGCCGGGATGCTGCAGGCTTTATATCCGTTGCCACTGCACGTGCCGATGCACATAAGTATAATGATCGTTGGCCGCTTTTAATGGCACCTCTAATAATGTCCTTTTTCTAGTTTTCAGGTGCCGGGATGCTGCGGTTGATGCGGCCGCTTCTGCGCGTGCAAAAACTGGTAAGTTAAGATGAATGCGACTGCCTTCACCCGAACCCCTTTTTAATTATGTCCTTTGCCTTTCAGGTGCAGAGAAGCTGCCGAAGAGAAGGCCCCGGTTAGCTCTGTTGCAATCACGGATGGATCAGGTAAGCGGGCGCAGCTGCGAGCGAGTTGCACTTTTCTAACCTTATGTTTATTCTTTGCAGGTTTTGCCGGTGACTGGATTCCGGGATCTGGTAAGTATTGTTCTGTGTCTTTCTTCATCCACAGGTTGCTGCGCGGAAGCTGAAGATGACTCTGGACCTGGAATGCAGGAGCCGACTCGGTGAGCGTCCTGCTGCTGCTGCAGAATAACGCGAAGCACGTGTTTTCCATCGGGCGTGGTTTAAATAGCAGAGAAGTGCTTCCAGTGTGTGTTCTTCCACCGGTTCCACCCAGGTAAGAAAAGAGTTCCTGAATGGAGGGAATAGTTCCTCCCAGCCCTGATGGCTGGGGACTTCAACCAGACTGGATTGTTCTGGGTAAATATGCAGCATGGTCTGCCTCAGGTAAGTCCACCCAAGCATTATTACACTGTTTATCAATATGAGCCGGGCGCCTATGGCGCCGGGACTGAAACCCTTCATGAGCCTGGCGCCAAAGGCGCCAGGACACGGTCCAAAGGGCCCCTGTAGGGGTCTGCTGGGTCCGGAGTAGTGGAAGACGGGTCTGCTTCCGAGGGCGCTGGGCCAGTCCTGGCCCCTCGGGAGTAGCGCCCATGACAGCCGGGGATAGTGAGCACAGATTCCTCGTGGATACGGGGGCACAAAAGTGTTCGATAGACCATCACTTGGTTCCAGAAATACCGCTGTCAGGGCAAATAATTATTTCAGTAGGGTTCGCAGGTACCTCAGTGATTAATCCAGTGTCCCAACCAGTAGCAGTAACATTAGGCCCATTCACTGAATACTGTACATTCCTTTTAACAGAGAACTGTGGGGAGAATCTGTTGGGATTGAATTTATTGAAAAAACTAAGTGCAGTTATCCACTGTACGCCAGATGGAGTATTTTTGACCATTTCTCCACAGGATGTACCAGTATCTGAATTCTTGTCTAAACCTTTGTCAGGGGAATTAAGTGAAGTGCCAACTTGTATTTGGGCTATAAATGACAATGATGTTGGATGTTTAAAGATAGAACCAGTGAAAATTGCCTTGAAAGAAGGAGTAACGTTACCACGTATTCCGCAGTACAAAATCTCAGCGAAAGGAGAAAAAGGATTGAAAAGTATTGTCTGATTTGGTAAAATTGGGGGTGGTTGAAGAAATTGCAGGCAGTACATGTAATAGTCCCATTCTTCCGGTGTATAAGAAAGGAGGTAATGAGGTACCATACCGTTTCATAATTGATATGCGCGCATTAAAGAAGGTGGTAAATCAAGTCCTGTTAGTCCCAGATGTTACCACAATTTTGACCATGATCCCTGCCTCAGCTGAGTATTTTAGTGTTATTGACTTAAAGAATGCGCTTTTTAGTATTCCAGCGCATCAAGAAAGTAGATATTTGTTCGCCTTCACATTAGGAGGACGATCATTCACATTTGCGCGCATTCCACAAGGCTACACAGAGAGTCCGAGTATTTATAGCAGAGAATTGAAAGAACAACTAGACATGTTAGAGTTACCAACAGGTTGTGTATCGTTACAATATATAGACGACTTGTTGATCGCTGCAGATACAGAAGAGATTTGTAAAGAGAGTACTCTTTTGTTGTTAACACATTTGGCAGCGCATGGCCACAAAGCAAGCTTAAAGAAGTTTCAGTATTGTCGAAGGGAGGTGGCTTATTTGGGTTACCTACTTTCGAGAGAAGGGAGAAGACTAACGCCAGAGCGAATAGAGAGCATTTCTGGTATGCCTATTCCAAAAACACAAAAAGGAGTCAGAGCTATAATAGGCATGGCTTCTTATTGTCGGCAGTGGATAGTGAATTTCGCTCTAATTGTGAAGCCGATGGTGGAGTTGACAAAGAAGGATGCTGTGATGCCTTTGCAGTGGAGTGAAGAATGTCAGAGAGCATTTGGGTTGCTCAAAACTGTGTTGTGTTCCGCTCCAGTTTTGGGCACACCAACTTATGATTTTTTTTTTAGATTGTTTGTGCATGAGAATGACGGCTGCGCTCTGGCTGTTCTAACACAGGAACAAAGTGGAAGAAATAGGCTGTGCGGCTATTTTTCTTCTGCGCTGGACCCTGTAGCGCGCGCATTACCACGATGTTTGCGAGCTGTTGCAGCGGCTGCTGCGTCAGTGAAACAAACGGAAGGGATGGTACTGGGACACACTTTAATTTTGATGGTTCCACATGCCATAGACGTTCTACTCAATAGAACGCAGACGCAACACCTCACCTCTGCTAGATTGACTAGATATGAAATTGTCTGTTCGCGCCACACATCCAAATTATGAGGTGTAGCGCTTTGAATCCTGCTGAATTAATGCCAATCCCCATGGAAAATCTTGATGGGAATGAATCACCTCCCCATGATTGTTTAATGGTTACTGAGGAAGAAATGAAGGGGAGAATTGATTTGACACCCCACAAAAAGAGCCAGATGGAGAGTTGTTTTGTGATGGCTCCTGTTTTAAATTGCCGGATGGCACATCAACTGCTGCTTACGCTATCACCACGTTAAAAAGTATTGTGGAGAGTAAAATAATCCCCTACAACTCTGCACAAGTAGCGGAGATAATAGCCTTGACCAGAGCTTGTGAGATTTCAGAGAATTTGAGTGTAAACCTATATACTGACAGCCAATACGCCTTTGGCGTGTTTCATAACTTTGGCCCACTTTGGGCTGAGAGAGGGTTCTTAACATCACATGGGGCTAGAATACAACATGGCCCTTTGATTGTACGATTATTGTCTGCACTTGCGTGTCCAAAGCACCTGGCGATAGAAAAATGCGAGGCGCATAAAAAAGTAACATGCAAAGTGGGAGAGGGAAACGCATTTGCAGACAGAATTGCGAAACAAACTGCCACTGACTTGAATACCAAAATGTTAACAGTACAGTCAGAGGAAGTGCCCTGCATGATAGAGAATAGAATTGCCACTGTCAAAGAAATGCAGGCGGAAGCCACTGCAGATGAAATACAAGGGTGGGCTGAGGGCTCTGCTGAATTAGATCTAGAGGGTTGCTGGGTAGACAAGAAGAATAGAAATTGGATGTTGCAAAACTCCTATGTAACTATAATGGTCACAATGGCTCGCAGGCCTACTCATATTTTTGCCAAAAAGGTGGTTCAACACTTAGCCACAGTATGGGAGAATGCGCACATAAAGAAAAATGCTGAGAGGTTGGTGCAAAATTGTATCGCGTGTCTACAACACAATGTGGGGAAGGGAACGGTGACTCCAACAAGCAGTTTTGGCACTCCCTCTATGCCTTTTGAGGTAACCCATTTTGATTTCATAGAGATGGAGAGATGCCAAAACTTGAAGTATGTTCTGTTGGTCATATGTGCATTTAGCAAATGGGTGGAAGCATATCCATTGAAAGACTGCACTGCTATGAGCAAGGCGAAAGTAATGCTAAAGGAATACCTCTCCCGTTTTGGCTTGCCCTGTGTCATATGGTCAGATAACGGTCCACATTTTGTGGGCGCAGTGATATTACAGATTTGTGCAGGTCTGCAGATTGAAAAGGGATTCCATTGTTCTAGGCACCCCATGTCTGCCGGTCTTATTGAACGCCACAACGGCATTTTAAAATCTAAGATAAGTAAGATATGCGTAGGAAACTAGTTAAGCTGGGTAGATGCATTACCGCTAGCGTTATTGTGCATGCGCACATCTGTGCAGGCAAGAACTGGGCTCTCCCCTTACAAAATCGTTATGGGGAGGCCGGCGAATGTTTGGTGTGCACCTCAGCCAAAAAGGCTGAGGGAACTCAATAACCTGTGCTCAGCATTTACTGTAATCTTTTAATCCAAAAATTGCGTTTGATTCATCAGCAGGTGCAGGAGGCGTTGCCAATAAGATAGACTGGCCTGGGACACGCACTGGAGCCAGGAAACTGGGTGCTAATCAAATATTTTGAGCGAAGGACATCATTAGCACCCAGATGGCGTGGGCCCTATCTGATCCTCCTAACTACGCAGACGGCAATTCGGGTGGATACACGCGACACACGCCAAGAAGGTCCCACCACCGCTTGAAAAACTGACTGATCGGGACGATCAGAAAGAGACAGCGGTCCCAGGAACGAAAAAAACGATTGCCAGTTCTTTGCCACAAAAACTGCCTGATCCTGAAACAAAGCCTGAAGAGATTGCTGTGAAAGAGGAAGGACAAAGAGCGCCCCAACATTGTCCAGCAGATTCTGCATCACTGCTGGCCGACACCAAACGTGTACCGCTTTGGCGCCCACCATCTATTGCCGCACCACAGCCTGAAATGAAATTTGCATCATCACGTGGGCGCCCACCATCATCTGTCAGAGTGCCACAGGCAAACTGGAAGTGCATCTGCACTGTTCATTGATCACACGATACCAGGAGCAAGGTGATACAATTTGCAGCCCAGAAAAGAGGAGTGATCAAACCTGCATTCCTGTCGATTTTTATTTTTGTTTCCTATTCTTGGATGAAGTAGGAACCGGAGGCCTAGCGTAGAGCGTCGTGAGGGTTGTACAAATCGGACAGCCCAATAATCGAGACTCCTCGGTGCTAACACAAAATCCATGTGTCCTGAACCCGTACAGACAAACGGGGCGCACATGGTACGAAGGCAATTGATAACTGCTCTGGAGTTATTTTGAGCAAATGTGCAGACGCACAGAGATCTTGCCCAACGTGTACCAATCCAGGCTGCTAAGAACTGGCAGGAAAGACTGTTGACATTGTCAAACCTATCGACATTCCAACGAATGCAACAACGAGAGACATTCACGACAAACACTGCAGAGGAAGGAGGACCGTGAGAGAAAATGCCGGAACCAGCTTTTGCCTCCTCCTGCACCACTGCTGATAATGAATTAAATATAGAAACTGCAAGATTACACAGAAAGAGTTATCGAAAAATTGTATGCTAATTCTAACAATAATAATGTGCGTAATGAGCATAATAGCCCCAGTAACGACAGCACTGGTATTATGGTACATGGAAGAAATGCACCTTTTAGAAATTCTCTTGCCCATAAGAAACAACTCCACCACTGAAAGCCCTGTTCATGTAATTACTTCCACTCTGTCCCCAATGGAAGAAAGACATAGAGAAGGTTATGGGAATAACACATTACTGCAAATAATGAATATGACACATTCAATTTTGAAAAATTGGGTTGGGTGTGTGTTCATTTTCCACAGCATGGTGGCAAAGGAATAGGTTGGTACGTGCAGCCACTAAGATTAAGTTCTGCATGCAGTGCATCTCTGAGTACATAAAATTATGGAAAATGGAATAAAAGTGGAACGGGTCAATTAGATAGCACAAACATGAATTAATTTGAGGAGATAATTATGAGACCCATAGGTTGCTCCATATTTCATAGAGCACGAATGATGATGCCAAAAGCTACGCCCAAACCAATGCCACAAGACAGATTGTTTGTGCCAGAAAAATCATCAGTAATCATATTTCGTATGAGATCAGAAGGAAATAAAGATGCAGTGCCTCCCTCCTATACAGTAAACTACAGCCCACGTTCTGTTCCTTTTTGTTTAAAGAAGGGCTCTTATTCAGTAGGGACATTCACTAGATGTATGAATACAGCGATTCTTACGAGGGAAGTAGAACCAGTATGTAGGTGACCCTGTATATTTTATATGTGGAGAAAAAGCGTATCCTTGGTTGCCTAGAAACTGTGGAGGTACTTGTTATTTAGGACTTTTGTTCTCAGGAGTGTTTCTTTTAAAAACAACGGATATAGCCAAACTATCTAGATCTAGGCCACGAAGGAGTAATGAGGATGGATTAATAGTAGAAGACGTAGCAAAATCATTTGTACCATTTCTGGCCCAAGCAATAAACTCCTATAATATACGACAACTATCCAGAATCTTAGAAAAAACAATAAACGGAAGAACAGATATATTATACAGCATGACATTAGAGAAGAAAGGGATTAGATTAATGACACTCCAGAACAGAATGGCTCTTGATGTAATCCTGATAGATCTTGGCGGTGTGTGCAAAATCGTGGGATCAGCGTGCTGTGTATTTGTAAACGACGACTCTGCCACGATTTTTGAAGCAATAAGAAAGCTACATGTCTTAAGCTCTGAACTCCATACCCAAGAAGGAGGTTGGGATATGGGCTCCTGGTTCTGGGGGTTATTATATTCATGGGGACGGAAACTATTTGTGATCCTAGTAGCAGTACTAGGAATATTCATGACATGTTGTTGCATACACTGCTTACCTATAAAATGCACCGAAATTAGTAAAGGGTGTGTGCAGATGATAGAATAAAAGAGCACTATTAAATTGAGTACCCATTGAAATGAGGAAACGAAGGCAGTGAAAGAATTCATGTCCATCAATGGTGGAAACTAAAAATGCACAAAATTCAGAATCTGAATCAGATACTTGGTCAGAAGAGGATGCAATATACGGATGAGACGTTTGGCATACGGCCAAAAGGACGGTTTTGTCACTCCAGAAATTCTCGATCGGAAGGCAATATACTTTGTTGGCCGTAGACCAACCGCCTCATGTGTTTAGTAACAAGAAGGTGTAGAAAAATCTCAACCATAGTGCAGCCATTTTATCACCATTTTGTTATCTTTCTGTCTTCTCTAACGTTGCCTTTTTGCCTCATGTAAAACTGCTTTGCTGAAATATTATTCTGCTTCACTGGTGCAGAATGCAAGGCCGCAAGCGGCATGTTGAAACATAACGCAGTAAACCAGACAGAAATGCCCGGTCCCTTCCGCGTATATCCTTGAAGGATGAGCAGTGAGGCATTTTAATCAGAACAGTAGGTGCCAGCTAGTCTGGGTAAGCACAGTAGAAACTCTAGAGCGAACATTAAATGACTTGAATTATGCTCTTCTTTGCGGACCCACTTCCCTGAGCCAGGTAGAGCCCCGGAGAGCAAGTTGATACCCCGGTACACAAATAGAAACGAGGAGATAGCAAGGCCTGAAATGTGTCTCTCCCTATGCAGAGCTTGCTTGTAGAAACAGAAGCATTGTGTTCTTTAAAACACAGACTTAATGTCTGTGGGCTTACAAAATTGCAAACTGTTACAAAATGAATGTTTGAAGGTGTCAAACTTGTCACCATTGTCAGTCATGGTGCCCAGTTCAAAGGAAATGCAATGGGGGCGGTATAAGTTGTGACACTACTGATTACTGGATGCTTGTTTTTTATATATGTAACTGTTGTACGAATTTCGCTCTCTTGCGTCCCCCGAGGTCTGGTAGACACACGTCACGGGACTTGGGACCAGTTGGCCAACTGAGACTATTTGCTTTGCAATAAACCCTAGATTTTGGGAATACAACCTTGTATCTGGCGTATCAGTTTGTGTGTGGTGATTCTGCCTTGTTTCCACAAACGAGGGTCCCTCAGGGGCCCCTTCACTGGAACCATGTCACGCACTGCTATCTTCTCCCTTAGTCCGGCTCTTCCTTTCACCATGTCTTTTATTTGCATTCCGATCGCTTCTTCTGCTGTTCTCTCACATCACGCAATGGATCTTGATCTTGCACAATGATGCTGCGCTCAGTACTAGTGCTTCATTTATCATCTTCAATCCACCAGCCAGTCATGATGGCATCCATAACCATGAAAACGCTAGCCAGTTTGTGTCTTTCTCTGTTCACATGTGTTTTAATGCTGAAGTCTTTTGTGTGCTTGTACTTCATCCAATGTTGCTTCTGTCTCCCTCGAGAAGTAGTCCCCCCCCCCCCCCTCTGTTCACTTCTCAGTCTTTCTCTACTTCCTTTGTTTGGCCTTTTGGTGCTTTGTTCAGTCATCTCTTCTTCCTTTGGTTGTTTTCCATCTTGGGGAAGTCATCAGGCCTCACGTCTTCCTTGGGCATCACCAACAAGGGCATGCTGATGTGAACCAACGAACAGTCACCTCCCTAATTCTGTGGCAGTTTCTCTTGAGCTTTAGATCCATATGCTCAGTAGTAGTCCACAAGCACTGCTGTTCCTGCTCTCATCTCCCTACTTGTCTCAACCTTCTTCCATCCAACATGTTCGTCCACTTCTTTTCACTGTTGTGCTGGTAACATAAGGCTGGTGCCTTCACAGTATTTATTGGCATAGGTACTTCTTCATTCTCCATCTAAGTAACGAACTTCGCACTCTTGTCCCACTTGGTTAGGCATTGTATTTTTTTTTTTTCTTGCAGCATGCTCACTGGTGCATTTGCTAGTTGTTCCTTCTCTCTCTGGCCCCTTTGCTACATACAGTTCTTCAATGAGCTGCCAGTAGTTGTTCATCATGGGTAGTGTCTTGATGTAATCTTCTTTCATAGGGGGATTGCCTCTTTTTACATCAATCTCAATGTTGCTGTCTTCCCTTGCAATCTTCTTCATGTTTGGAACACTTTGAGATACATGGGTGTCGTGCTTTGCTGTAGGTATTTCTGTTGCAATCAATTCTCTCAAGGCACTCAAGGCATAGATTAAAGAGCAGTCGGGACAGCTCTCCCCAGTGGTGTCCCTACCAATTTTGTACATGTTGGTTACTTCTGCTATGTGTGTGAGGTGTATGTTTTACTCCCTTCGTGTCTGCAGTTACACTGCGCTTACCGCTCCTTACTCCGGCAGCAGTCTTTTCCTCACCCTCTGACACCGTAGATCTTCCTGCTTGGGTTAGGGATTGTTATTAGGGGGTACAGCGGTAATGCTCACTATTACATATGATTTTTAAATGACCACCCCCCATTATTCCGTTCATCAGTCCCATAATGAGGATAAGAGTCCTTATTGGCTTGCCCATAACCACTTCCGCTGCTGGGTCCTTGCAGCTGATGAGATGATAAAGTTGCCCGCCTGAAAATTGCAAGAAAGGCGTTAATACGTTATTACTTTTTAGTAACCTCAAGCTCTGCGAACTAAACAATCACTAAGGGCAAAAATGAAACCTACCCCTGGACATTTCGTGTTGAGAGTTTCTCAATGTGGGTAGGACAGTATATGCACTGTATTCAATTTTCTGAAAAGTTTGGGCTGTTTATTCAATGGAAGCAAGGAAATATGCTCCAGGCAATTGTGCTCTGAAGAGTCTGGGTTTTCTGATAGAGTGGGCAATTCCAGTGGGAAAGGCTTCAGGATGGTTTAATGAGAAGGCCTCAGGGCGATGAATGGGAGGTAACATCAAGGAAATTCCCTACACAATTCTAAAAACATACATAAGCAACAACCTGCATGTGCAAGGAAAAGAGAGAGAACAAAGCAGTGTTACAGCTGTCAGGTGCACAAAATATAATTTGAAACTCATTTAAACTTTGCACACGGGTGTGTCGGTCCCTATTCTAGTTGCTTGTGTGCGTTGGACCATAGGATGGCCATGTTTCCCTAACTCGAGAGCGTTTGTGCTGTCTTGCAGTTCATGAAAATCTTTTGTGTTGACCCTGTTGATTGTTGCTCCCTCGTTGCCAGGGTGGCCACCGCTTTGTAGGGCTTGACGCCTTACACATCTAACAAAGTCTGTCAGGAGGGCAAAATGTCCCACTCTAGTCCCTAGCCATTGGAATTTAGTTGTCCGTTGTCTTCAGGCCTGCCCTGGGTCCTTTGTATCTGGCAAGAAATGAAAAAGAAGTGCTTGAGACCTGAGAATTGTCTTATTCTTCAATTTCTCGACCTAACCCCTCTACACTACTCTCACACTATTCAGTGTCCTAGTGGGAGGAGCCATGGGTAAATTTATGCACCGTCCTGTCACCACCTGGTGGGCGTTCAATGGCGGTTGGATCTTAACTTGCTGCATACTTTGAAATTTACCTGGAAAATGGGTAGACAACCACTACTGTAGCTGTATCCTTAACACATCTGATCATCTGCACTTAATTTAGGTGAAGATATTCATGACACACTTGGATCACATACACATAGTTTAAGTGGTGGTGTACAAATGGGCCTTTGAGTCTTTGTATTTACTGTACTTTACTTGAAGCGGTTTATAGTGCGCGCCTTTGACCCAGGGGCATTAGGCACTGGCAAGCTAAAGAGGGAAGCGTCAAGGTGGTAAATCTGTCAGATAAAGTGGCTGTGTGTTTTAATTAAGAGGATCAGGTTCCTGAATTAAGAGAATCGCAGGGTTGTTAAATCTTTCTTCTATGGCTCCTCTCACAACTCTCCGGGTGTGCCCCGCGGTGAACTGCTGGCACTTTAAGTTGGTACTACTGAGATTTGCTACCACATATTCGCTACCTGTCCCTCCCCCCTCTTTTTTTTTTTTCTTTTTCTTTCAATCCCAACCGTCACAATTTACTCCCATGTCCTGTATCCCACCACATTTCCACTTGTTAAACCCTAGTCTGTCTATTAACTACTCATTTATTTAAGTCTAGCATTGTATAACTCCACTACTTTCATTACTGTTGAAGTTAGACAAAATATTTCTCCCATCAGGATCTACTCCCAAATTTTAATACAACCATTATTCTCCAATTCGTGCAGCAATGACCTCTTTCCCAATGTGTGTTGGCTAATGCATTTGTGCCAGTGCTGTTTTCAAAAGCGCTAGTGGCATTACTACTTGCACTGTGTTATTTTGTCGTCAAATGGTGTCTGTTGGGAACATGGATCATCCACCCTTACCCCGAGTTCTCTCCTCCCGTGGTGAACCGTCAATGAAAGGCACGCCATCCCCCTCAAGTGCACCTTTCTCCACCTTGTGTGTCTCATTGAATTGCTCTGTTATTTGTGTATCCATGAGCCCAGTCTCCTTGCTGAAAGAGGTGTGCTCAGAATGTACCTTTCTTTACCCACACCCCTCTGTACCGTGCACGCCCACTATTCCTAAACAATCTTCGTTACTTTCAGCATGTGTATGCTTGGTGTTAAACAAGTTATTGCTTTATCTGTGAATAAAGTGGTCATATCCAGTCTGCCCATGATGTCACAAATGTTCCTTCCCTAATGCATGGCCTAGTCGCCTCAATGTCATCCAGAAAAGAAATGTTTTTGTTACCTATCACCACCCCTATGCAATTGTCCTCCGCAGGATTGAGGGTGCGTGTGAGACACATCAGGTTTCTCTGTGGGCTGTCCTATTAACAGTATAATGTCAATCCATTTCCTTTGAAAGTGTGGTTCCCCACCAAGATGACCCCTCCCAGTCATCTAACCGGTACTGTTGCTATTGTGTCAGTGTTCTGTACGTGTGCTGTCTGCTGTGCAGTCCCCCTGTGTTATGATGCTTGTAAGTCCTGGGGTAGTGGTGCTGTAATTTGTTGTGTCTGTACCTGTAGTGGTGACAGTGCCTGTGTTGGTGCTTGTAGTGTCTGCTGAAATGATCCATGTATCTGTCCTTGCTGCTGCTTTCAGTTCTCTCATGGAATGTATTCCTTGCTTACCATCTGTGTCATCAAATATTACACTCCCTGATGTGCAAAAGGGTGAGACCCCCTCTTCCCTCTGCTCGTGCTGGTTCAGCATCTGATGACGCCTTACCACTTTCCTTTCCATCATGTGCCACAGTTCAACTGTAGCAAGGTGCTTTTCCAGCTTCTTTCCTGTGTAAGCGCTATGTATGTGTGTCATTAGCAATTGCTGCACGCTTCTGGAGAAGCTGCCTATGGGCGGCTATAGTCTTATTTATTTGTCTTCAGTACTTTTGAACCATTGTACACTGTTTTACTAATTTATCGTGGCATGGGGGCTGTGTCCTACATAACAGTTGAAGGGGAGTCATGTCTCTATTATGTGATACATTTTACCTCACCTCAAGTTGATTTTAAAATTTCTATGAGCCGCCTTGGCTCTGAACCGTAGCCAGTGTACTCCATGTACAGCCCATCTTCACCAAACCATTGCCTTCTCCGGCACACCCCCTCAATCTTGCACATGTGTCTTGCGCGCACCGTCTCTTGGTCACCTCTTCTTCCTCTCCAAAACAACACCACTAGCTCCTCACCATCAAAACTCTGTGTCCTTGTATCAATCTAAAGGTGACGTCACCAAACTAAAAACACAGTACAAATGAACAGACAAATGCGCCTACACAGAACAATAACCCATTGCTTCCAACCCCACACAAAACCCCACAAAGATCCCAAAATAAAACCCCACGATCCCCACAACTGTCTTCCCACTTCACCTGCAGTGGAGTATCCATTAATCATTTTCGAATACACTCAGTCTGCACACGCTGCGTCGCCTCACGTGTGATACGCACCCTCACCAGGGGAACTTAACCAGCCAACTATCTTCCGCAATGTGAGGCAGACTCTAGCTATCTCCCGCGGGAATCCGTCATCTATTCACCGAGCTAAAACACTCAATTAACAGGAATCCTCATCTACTCATCGAACTACAATGCTGACTCATAGGAATACCAAACCCCGTACATGTAATCTCCATCCAGACCTACCAGCGCAGCACTCCGTCCAATACGTGGGGAGTCACTATCCCACCCAATAGCCTCATAAATCCAAGAAGGGACCACTACCACTGCTCCAGTCCCTACAATTCATGTGCCGATCACCACCGGTACGCCGAATTTTGCGACAATGTACACTCGCCACCCTAGTTACAATACAACCCCCCCCCCACAGCTGTTTTCCCACCCACCAGGGTGGAGTATTCTCTTTATTCCCTTGTGTTTGTTTTAAACTGCACCCGTGGCGCCGCCTCTCGGATAACACGCCTCTCTCCAGGAGACTTAACCAGTCAAACACCTTCCGCAATCTAGGATAGCTCCAGCTAACCAATCACTATGGGAATACATCATCCATGATCCAGACTACAACGCCCGACTCACAGGTATACCTCTAGTTACATACTTCTGCAGTCCAAGCCTGTCAAGTCTATAGTCCTGGTTATCACCAGAACTTTTACCTCGAAGACCGAACACTCCCTACACACAAAAGCTCCAGTTCCTATCCAGACAATACAATTTAACATTTATACAACATACTGTTCAACAATACTTCCTAATACTTAAAACATTTGCCCATTGTTACCCCACACACTCACACCCTCCCCCTCAAAGCCCATGTTGCTGGTTGCTTGGACTTGTACTTATATTTCCTATGTTGCACTGACACTTGCTCTGCTACCAGACCCCCCATCAAGGCGCTTCACCGGACCCCTTCTTCTGCAGGGCTCTCACTTTACCTTAAGCGGGGTATTTCCAAGTGGCCCCCAATGCCTTTACCTGGTAAATGTGTCTTCCGTTGGCCTTCAGGTGCAGGCGAGGGTCCCACAGCTTCCTTGGGTCAGCGGCAGGAAGGGCAGTTCAATGCAGGGCTTGTGCAGGCAGTGCCCATTCACCATGGGCCTTATAGTGAGCAATGCACGTCAGAGAGGGCACCAACACCTCCCTTTTGCCCAAGAAGGAAATGCAGCAGAGTCCAAGAAGGAAGCAGCATGTTCCAAACTGTTTTATTTCTGGGCAGCAAAAAAAACACACAGGGCTTGGTGCACAGCGAAAATCCAGGCACCGTCTCCCCTGGGGCTGGCTTGCAAGCCAGCTTTGTAACACACTGCGGGCTGACATCACAATTGGACCAGTTCCCAGAAACCTATATCATCCTGAGATTGGCTGCTAAGTGATAGGTGACCTATAGTGCCCTTATAGGAAGCCTGATCATTGGACATTTGGACCTTGCTGTCAGTGGGCTGGCTTGGCTGCTCCTCCCTCATTACCCAATTCTAAAATTGTTGCATTGTGAATTTGTTCTCATTAGTTTTAGCTGAACAGGTTTTTCCCCCCTGGGCCCCTCAGCGTTCATTGGCCAGAGCTGAGCCATTCTTGTTACAATTATATTTCAAATGATGTTTGGATCTTGCGAAAATGTCTTTCGTTCCCATACAAAAAAAACTCTGGGCCCTGGGTGTTCTGCTCTGAATTACTCGTATTTGTGAAGAATTAAAATGCTTGTCTGCCAGAGTTCACTGTTGTTGAAAGAAAGGAATCTTATCTTACTGCGAGGCCTTGAGCTGCTCCTGGGTTTGCGAGACGCATTGCTGAAGTCAGCACGAATCCCCACTGCAGCTGGTGTTCAGTGAGACAAGTGTACTTGGCTGTAATTTTCCTGAAGCATGGCTTTACACTGTGCCATTTGATTAGGTTAATTCATATGAACATCTGCAAGCCTTTAAACAGGAATTCTTGTGTTTTGTAGATTCTGGTATTGCTGCATTGAGGCTAATGTAGCATGTAGGTTGCAGTGTTGGTGAAGTGGGTGTCTTTCAGCATATTTGTCACCCATGGGCGCACTGGGGCCTGGTGCAAAATCATGAGTGTGTTCCTTATTCTTCCTGCTGTTCTGTCTGTTGATATGCCTGGGGTGAGGGTGCAGGAGTTTGATCTCGATTTTCCCTCTTCGGGAGCATGGCTTTAAAATCTACAAATGTAACTTGCACCCTTGCAAGATTTACATACACCCCGTGGGACTGTATGACAACGGCAGCTGAACACATCCCTGAAGGTGAGGAATGTGAAGGGATCCTATCCATGGTAAGGGATGGAAAGGAGGCTTCAGGGGAATGCCTTCAATCAGGTTTGGACATGGCTGACAGTATCAGTAGGTCAATGGCGTGAGGAAGTCAGGTTTTGCACAGGTTGTGCAGTCAAAGATATGCCATTTGACGGCTTGAGATTGTTTTGCAGCAAGGCGGATTAAAGTTTGGAGAAGCTGCAGACCTCCAAAGCAGCAGCAAAATCACCCAGTGCCGCTATACGACAACCTCAACAACGCCCCTACACAGGCTCTTCGAATGGATTGTGTCCTCCCACGTATTCCTCATCTTGTGATCAATCGTTATCTCCAGCTTTGCTGCTTCGCAAAAAAAAAATTCTCGGCAGAGGGCGCTGTGCTCGAGGTCGTGGCGTCGATTGTCCCTCGACGTAGTCTGTACTCTGTCGACGTCACCGATGGTATAAATAGCTCGAGCCGCGCCTGTTGCTTAAGTTCCGTTTTTCCGATCGCTTCGCTATCGAGAACGGCGCGCTTCTATTTTCTGTGAAGAAAATGTCATCTTCGACACCTTCGACACCCAGAACTGGGTTTAAAAAGTGTGCAGATTGTGGATCTAAGATGTCGATCACAGATCCCCACCGGATTTGTCTCTGGCGTCTCGGTTCCAGTCACCGAACCGACGACCGCGGGTCCTGCTAATCTATGACCGAAAAAGCTCTTCGTGAGAGTAGAGGTAAACTGTCGGTGGGGAGGGAGGCCTCAAAAAAGGTTTTGTCAAAAAGACACAAGAAAACCACTGATTCTAAGGAATCGGATCGCCATAGACACTCAAAGAGATCCAGGAGTAGATCGAGACACTCTTCGTCCTCATCGAAAAAAATGAAGAGGAGACATAGATCTCCCTCATCATCTTCTTCTTCAGTCGACCGAAGAAATTCGTTGTCCGACTAAATCGGATTCTCCCAGTAAGTGGGAAGAATTCTGCAAAAAGATGATGGAGGTTTTCGAGAATGCGGCCCGACCCCCTCGAAAGACCCTCGAAAAAGCCATACCCCTAAAGTCGCTCCATTGGACGACAAAGGGAAGTCCAAGGCTACCATGGCCAAGACCGGTAGCGTTGAGGAATCCAAAAAACCTCGAGTCGACGTAAAACCGTCCAAGACTCTTCGAGAGTCGAGCACCTCTCCAGTGCCATGCAAGAAACACAAGTCGTCGAAGACTTCGACAACTTCCACAAAGAGAGGATCTTCTCTCGCAAGAGGAAGGTCACGTTCTCCATCCAGAGGTCAAGACACTCAACCTTCATGCATGGCTTCTGAGAGGCTGAGCTACAAGGATTGGGACCTTCCGGATGATATCATGGAGATTTTGCTTTCGGCCAGAAGGCCAGCAACTAAATCTCTGTACCGGTGTCGTTGGAACAAGTTCAGTAACTGGTGCAGAGATAGGAATGTGGACCCTTTTCAGTGTAATATTCCCACAATATTGTCTTTTCTGTTATACTTGTCTAATCTGGGGCTCCAGGTTGGCACGATAAAGGGTTATTTAGCAGTGCTATCTATTTTTAAGCGCTCCTCTGAGGAAGAATCTTACTTCAAAATACCTTTTGATTACACAATTCTTAAAAGGTCTTAATAATGTGTTTCCTCCAATACCTTTTCAACTTCCTGTGTGGGACTTAAACTTAGTACTAAAGTTCCTCACATGCGTCCCATTTGAGCCTTTACATTCTTGTCCGTTAAGGCTCCTTACTTTAAAAACCATACTTCTAGTGGCAATTACATCACCCCGCAGGGTAAGTGAGTTGCAGGCACTTTCTAGCGGGCCTCCTCACACCATCTTCTATAAAGAGAAGGTTGTTCTTATGGTCAAACCTTAAATAAAACTGCCTGCTCACCCCTTTCCCTCACGCAAGTAAGGAGGAGGAAAGGCTACATAGATTAGACCCTAGGAGGGCTCTTAGTTTCTATATTTTAAGATTACGTCAGTGTGATCAACTCTTTGTGGGATACACTGGCCGTAAATTGGGGCTGGCAGTGACTAAGCAAATATCTAGATGTATCATTTCGGCTATAACTGAATGTTATAGATTGGCTGGGAAAGATCCTCCAGATGGGCTAAGGGCACATTCAACCACAGGCATGGCGACTTCAACAGCACTTCAAAGGGGTGTCACAGTGCAAGATATTTGCACAGCAGCCACCTGATAGGAATTGCGGGTACATCCTGAAAGAGGAGACAGTCAACCATCCGCACACAGGAGAACGAATCAGACTACGAGGCTATGCGACTTGCGACACACAGAGTATCATCTACGCAATAAAATGTGCATGTGGACTCTATTACGTAGGTCAATCAAGGAGGACTGCGAAAATCAGATGGAATGAACACAGGTCTTGTATTCGTAACAAGAACTTGAATTCAGCAGTAGCCAGACATTGGCATGAAAACAAACATAACTTCGCCCAGATTCGGTTCCTAATCCTTGAGGTTGTGAAAAGGGGAGACGCACACAAAAACATCCAGAAGAGACTTGATCAGAGAGAATCCTTTTGGATCGACAGATTGAGTACATTAACACTGAAAGGACTCAATGAGGAAATCAATGACGTGTTTCTTGTGATTTGTGATTATAATGGGAATTTATCCAGCTGTTATTATTAACCGGATTGAGAAAGATTTTGTATAAAAGTAATGTACATGGTATAATTGTCTTTTCTACATGATGTAAAATAATGCCGTGTAAATAAACTACCAGAAACTTGTTATAGTAACTTTTAAATATCTAATGATGCAGATGGCACGGAAAAGTCAGTAGAATGAGTTTGGCACTAAGACAAGTGTTCACCGACTGGATTGGGTTGATGAAATTGCTCACACAGCAAGTATCACACTACCATGTTGAATAACAATGCCATGTGGACAAACATACATTCGAGATCACAACTGTTTTAAATATCACATGATATAAATGGCAGAGAAAGATCAGTATAATGAGTTTGGTTTGAAGACAAGGCTTTGCCAACTTAATTTGGTTGCTCAAATTGTTCACATAGTATCACACTACCATGTGAGGTCCAATAAACGCATATGGATTTGTAATTCTAGAAAAAAGAGGGGTTGCAATGTAGGAAACATGAGAGGATGATAAATACAGTGAGGGGCGAGTTTCAGTGTGTTTACAGTATTTTGCACATGAACCATAGCATTAGTACACTATCATTTGACACTTATTTGCATATCCCTAGAATATCGTCTTGAGCGTCTTTATTACATCACCCATAGTAGCACAGATGAGTGTGATTCTCACCCATGTAGAATTGAGACAATGGTCTATGTACGCATAGAATGTTCCTGAATAGAAACGCGCTCCTTCGTACGTAGCAGTAATCTAACTGGGTAACCACAACAATGTTGTTATGGGGACTATCCCGCCCTCGCAACGGGAGGGTGGGTCGCGAGCCGTACGTGCACTGGCACAACTGACCCGAAGCACAACACCAAGCTCGGTCTCCATGACGATGCATAAATACAGAGGAAGGCAGCGCGTCCTTGCGGCTTTCCTCGGTACATTACATTACGCCTGACACTAGAGGTAAGTGGACTCTGCGTGAGCACGAACGCATAGTTCTAATAATTATTGCACACGCACTCTATCATGAATATTACATAATTATAGGTACCGCTTTCTTCGGATAATCAGAAATATGGGTGATTGTTCGTATGATGAAATTTATGGGTTACACGTGACAAAAGATTGATGGTGGATTAGAACACGAGATTGAGGTATGACCAACTACCTTTAATTTACTTGGATTAGTGCATTTGAACCTTAATCTGTTGGATGTCACTCTGAGATAAATTGCTGATTGGGATTTTCCTTTTATCTCTTTTGCTGTCACATATTTGAACATTACTGGCTCAATATGGTACGTTTATATTTTGGAATGACATTTTCTTAACGTATGACCTATTTAAGTTTGCATAGCCCTGAAGATGGTGTCATACACCATACACCAAAATGCATAGGCATATTGCACTTGACCACTGCATTCAATTTCTGACTAAAAACACCACTTTTGTAACCAAATTGTAGGAATGTGAATTAAACATTACCTGCATATTATTATAATGATTCTGTCATCTATGAAAATACTACTTTTTATTTGAAAAGAAAAAATGAAAAATGAAAAAGGATATACTAGCATAAAAGAATTTAACATGGTCGTATTTCCATGCTCATGTTTTGTTGAGCCAACTGAGAGCGTCAAACTATGAGGTGGTTACACCTAATTTTCTCTTTGTGCAAAGGTTTAACAGATGTCATCTTGGATAACATGAGTGTATTTTGGAGGACAATACAGAGGCACCTAGACTGGTGCAACAAGTTCCAGCGTTGTATGTGGGGTTCGTCTGAATCATAAAATGAGTCACCCCTCAATCACATTTTCTTCAGCATCCTATTCGTAACATTAGAATGCATTTTTGTTATTAATGGTTAATGACATTAAACGTTTCCTTTAGTTGGATGGATCTAGACTGAGGTTGTACAAACAATATGCTCCCTCATCAGCTGGAGATGTGGAATAAACACGTATCCAATGTTACCCTTTTATTTTTCAAATGTCTCTATTGGTATACATGTCTGAGGCACATAACGTCCCACCCATGTTTTATTACGGAGAAGCACACCGTCCAGGTAATACATGGTAATTATTGTGGACAGTAATAAAAAGGAAATACATTATTTTATTTATGGAACAGCAGTTCTGGTCTTGACTGAATACTTTGGCCAAAGTAGATTCTGGTTTTCATCTTGCTGCCACCTTATCGCATATTTTCCCAACTGAAACAATAGCATGCTTTTTCTTATATGGAATTATTCGGCTGATAAATGCATCTATAAAATTAACTTATGCATGCCAAGAAGACAACGTGGTATCGTTTGTTATGCTTCAACAAGGTTTCTCCTCTACTCGCTGCCATGGACCGCAAAACCTTCAATCTAAATACTGTCTAGAAAAATCCTTATTTTCATTGCATTGAGGGCCCTCATGTAGCTACAATGTTGAGTAAATAGGGTAAGCTTAGCAGGGGCAGCCCATCAGGTTTCATTTAACGATGAGCAATGAGAAGAGAACATAAGCCCTAGGGAAGGGCTAAGAGAAGCATGGTCCACAATTTATGAAATTAAACATTTTACTTCACTGTCACCAGTTAAAATTAAGAGAGCAGGTTTACGTCAAGACCATGCTTGCTGTGGTTGTGGAGATGAAAATTCTGATATTGTCAATTTTCACCAATCTTGCCTAAAACCACCTTCCATTTCATCTTAAGTAATGGATTGCCTAAGTCGTCTTGGGGAAACCAGTTGTTAGAGAGGCTAGAGGTAGTCTTTTACATGACTTGTCCGATCAGAGTAAACTTGATAAACATTGGTATAGATGGTTGGATACACCCATCTTAACTGCCAAATATTTGTCATTAATTCACTGAACATGTTATCCCTTCACCAATAAAGCTAAATAGATAGCAGAAGGGGTACTAATGAGGTGCACATGGAGTTGATAAGAGGGACATAATAATCACCAGGAGATGCTTCTTGCCGCTTTCTGAGAAGTCTCCCTCATACCCAAAGTTGTGATTGATTCCACTTCTTGCCAGTCCCTCGGTGTGCTACATTATTATCATGGATCGTTTTCATGGGTGTACCTTCTAGCACCAGTCTGTAGAGAAGCGAGGGATGCACATTGTACACTTGATAATTTTATTTCAAATGGATTGTCTCCTCACACATATTTCTCATCTTTGATTTGTCCAAGTCTGCTTGTAGCATGCTTAGGAATTTTCTTTCCATAGTCGAGCATTGTGCGGCGTCGAGTCATGGCCCTCGATGGCCTCCGTACTGTCCTCGGCTGTGACGTTGACGCTGGTATATGAAGCACGCGTGGTGACAGTTACCTCAGCTCTGTTTTTTCTCCATGTTAGTGTGCTTCGGAGTGACATCGCCTCAGCCAAATTTTGAATAATGTGTATACTTCAGCAGTCGAATCATCATCTATTCGACATGTCCTCGACACCAAAGACCGTTTTTAAGCGTTGTGCTAATTGTGGGGCAAAAATGTCCATCACAGACCTGCACCGAGTCTGCCTATGGTGTCTGGGGTAGGCCACAAGGTTGATGACTGTGCGTCATGCCAGTCCATGATAGTTGAGTCCTTGCGGGAAACGAAGGGGAAACTCAAAGCGGGTAAGCCCTCTCCCAAATCCTCCTCCATTACCCAGCTAAATGAAAACCTTCCTCCGACTCTACGGACCCGTCCCCTGAGAAAAAGCGCTCTAGGCATCAGAAGCGCTCAAGATCAAGTTCACAACACCCATCATCCTCTCACAAAAAAGAAACAGCGCCTTAGGTCTTAGTCGACTTCTTCATCTTCTGATAGTGTCCTTTTGGAAAAATTCATCGAATGGAAAGATTTCCCCCTGAGAGTGCTCAACACTTTTAAAAGTGCGTCTCCTACAAATGCCCCTGTCAAGGAGTCGAAGAAATCTGGCCACCCCTCTGTATCTAGAAATACCAGCAGGGAGTCTGATGCGTCTCCTTCCCGCATGCCTAAGAGCCCGGGAAGCGAGGTTCCTCAACACAAATCAAAGAAGCCTTCCTTGACGCACAAGGTGAAATCACCATCTTCCTCCTCAAAGGCTAAAGGTGCAGGGTCTTCGACTCCGTTCAAGAGGCTTTCCCCTAAACCATTGAGACATTCTCCCGAACCGTCGAGGCATTTACAAGTCGAAGCCATCGAGGCATTAGCTGTCCAATTCTTCGAAGTATTCGAAGCCCTCAGCTTACAAAGACCTTCACTGACTCTACAGACTCATATAAACCATTGCCTAGACCGTATTTCTTTAAATCCATGGGCTCTATCTTCGAGGACGAGGAGGACCAGGCTTCATTTGGATGCGAATTTGGGAGTCCCAATGAAACCGTGAAAGAGACCAGCCGTTGGGAGACGTCACCTGAGCCGGATATTAGAAATCCATCGGTGGTTGGTTACTCAGACCCATCTTATAGGTCAATGATCAGTAAGGTATCAGAATATCTTGGATGGTCTATACCAGCTGCAATAATTGAAAAATATGACCTTTAGGATATACTGGACAGTGGCCCAATAAAAGCAGTGTTACCTTTTCACAGCACATTGAGAGTCAGAGTGATGGAGAATTGGCTGCAGCCGTATTCTATCCCATCAATGAACAAGTTATTAACAAATAAATATAGGACAGCATGCATAGAGCCACCCTTTCTAAATGGACACCCAGCCCCAGAAAGTCTGGTGGTTCAGGATCCAAAATAGTCGTCTAGGGCGTCAGCTTATCTTTCTACTGTAGCTGACAAGGATAATGGATAGATTGATGCCATAGGGAAGATAATTTTCAGTGCAGGTAGTATGGCACTGAAATCTGCTAATGCCACCAGTGTTCTGTCAAAATAAATGTATACACTTTGGGGGTGGCGGCCCTGCCAGGAGATTATATACCTGAGGGTGAAGAGATGGATGGATTTTTAAATTCATGATGGTAAGGATGCTATGAGGCAATTGTTAAAGTCAAGCCTGGGCACAGTTGATTCTGTAATAGGGCAATGGCTGCCAGTACGGTATTAAGATGCTTGGCATTGCTGAGGCAATTCGGTTTCACGCCAGATATTCAGATACGTTTGCTGGACATTCCCTTTGATTGGACTCAGTCGTTCGGTGAAAAAGCTGACAGCATCTTAGGGAAACTGCAGGCTTCAAGAGCAGCAGCTAAATCTCTGGGGAGCTTCAATAAGACAACCTGCACAACCTTCAGGACAACGGTGGAGAGGATGTCCTTTTTGCTTTTACTCTTCCATTTGAAGGCGAAGAGGACTACTCTCAAAGAGGTCCGAGAAGGGCACCTCGTGGAGTTAAACTGGGTAGAACCTCCAGTGCAACACTCTCTGAATTGCCCTCAGCTGCAGCTTTGTCAGCATAGCCCCTTTGACTCCCTCACCCACAAATCTGTGGTAGGAGGCAGGCTGTCACATCTTTGGAGCTGGGGAGGCATAACTTCGGATGCATGGATGCTACAAATGGTGGCCTACGGTTATTGCCTCCATTCTTAAAGAAACACCTGGATGCCCTACCCCACCCCCCACTAAGACACCAACCTTCATTGGATTCAGATCTGCTCCTCCAACAGGAGATTCTCATCCTGTTGGAGAAAGTTGCAATAGAGCTGGTACCTGCAGTGGAGAGAAACCAGGGTTGGTACTCTCCTTATTTCCTAATCCCCAAGAAGGAAGGAGGAGTGTCACCCATCTTGGACTTGAGATGCTTGAAAAGTTCCTCGGGATGGATCAGTCAAAGATGGTAATTCTTTTGCTGATCCTTCAACTCCAGGATTGGTTGGTGTCATTGGACCTGCAGGATGCTTACTTTACCTGAAGTTCGCGGTTGGCAGATCTCATCAGTTTCGGGTTCTGCCATTCAGGGTCTTCACCAAGCTTATGGCATTGGTGGCAGCAAGTCTAAGGACGGAGGTGATTCACATCTACCATTGCCTGGATGACTGGCTGATCAGGGCTTGTTCTCCGCAACACACTCATCTCAGTCGCACTTGCTACTTACGAGCTGGGCTTCTCCCTAAACTTCAAGAAGTGCCTCTTGACACCTGCACAGAAGCTCTTCAATTTATTGGAGCAGTCCTGGATTCGGCCTTGGGGGTGGGGGAGGAGGGGGTAGGGAGGAAGACTCGCCACCCGGGTTGAGGGCTCAGCATCTTTAGCAGATGGTGCAAAAATGTCAAAGTACCCAACATCTCCCGGCCCTCGACTTCCTAAGGTTGCTCGGCCTCATGGCATCCTGTATTTTTGTGGTTGACAGAAGCCTGTCTGAGAATCTTTGTTAAAGGACATTTATACCGCACACTATCACAACCAGAGTGGTCTCCTGGCAGTCTGGCGGATCTGAAAGGTAAATTATTTGTTTGTATTTAGTTCATAAAATAAACTTTTACAAAATCAAAAAAATCACAAATTCATTCTAAAAAATACCTGACAAATACTATTCATACACCCATATATAACATCATACTTCATACTTAACAATAAGAGAGGAAAGAGAAATTGACATAATATACAATATAGTTTTAAAAGAGAAATATGCTAACGCCAGCTATTGCATTATCATCCCATTATCTCAAACCAAACTTCTATAGATGAAAACATTTCCACCTCTCATACAATTGTGTTACAAGATTCTACACAAATTGATAACAATCTCCAAAATCCTAACAGTATCCATTTTGTGCCATGTGTATAGCAGGAGCCTTTATTGAGTTTTACCCAGTAGTTTTTTCCACATGGCACCAAACTTTGTAAAGCACAATTTGGGTGGCCTCACATTTAATGTTTTGACAAAACTCAAAGGTTTTGATTGAGTTGTAGTCATGTGTCAGGTGACCCAAAGTTGTCATATAAATGTGTCCCAGCTTGGGACATTCAGTCAACACATGCTTAGGCGTTTCTGGACACTCAGTTCACAAATTCTACAAAATCCACCTTTTTTTTGTATTTGCCATGGACCACCCCGGATAGATCTCACAGGAAGTTGGTGTATCCGTAATAATAATCTAAATCTTCGCACTGCAGGGTCAGGGCAATGGAGTAAGTAGCGTTGTAGTTTCATGAATCTGTGACTTAAACTCACAGTTAAGCCACAACTCTGCAGTTTCTGCAAGTGGTCATAGTTCTTTATCCAGTCCCACTTGTTTAACCAATGACTTTTAATGTTTTGACGCTAGGGCAGCGTTGGAAATTGGCACCCAACCAAAGATTAAACAACTTTTTTTTGCAATTTCATAAACCCACATTCTTTTCTGATGTCATGTATTAGACAGTAGTTGGCTCCCAACTTTCCAAGTAGAGGACATTGCGGGGAAGTTTTAGCTTTTAAAAAAAAAAAAAACTCACCCCTATGCTTTAGTGCCACTTAGCAAAAAAACAAGAGTCCCAGTGCCAATCGTATGAATTCGATGGAGGTAGAGGGGGGCAATCGTAACACACACCGCCAACTAAAAACCTCTTATGATTTCAACCAATCTAAGTCATTCAACTGAAGTGCCTCAAGACCATAGAGCACCACTGGACAAAACCATTGCTTGTATAAGTTTGTGGTCAGAGGTTGTTTCTTGATGTGGCGTAGACTAATTAGCATGGATTTTGTTTTTGAGAGACTGATCGCTAAACCGTTTTCATCGGCATAGCTGGCTAGAGTGGATAGCATGGCTTTCATACCTGCATAGATGTGATCACATAACGCGAGATCGTCCGCGTAGAGCATGGCCGCAATCACACATTTGCCCATTTTCGGGGGGCATTTAGCACATAGCATCATCTTTGTGGGGAGATCAGCGATATAGAAATTGAATTACACCCGTTTCACCCACCTCTCTCTATGTGGGTATCTTCAGATAGCAGCTCATTGTCACTCAATCATATCTGTGCTGTTGTTCCAGTGTGCAAAGCAACTAATATCTGGAGAATAAATTTAGGTCAGCCAAGAGCCTGTAGCTTTCTCCCCAGCTGCTCTAAAATCTATAAAGATTACGTATACCGAGGGACTCCTTCAATTTTGCCTAGGCCATAATGGCATCTAGCCATCTAATATTGTGGGTGATACTAGAACTCGAAAACATGTCTGTAATTGATGTAAGATCTCATTTTCAGTAACCCAAGCTTGCAAATGTGTCAAAACGCATCCTGCAAACACCTTTCCAGTAGTACCAAGTAGGGATAACAAGCGACAATTACCTGTATGTAACAGGTCACCACTTTTCAACACTGGTATATGTATCGCTTTTACCCATGAAGCTGGGATACACCTGTCTCTACATATTCTTTTAAATGGATCACATAAGACTGTGGCCCATACTTTCGGGTTACTCTCGAGTACTGTTGTGGAGAGATTGTTAGGTCCAGGTGCTTGTGAGTTCCATCTTCTCAAGTATGCTGTCATATCTGCTATATCAAGTCATAGGCCATTTCACATTTTTAGTATTAAACAAAGTTTCATTAGGGTCATCATTCTTCATTTTAGCACCAATGAAGGATCTCCACACGTTCTCAGTAATTGGGTTAATTATGAAACTCTTGGAGGGAGGCCAAGCTAGATTCAGTATACACCACACCTTTTTGGTGTCTTTATCATTTCGGGATTTTATAATTATTTGCCAATTAGCCGTGACTTTTATTCTAGGTATTTCAGTGTTACTCTCACTACTAGGCCAGCTGTTCTTTTTTTATGTAGCAAATGCCCATATGCAGCCAGCGTTTTTTCCTTTGTACATCTATATAAAAGGGCTGTACATATTTTACTCTTACGCCCGTCCCCTTTCTTCCATACTGTATGGGCGTCCCTTCCTACGGACGGGAGACGGAACCTTTTTTCACCATAAAAACCTTCTTCCCCTTTAAATTTAGAGGTGCATGGGGTGCGGCCCTGGGAGCATGCGCCACCCTGACTCCGCCCACCGGTGCCAGTCCCCAAGTCCTGCTTCCACATCAACTGGAACAGGACGATTTCACCAGTGCTCCTAGGTTTAGCCTGGTCATGTAATTCCACGCGCACTTTCCCAAATTCCTCTCTTATCTTTTTGTCTTTCTTTGTCATCTAGGTACTTGGTCCTCCGGCGTCACACTCATGCCTGGCGCATGTCGAATTTAGTGGATTTCAGCAGGTGTCCAGCCTGCGAGGGACTTTTTCCCAGGTCTGACCCCCACGCTCTTTACCTCCGCTGCCTTGGCCCTGACCACGGCTGAGAAGGTTTCACCGTGTGCAACACTGACTCCATGCGCACTGAAGAACATGCTAGCTAGGTGGAGAGAATGCTTCGAAGCGTCGCCTCCAGAGGACTTGAAGAAGCTTGTCCAGCAGAGATTGAGGCCCAAGGGAGGGCCGTTATTTTCCATCGCACCACTTAAGGGCGACTCCTTCCCGAGGAAATGCCCAAGTGGGAGGAACCGCTCGGGTTCTGTTATCAGCACACGCACTGAGGCTAATCCAGTTACCGAACTTACAGCTAAGGGGTCTTCGGACTCTACAGGTATCAGTGCTGAGGGACTGCAAGGTTCTTCTGCCGGGTCTGCACCCAAGGGGCTACGCCCTAGTACCGGCTCCATGTCCAAGGGGGAGCCTGCACGCAGCACTACCGGCAACAATGCAGAGGGCGACGAGACGCCTTCCAGGCCTAGACCTGAGGTGCGGGATAGGCCTCATGTTCCAACACCAAGAGTCTTGGGCGAGGCCGTGTCCGGAGGGCCATGCACCACAAATTTGGCACGTGGCACACAGCCCGACAAAAGGGCTGCCACACCAGACAACATGGCCCCTCGTCCGATGCCACTCCTAGGAACAGAGCAGGCAGGTGAACGAGTTTCAAGATGGGAATGGTGTCAACCAGGTATGTGGCCTACAGTGTATCCATCAGTAGCGCGGGGCAGGTTCCCCCTGCAACCCAGACTAAGTGTGCTCCGGCCCCAGCAGCCCCAGCTACTCGTCAGTATCCCCTGCCTCCTCTTCAGCCTCTGAGGACAGGTTCTTCCAAAGGTTTTTGGGGCTGATGCGAACCCCCCAGATGGGTGCCATCCTAAGGGATGAAGTCAGGGACTTGCTCCCTTCGGTCACTCCACTAGTGCCTATAATCATTCCTCCCATGGGTCCGGCACCACAGGCCCCAGCACAGCCCCTGCTGCCGGCTCCTTCGAATCCTCTCCCAGTGTAGCCGGTTCCGAGCCAACCTCCCGCTCCGTTCTCCACACCGCAGCTCAAGGTGCCCAGCACTCCTCCTCCTGCAGCGGACCAGCCGGACACCCAGGCGGATACAGACGAGGAGGACCCTGACACGCTGTCGTCGGCGAAGGGCTTTCACGACAGGCTTGCAGGTTTTAATAGAATATCTGGGCCTTCCTCATCCCGAGTTAGAGCCTCCTGAGGAGGGGATCTTGGCAGAGGTCCTCTCCCTAAGACCCCCTACTAAGACAGGTGTCCCGATGCAGAAGGATGTCGTTGCTCTGGCCAAGAAGGGTTGGCTCAAGCAAAACTCGGCCCAGCCTGTCAATCGGTGCCTCAATGCCAAGTATAGAGAGAAGGAAGGGGATACACTCTTGCTGTCAACGCACTCCCAGCCACACACGTCAGTGATCGCTGTGGTGTTACTCTATTCTGACCCTCATTCGTCCACTGCCACCACGTCCTCGACGCTGCTAGGCAAGGAGGAGAAGATCTTGGAGGTGTACAGGAAAAAGCTGTAATCAAACGCCTCCCTGCACCTCCGTCAAGCCAACGTGGATGCCATGCTTGCAGCTGCCAACCAGAGGTTGTGGCAGGAAATATCGGACTTCTTTCCGGAACTCCCAGTGCAGTGCCAGGCACGCTTTAAGGCGGGTCTAGGAGAAGCCAAGCTGGTAGCGCAAGACATCATGGAGTCCACAGTGGCCCACATCGATACCTCTTGCCAGGCCATCTGCATAGCCACGGATATGAGCAGGACCGCCTGGCTTCGGGCTACAAAATTCAACCCGACATCAAGGATCGCATATTGGACCTTCCTTTCAAGGACAGTGACCTCTTCCACTCTACCACTGACAAGGAATTGGATAAGAAGAACAACAGCTCGCAAAGTCTTTATTCTTACAAAAGCCACGCCCAAGGCGTACACCCAGTCGCATCAACGCTCCGATAAGGGGTGGGCGTTAGACGGGTTCTGGGAATTCCAGGAACGGAGGCCCAGACAACCTGACCGCTCGCTGAGTCAGCACTGGCACAAGGAACAAAAAGGGGGGTGGGGGGCAAGGGCTTCTTCCAGTCCCCCTCCTCAGCAGCAGCCTCAGAGAACAAAAAGGCATGACGTGTCCCTCCGGGTCCATGTGTCTCCAGTGGGGGCCAGGCTAGCCTCTCACGTGCATTTTTGGTGCCAGAACTTCGTGGACCCGTGGATCCTCTCAGTAGTATCCACAGGTTACCGTCTACCTATACCTCCCTCTCCTCCTTCCTCCCCTCCCACAGATTGGGAGGGCAACTCTGTTGACAGAGATCCGGTCGCTCGTCGAGAGCCAGGCAGTGGAATAAGTACCAGCCTCCCAGAGAGGATTAGGCTTCTATTCCAGGATTTTCACCATACAAATGAAGAACCAGGCTCCCCTGAGAGTTGTTGAACCTCTCCACCCTCAACCTTTCCCTCCCTCTCTAAAAATTCAAGATGGTTACGCCAGCACTCATTGCAGAGACACTAGACAAGGGAGGTTGGATGTGCTCCCTGGATCTGAAGGACGCTTACCTACAAGTCCCGATTTGGCAGCCCCATCGCTCCTTCCTACGCTTCAGGATCATGGGCTGTCATTTCCAGCACAAGGTGCTACCCTTTGGACTCACCTCAGCCCCCTTGGTGTTTACCAGACTCATGAATGCAGTGACAGCCCTCCTCAGGGCCCAGGGCCACCATGTCTACCCATACCCGGACGACTGGCTCCTCAGGGCAAGATCCCCGGAGCCACACCTTATGAGTACACTCCACAACCTGGGGTTTACCATCAACCTCAAGAAGTACCAGATGCAGCCCACGCAGAGCCTCACTTTCCTGGGCCTCATCTGGGAAATGAGCTCCGAGAAGGTATTTTACTCGGAGGACAAGATTACGGCCATCAAGAGGGCCACTACGCCCTTCTTTACCAGACCAGTTACTTTGGCTTGGTGGTTCCAGCACCTACTGGGTATCATGGTAGTGGCCCTCTTGGCTGTGCCACACACGAGGCTCTGGATGAGGAGACTGCAGCTGCACTTCACAGCCTCATGGAATCAGGAGAGGGGCTCCCAAGCGGAGCTGGTCAGCATACCACCTTCTCTCCAATCTGACCTCACGTGGTGGCCCAAGGACTGCATTCTGCGGACAGGCAGGCCATTCCGGCAGCCTACTGCGCAGGTCACCATTACTACGGACTCCTCCCTAGAGGGCTGGGGAGCCACTCTGGATAGCCACAGCGTCCATGGAGTCTGGACCCGGCAGGAGCAGGAGTCGCATATCAACTGGCTGAAGCTCAGAGTCATTTGGCTAGCCCTCAGGGCCTTCCTTCCGCTCATCGAGGGCAGGACCGTCCTTATCCAGACCAACAACTCCACCAGCATGTTCTATGTCAACAAGTAGGGAGGTACCAGGTCCCCTCTGCTGTGCAACCTAGCAGTCAGCATGTGAGAATGGGCCCTGGAAAAAATCTACCTCGGGGGCGTCCACCTCCCGGGGGAGGCCAACTTGGAGGCAGACAGACTCAGCAGGCTGGGAGCAGACGACTACGAGTGGCAATTGAACGACCAGGTGCTGCAAGTGGTTTTCAACACATGGGGCCATCCTCAAGTGGATCTATTTGCCTCATGGAGGAACAGGAAGTGCCATAAGTACGGGTCTTGGCAGGGATAAAGCCCCTGCTCCCTGGGCGACGCCATGCACATTCAATGGGAGGACATGACAGCCAATGCTTTTCCGCCGACACCCCTGATGCCCAGGGTACGCCGCAAGATAAAGGAGGCTTGTCACCTCAGCATCATAGTGATAGGGCCTTGGTGGCCGGCGAGACCGTGGTTCTCCGAATTGCTCAGCCTCTCGGACCGAACACTCATTCACAATCCGCTGGGCCCAGCACCTCTCCTGTCCCAGGAGGTAAGGTTCTCCACCCCGCGCCTCAGAAGCTAGCCCTCGCAGCGTGGTTCCTGAGCAGATCACCCTCAAGCACCTGAACCTATCTCGGCTAACTGGGAGATCCTCCCGGGCGCTAGGAGTAAGGTCACTAGGAGCCAATACAGGAGTAAATAGAGCAGGTTCTGTCACTGGGCAGATTCTATGAAAATCAACCCCCTGAGGTCCACGCCGGACGATGTGCTCTCTTTCTCGACACATCTTGCCCACTCAGGCATACAGGTGGACATATGTCGCACCTATTTCGTAGCCATAGGGGCCTACAGAAATTCGGAGAAGGAGGTCTTCTCCTCTTCCAACCCGATAGTCAGGGAACATCTGGCAAGCCTGTCCAGGCTCTACCCGCCCATCAAAAAGCCACACCCTGTGTGGGACCTCAGTGTGGTGTGGGGCGCCCTTGCGCACAAACCCTTCAAGCCAATGGCGTCCGCGGACATTAAGCTGGTCACCATCAAGACAGCTCTGCTAGTAGGTCTCACATCTGCTCGCAGAGTCGGCAAGATCCAGGCTCTGGTGGCTTCAGAACCCTATACCACTTTCCACAGGGATAAGGTGGACCTGCGGACTCACCCGACCATCCTACCTAAGGTACCCTCTGCATTCCATCTAAATGAGGATTTAGTCTTACCTACATTCTTCGCTGACCCCAATGACGAGGCTCATAGAGTCTTGCACTGCCTGGATGTCAGACGCGCTCTGAAATTCGATCTGGATGGGACCATGGGCTTCCGCATGCTGGGGGCACTTTTTGTCACCTTTGGGGGCTCCGACCCATTTATCGGGCATCCAAGACCTCCATGGCAAGGTGGATGGTTGCAGCCATCAAAGAGGCCTATGAGGGAAAGCGCAAGCCGCTGCCAGCCAACATGCATGCCCATGCCGTCGGGGCCAAGTCCACGGCCATCACATTCCAGCCGCAGGTTCTGTGGCAGGTCATAAGCAGGACAGCTACCTGGGCCACCCCTTCAGCTTTCTGTAAGCATTACTGTTTTGGACGCCAGCTCTAAGTCAGATGCGGCCTTCGGACAGGCAGTTCCAAGGAACCTGTTTGCTTAAGGAGGGTCTACTCTCCACCCTGGGGCTACATTCAGTTGTAATAGCCCATACAGTATGGAAGAAAGGGGACGGGACGTAACAGTAATTACAAGTTACTCACCGAGTCCTTAGTCCCCTTTCCTCCATATGCCCACCAGCCTCCCCCCTAATAATACTGGTGTCATTACACAATAATAAATATTGTCAACGCGTCACTGGGGACTGAGGAGTGGCGTTGGTGGGCAGAGTCAGGGTAGTGCATGCAACCAGGAGCGCACCCCTCGTGCCTCTAAATTTAAAGGGGAAGAAGGTTTTTCTGGTGAAAAAGTTTCCGTCTCCCGTCCCTAGGAAGGGACGCCCATACAGTATGGAGGAAAGGGTGACGTTGGCCACTACGGTGAGTAACTTGTAATTTTTATAGGTAGCACAACAATCTTCTTTCTCGATATAGCGGGATCTCTTACTATCCTAGTTAACCATGCCTCAGTCTCGTCTCCTGTATGTAGATTTATGCACTCATTGAAAGTACAAATCATCTTCTTATTTATCTTTTTAATATTCTGGTCAGAACTAATCACCCGATTACCTGCTAGGTTTGGCTCCAGAACTGTATATTTTCATTCTTCTATCAGGTTTAGATCCAGACACAAGCATAGGGAAGGCGTGGTCACTAACTTTGTTCAAGGTGATACCTAGATTTTTAGTACTATTTATTAAGGGAGAGTTATCGCATACATAATCTAAGGTCGCCATTTTCTTACCACATTTCCACATGGTTTGACCAGGGATGTAACCTACAGTACAGCCATTGGGTATGATGAGGTTCATGAATTCTAGACATTTTAACAATTTTTTGCCTTTTGCATGAATCGATTTTTCTAGAAGTACACATTCTGTTCTGATAGTTGTGTATAAATCTTTCGTGCAATGTTCCCCACATCGTGCGTTGAAATCTCCACCTACTAAAATTAAGTCAGTCGATATCAGTGTGCCAGTTCGTAATAATCAGATTGATCGATTCCAATGTATTATCTGTCATTTCTGTCCCATGGGGATCATACACATTAATTATAAGCATGCGCTGCACATGGATCCCGTTATTCACGTTAAATTCAACTGCCAGTACATGGTCATTATTGCCCGAGTGTTTAACTATTGTTCAGTGTATCTCTTGTTTAACTCCGATAATTAAACCTCCAAATGTACACCCTTTCACACCTTTCTTGGCTAACAATTGATGAATGATGAAGCCATCAAGTATAAGGCGGTCCATTAACCATGTCTCCTGGAGCATAAATACCGAGGAGTCACATAACATAACAAGGGATTGTGTCTTTTGCGTGAAATGTGAATGACCTGAAGTGTTCAGCAAAAAATGATCAAACTTCACTTCTGCTGGTGCTCCAACCCGGGTATCATTTTCTTTAGCCATAGCCATCCTTTCTTGTCGTCAAAATCATCATTAGTTTTTGTTGTTCATGTTAACAGTAGGGCCTATTGGCAGGTCTCTTATTACAATGATCGCAGCATGCAGTGGTAGTTGGCAATACACAGGGCTTATCTAACTAAAATACAAGAAACCATAATTATTCTGCCTGGTTTTCTGGCACACCGTCATGGGCAGCACACAATGAATATTTGCCATATCACCATCCTCCCCTCGCGCAGGAGCTATGAAGTCAAAATCACAGGAGTTTAATATACGGAGACAGGGAATTGTGGCAAAAATATTCAGAATATTTCGTCTATGTGCTTCCTTATTCCAGCACTGCTTCTATGTTTAATGGTCCGTATTCATGCATCTAGGGTCACTCCAATATTACCCTGGCTTCTGTCTATTTGGTGGCCAGAATTGTGGCAGGGTTTACCGTCCCTCCACCCTCTTGGTCCCAACAGCGTCTACTTGGTTCATAGGGGATGGGTGTTTAACACTGGCTTCCACTGTAGCCACTATTTGGTCTTCCTTTTGAATATTATCATTGCTAGACAGCACACTGACATTCTCATTTTCTTGCAGTAACCAAATAGTATCAACACCAGCGCTTTGATGTCTCTGTTTTTTCCTCCACCCATTTTTGTCATTTGGCTCTGGGAGAACACTGTCGTGACAGTTGAATTCAAAGGCTCAAGAAGACTGACTAAAACGGTTTATTAGCAGGGACCGCCTCGATGCTTTAAGTTTTTTTTTTTCTGAATTTTTGTTTTTCAAATTTGTTTGTGGGTGGGATATTTTAGTGGGGAGTCCACCGCCTCATTTACCATTTGAACACTTTCAACTTCAACATTGTTGTGAGGGTGATCTTATTGGTATCTTCATTTTCAATTACATTGTTCAGCCTATCTTGACAATGAACTTTATCAGAAGACATTTGAGCAAGCAATAAACCATGCATTTTGACATCTTCATGGATGCGTCCACACAATTTCAGCAATATTTTTATAGCGATGTTGAGAACCCCCCCCCCCCATGCCGGGTCATCACTGATTAGACATCCCCCTGTTTGTGATTTATCAGACACTCCTATACTGGGCTCCTCTATATGGGAGCCTATAGTGAACTATTAGACAGAAATATCTTGGGGGATGCTGACTATCTACGGTTAATGTTTTTGTTTTTGTTCAGTTCAGTACTAGATTTATCTGGGTTTTTGGCACTGGCGTCATGTTGTTCAGGGATGGTGCATGAATTGGCCTGGCACATAGAATAGCACAATTCCAGCAGCAATTATCAATATTGTCGAGATCATCCTGTGTGAAATGTAATTCACGTTCAGCTGATGATAAACAAGTGTTTTCGATTGGGTTCACTCTCACTTGACACAATCTCAATGAGCTTATTTATTTTTGCTCTTATACTTTCTTTATTATATACTTTAAAATAAGAAGTAATTTGCCCACATCCAGATTCACCAGCAGTATCTGTCGCAGGTTCAAATTGAGAGGGCTGATCATCGTGTCTCTGGCATGCCTTGCGCTTTCACATATGGTTTGTTATTTCTGAGGTTGTACGTGGATTTCCGTAGTGACTTTCCTGTCATTTTAAGCTGGAGTATATTAAAATAGTAAAAAGAGCAATAATCCGCCAGTAATTAAGTCCATATGGTAATTTGATATTCCAGACGAGAAGCGGTCTGTGGCAGAATACTAATTCCATGAAAAGATGCTAAATGTATTGTAATATAAATAGTTAATACCCTGCCAATGCAGGGTTATGCAATACAATTGTTAAAAAGCCAGTTGCCAGTCAGCCTGCGTTCGTCGGTCAGATAGGAGGCAACACTGTTAACTTATCTGTAGATAATATTTGTATGGGGCGGATACGTTGTTCCAGCACGTTGCTGCAGGAGCACCTATGACGGTTCACCGTGCAGCGAAATGAAACTTCATAGAATGACTTCAACCACACTGCAGCAGTGGGCCGTCACAGTCAGTTACCTTGATTTTCTTTCCCTGGCGAGTGTGAGCACAAGCTCCAAATACCATGTAAGTCGCTGAAGGAGCACCAGTACGGTTCACAATTCAGCAAGGTTGCGTGTGAAGAAACAACTTTCAGCCACGTTATTGACAATTACCTTCACAGACTTCTCTGCTTCTCAGTCTTCACAGACTGCCAAAGAATACTTACTCTCTTCCCTCTCTGTTACGCTCACCTGGTATCCAAGGGGGTGCCACACGATACTGGATGGAGGTCTAAGCGCTATCCCGGACCCCTCTCTGCTTGGTTATGTGCCAGACGTTGGGTAGCACTTATAACAGGAGAATGGAGAGTTAAGATGCTGGTGGGGTTATCCCGTGGGGTTATTGCTCACCATAGGTTTTTGGCCTTGAACTCTCCGTCCTCTGTGCAGGGGTGCGTGGTTGGTGCAGGCGTTTCCGTGGACCTAGTTGCTTCACTGGTCCGTTCTCAGGTCCAGACCGGCTGTGAATCCGACTCTGCTTGCTGTCTTCCAGGTGAGTTATAATGCCTTTTCCGTCTTTATTCTGTCTCTATCTTTCCCTCGGTTTTCTCTGTCTTCTCTGTGTCTTGCTCCACTACGCTGTTCCCTAACAATGTCTCTTTGTTTTCACAGGGATGGTTGCGATCTCGGAGCTGCCGTAATGGCGAAGACCACAGTGAGTTATTGATGCGCGGAGCGCAGCACTGTTTATTGGTGTTAATTGCTAACCTGTGTTCTCTTCTCTTCTTTGTACAGGGTGCGGTGATGTTCCGGAGTGATGAGCGATCGAAGCGCTGCTTGCCCAGGTAAGTGCTTTGTTAATGCTGACCTTGTTCCTTCTCCCTTGCAGGTTGCGGTGAAACCCAAAGATGGGCAAGGTAAGAGAAGAGAAGCACAGGATGGATTCAAGGCCGGTTACTTCACAGGTAAGTGTTCTTGCTCGCTAATGCTGTTCTTGTTCTTCCAGGTTATTAATGGAATCCGGATCTAGGGTTTCAGGATCGGGCCACTGGAGAAGCAGATGAGCAGGAGCTGGACACGGTGAGCGTTACGCAGCAGGAGTGCAGAATAACGCGAAGCGTGTTCTGCTGTTTGGGTGTGGTTTAAATAGCCTAGGGAAAGTAGTTCCAGGCCCAGCCACACCCAAAACACTAGACCGCATGGCTTGGTTCTAAACAACTAAGCTGTGTAATAGGCCTCCATGTTGGATTAAGGTCCAAAACTGGTATTGCTTTATTCCTGATAATGAGCCGGGCGGCAAAGGTGCCAGGACTGACTCCATGCATGTTTCTGATGGAGCTTTAAGGCCCTTGGGACCAGTGTGAAGGGCTTTAGCCCCACTGCTGCCAGGGGGATGTTATACCTGAGGTGGTCAGGTGCATGGATCGTGACACTCACTCAGTGTCCGCTCTGCGGTTTAGACCTAGTTTAATGCAGTGCTCTGCCTGCACACCAGCGTAGCTCAGCCTCCACAAAAATGAGCAATGAAAGGAAGACTGCAGCTGGACTGCCAATGACTGTTCACTCTCACACCTCACTCTGCGTCTGCTCTGCTATATGGAAATGGTTTAATGCAGTGCTCTGCCTGCACACCAGCATAGGTCCACCTCCACGATAACAGGCATTGAAAGGAAGGCTGCAGTCGGACTGCCAAAGACAGACCTTTTACAAAGGTAAAAGGATAGGATGGGGTTAGTAGGGTATAGCGTGAAAAGGTGGTGTGAGAGTTGTGATGTCCTGTTGACAGTTCCAGTTCGGTTAACGCTGCTCGCTGAGCATGGGTGCGATTTACGGATTGGTAGACTCCCATGTGCAGGACTGTGTGGTTTGTTTTGTTTTTGCAATGTAGTGAAGTGCACGCGCATTTCTGTGGAAAGATGTGGTTGTTTGTTTAGCGTTTGAGAGGTGTATGCAGAGAGTTCGGGTTTTAGAGGTTCGGTTAGTGGGTTTTTTCTTACCTCATTGCTTCGGATCTCTGTTAGGTGTCTCTGCTTGTGCTGTGCACTGGGGCGTTTCGTGGTGGGTCATTTGCCCCGATTCTGTGCATAGCAGTGACATGTCTAACCGTCTAGTGGTTTGTGGGCAGGAAGGTGGTGAAGGCCGATCCCCACCCCTGGGTGGAGATGGGTATGTATTGTTCTTAGGTTGTCAAAGGGGTTTGCCTGCCATCGCCCTCCTCAGCTCCTAGGGCGCTTCCAGGCTATGCATGGCCTCCTGGGTTGGCAGTTATTGGTTAATGTTCCCTCATCTGCAGCTAAGGTGCCTGGCCCTTAGGCGATTCCTAACGTAGAGGTTTGGCTGGGAGTGGGTATATCCTGGGCTCCCTTCCTCCCTGGCTTCGTCCTTCTGTGAATAACCTGAAGGTGTCTCACCCGCTAGTCCCCAGACATCTGACATCCAGGCGGCTCGCACGGCCATCACTGTTGGATCCAGTTGCTGGGGGTGGACCAGTGGAGGAGGATCACCTGGATGCAGGGTCTTCGGGGAGTGGAAGTGGAACGCCGACTGGTGAGATGCAGTTCCCCTTTCCTTATAATACCTCCCCCCCGTAGGATACTTAGCTCTACCCCGTCCACCCAACACAAACATTTTCCAACACAAACATTTTTTTACACCGTGGAAGACAACGGACTAACACCAGAGCCGTTTACCTGACTTGTCCTAACGCAGGGGTCAGACAGAGTCAGGAAATTGACAATAACTACACATCCCTTTCCCTTCTCCACAGGGATAAAAGGAGGAGCAGAAGAGCACACTTTCAGCAAGGACAAACGTACGAGGATGCAGCTATTCCAGGATGGCAGTTCAAACAGAGAAGAAAGGTGGCAATACCGGAAAGGACAACAAGGAGGGAAGTCAGACCTTCCAGGATTTTGCGGCATGAAATGGCAAATTTTGCGGCACAAACCTTTATTTATTGCGCCATTTTTGCGGGACATTTTGTATTAACTGGAAGGTGCGAGATTGCCACATTGCAGGAAATAGGCAGAGTGCAAGGCTACAAGAGAGCCAGGGTATCATTATTATGTATCTTTTGTATTAATTTAATAGGAAGAGTCCCAGATGTCTCTGGCTTGGCAGAAGTGTGTTTGATTTGGCTACATTTTTGGTTTAATGTGCATGCCTATTTAATAGTATTAACTAAATTGATCATTATCAGTTGTAATGCTGAACATATTCCCCTTCTATGTTCTCCAATCCCCCAAACACCCACACACCTCTCTCACCAACACACATCACACATCTCACCAACTCCCCATAACAACTTGCATTACTGAACCTCTCACTCTGTCATACAAATACACACATGCTATGTCACACTGTCAAGTCACAATTTGCACTTCCCATCCCCTGCCACACTGCAAATCATACTCCCAACTCACACCTTACACTCAATTCCTCCCGCAATATACAGTCCTTCATTCTTTTGTGATGCATCTGCATCTTGCATCCTTTCTCCCATTCTATCGCACTCTTCCCTCATCCTTTTTCCCAATCTGCTGCTCACTGCCTCTTTCAGACCAACTGCTTCCTCTCTGCTTTCTGGCTCACTGACCACACGCTCCCTCTACTTTCTGTACGTCCACTTGCTTGCAGATTTCGGGCCCACCGCATCACTGCTTCCTCTGCTCTCTTGTGCACTGCTTCTTCCTCTGACCCACTGCTCTCCCTCTGCTTTCTTGCCTATCACTTCACATCTCACCCATCTCTCTCCCTCTCTCTCCTTTCCCTCTCATAGTGTAACCATTTGTTTTATTTTTTTTATTTTTTAAATGTAGATTTTGACCCAGATCCTCAAAAAATGGGGCATTTAAAAATAGAGCCGAGGATATGCTATTTTTAGACAACCCATTTTTGGAAATTAGCAGATCACCTTATTCTCAAAGGTGACCAGCGCATTTCCACAGGCTTGAGTTGTAGCGCAAATTGTGCGCTGGCCAGCTGCCTTGAATGGTGTTCTGGGTTGTTTGACCAAAGTGTAATTATTTGCGGCGGAATTGACTGTAGTCCATTTCGCCGCAAATTGATTTGCACTTCAGCCAAACAACCCAAAATGTACCTTTCGAGTGGATTGTGTCCTTCAGCGTATTCCTCATCTTAGATGTATTCCATCCAGCTTTGCTGCTCTTTGGAAATTTTTTCGGCAGAGGGCGCCATGCGTCGATGTCGAGTCGATGGTCCCTCGAAGGCGCCCGTTGGCCTCAGTTCCGTTTTTCCGCAGTATACGTTGCTTCGGACATTTGGCGCGCCTCGAGTTCTGTGAGAAGATATATAATAACAAAATAGGTCCTCGTCATCGACGCCGACCACAACCCCGAAATAGGGATTCAAAAAGTGCAAATCGTGCGGGTCAAAAATGTCAATCACGGACCCGCATCAAGAGTATTTGTGGTGCCTCGGAGAAGGCCACGACATGGAGGCCTGTACGAAGTGTCAGGCGATGACGGGGAAGGCCTTGCGAGAGAGGAGAGGAAAGTTACAGGTAGGTCGAAAAACCGATTGAAAAACCTCTAGCGTCGAGTCGAGATCCCGTGAGGAGAATTCTCCTCGACGCGAAAGGCATCGATCGAGGTCCCGTAGTGATTCCCATTGCTCATCGTCTTTGTCAAAAAGATCGAAGAAACAATGTCACAGGTCTCCCTCCACCTCGTCGTCAGACGAGTCTCCAAAAAAGATGAAATGCCCCACAAAACATTTGTTTACCGAAGAGTGGGAAGCATTCAGGGTCAAAATGATGGAGGTATTTGTAAAAGCGAAGCCTCGGTCCGCGCCTTCTTCGGAAGCCGGCCGGGAGCATCATCGCTCCTACACTCGCACGCCCTCGAGCCCGAGTGATCGGAAAAGGAAGGATAGGGAACCTTCCAGGATGCCGAGTGAAAAACGCTCGAGTCGAGTCGACCACTCGAGGTCATCGACGCCGTCCGAGACCATCGAACCTCGAAGGGAAAATCTTCGAAGGTCGCCTCGACGCCCTCGAAGCAGACCCTGTCGACGACCACGGTGTCATCGACGCCGTTATCGACGTCGACGCCGAAACCCTCGGCGCCAAAGGCTCCAGGGAAGCCAGAAAAAGAGAAGGATAAGGTTACAAAACCTGTATTGTCCTCAGAGCCAGGTACTAGACCTCTTCCTCCTCTCCCAGAGAAGGTTTTCAAGCCTCTCCCCAGAAGGGAGTTTTTCAAATCCCTGACCTCCATTTTTGAGGAACAGGAGAGATCTGATGAGGAGAATGTACCTTTTCGGCTGGAATATGGCACCCCAAATGTCCCAGAATGTTTGATTTCAGAAGAAAGCAGAATGAGGGACTTGGTGGAATCATTACACAATGCAAGTGGCATTGGCACATCTCCTGAAAACGACTTTGGCAGACCAGAACCAGGCGAGCATGCTAGTCCATCATACCGTCAATTAATGACAAAGGTAGTAGATTACTTAGGATGGGCTAAACCATCAGACATATTCATCCAGGATGATTTAACAGATATATTGGACCATGGTCCCACCGAAGACCCAGTACTACCCTTTCATGTAGCCCTGCAAAATAGGATGGCCAAGAATTGGGAAACTCCGGATTCTATTCCTCTGGTAAATAAATCCCTCACCTCAAAATACCGCCCGGCCAGTAGCGACCCCGGCTATCTGTCCAAACACCCAACTCCTGAGAGTCTGGTCATATAGGCAGCCACAGCTTCTAACAAACTTGCATACCAGTCTATCCCTCCAGACAGGGACGATAAGCGTGTGGATGGTTGGGCACGGAAGGTATTTTCAGCCGGGAGCATGGCATTAAAATCTGCCAACTCCACATGTGCCTTGGCAACATTTTCATACAATCTTTGGGAGTGCATTGCAATGGCGGCGGAGCACATACCAGAAGGGGAAGAAAGGGAAGGGTTCCTAGCCATCGCTAGAGATGGAAAGGAAGCCATGCAGGAATCCTTTCAATCTGGATTGGACACTGCAGATAGTGTAAGCAGGTCCATGGGCACTAGCACGGTAATGCGCAGATTTGCGTGGTTATGGAAGTCGGGTTTCACACCGGACGTACAGAACCGCCTTCTGAACATGCCTTTTCACGGGTCTCACCTTTTTGGCAACAAGGCTGACGAGAGTCTTGAGAGGTTGCAGACCTCAAAAGCAGCTGCCAAATCTTTAGGAGCTGCTGTTAGGTAACCTCAGCCTTTTCGTGCGCAAGGACAGTCATGGAGGGGACAATCCTATTGTTACTGTACCTCATATGGAAAGGCGAGAGGAATGGCCAGTCAAAGGGGCCAGAAAAAGGCCACTCGTGGTGGACGAGGAAAACGTGCTGCTCCAGCTGCAGCCTCTCTGCCATCAGCGGCTGCAACATCCGCCACAAAACTGCTTTGAGGACTTGCATCACAAAACACCTGTAGGGGGCAGGCTGTCACAGCATCTGCAAGAATGGCGTGCCATTACTTCAGATGTTTGGGCTCTAGAAATAATAGCCCAAGGTTACTGCCTTCCTTTTCTAACGCAACCTCAAAGCAATCCACCAGGGAGACACCCGTTGAAGTCTTCAAACCCGCTCCTACAGCAGGAAGTTTTAACCCTGCTGGAGAAAGGTGCTATAGAACCAGTACCTGCAGCGGAGAGGAACAAGGGATGGTACTCCCCATATTTTTTGATCCCCAAAAAGGACGGAGGACCGAGACCCATCTTGGATTTAAGAAACTTGAACAAGTTTCTCAGAAAGGACAAGTTCAAGATGGTTACCCTTTCTCAGATCCTTCAGGCCCTTCAACTTCAGGACTGGTTGGTGTCATTGGACCTCCAGGATGCTTATTTTCATGTGCCGATTCATCTCAAACACAGAAAATACCTGAGGTTCGTAGTTGGCGACTCACATTATCAGTTTCGAGTCCTGCCTTTCGGGTGGACCTCCGCCCCGAGGGTCTTTACCAATTTAGTGGTAGTGGTGGCAGTGCACCTCAGGAGAGGGGGGATTCATGTCTACCCCTACCTGGATGATTGGTTGATCAGAGCGCGTTCTGCCGTGCAAGCACTGGATCATCTGAAAGTCACCTGCCACTTCCTCCACAAACTGGGCTTCTCCCTCAATTTCAAGAAGTCACAGATGACACCTTCCCAACAGCTTCAGTACATAGGAGCTGTATTAGACACGTCCTTGGGAAAGAGCTCGCCTCCCAAGTCGAGGGCTCAAGACATTCTTCAGATGGTTTCCAAATTCCAAAATGCCCAAAATCTCCAGGCTTACGACTTTTTAAGGTTGCTCGGCCTCATGGCATCCTGCATCTTTCTGGTGCCAGAGGCACGCTTGAGGATGAGATCCCTTCAATGGGCCCTAAAGACTCAGTGGTCCCAGTTCTCGGCTCAAATGACGGATCTTCTTCAGATTCCGAACAAGGTCAGACAAGACCTTCTATGGTGGACCTGTACAGAGAACATCCTAAAAGGAGAACCTTTTTGGCAACCATGGCAGGAGATCACAGTAGTGACGGATGCCTCACTCCTGGGGTGGGGAGCTCATGCCAACGATTTGACAATCAACGGTCGTTGGTCTCCATCGGAGTCCAAACTACATATTAACCTTTTAGAGCTGAGGGCAATCAGACTAGCGCTGAAGGCCTTCCTGCCATCTGTCAGGGGAAAGAATGTCCCGATAATGACGGACAACACAGTGGCCATGCACTACCTAAACAAAAGAGGAGGTGTGGGGTCACTACCCCTGTGCAGGGAGGCAATGCAGCTCTGGTATTGGGCGATTCAGGAAGGAATCTCTTTAACGGCAATTCATCTAGCCGGGGAAGAGAATACTACGCAGATGCTCAGATCAGGAAGAGCATCGTATCCTACGAATGGGAACTGGCTCAGGAAGTCATTCAAGAGATCTTCGCCCTTTGGGGAACCCCTCAAGTAGACCTGTTTGCAACCGAAATCAACCGGAAATGCGAAAGGTATTGCTCAAGGGAATTTCCCCCGAGAGGAGCCCTGGGAGACGCGTTCGTGGTGGAGTGGAATTTCCCACTATTGTACGCGTTCCCTCCGATTACCGTCATTCCTCAGGTCATCAGGAGGCTGAGAAGGTTTCGGAGCCGCATGATCCTAATTGCCCAGATTGGGCCAGGAGAACGTGGTACCCGGACCTTCTAGACACATCCATCTGTCCTCCAGTACGTCTTCCTCAGAGAGAGAACCTTCTCTCTCAAATGGAGGGTCAGGTCAAAACGCTCAACCTTCATGCTTGGTATCTGAAAGGCTGAGATACAGGGTTTGGAACCTTCCAGATGACGTTATGGAGGTGTTGCTTTCAGCAAGAAGGCCAGCAACAAAGTCTCTATACCGTTGCCGTTGGAAAAAGTTTTGCAACTGGTTGTCATGACCACAGGCAGAGTTTCTAATTCTAGTCCTAGGAAAGTACAGCTCCAGGAAGGCTCTTAAGGGAATTCGGGTTTTGTCCTAGCTATGATGGTGTTAATTAAATTCCCTCTTTAAATTATAGGTTATGGGTTCCTTAATGGCCGCTAGTTTGTGCCTCCTCAGAAGCCAGCGGGTCTAGTTGTTCGCCTATTGCATTCTATATAAGCCCCGCCCATCTGGAGGCTCGCGCTTCACGTCATTCATCTGTTGTCAGATGTAACGCTTGCCGCAAATTCTTCAGCCCTCAGCCCACAGCTGTTTCGCTTTTCCACAGATCTTTAGCCTTCCATTCCGTTTAGTTTTTGCAGTATATTTAGATAGTTCTCCTTTCCTGCTGCCTTCGACCACTTCAGTTCGAGTTAAGTACTCGTTAAGTTTTGAATCCTGTCAGCACGGACTCCTCTCCTCTCTGAGAGATCGCGTTGTTCAAACGCAAGTACTATTTTGGTTTTGAAGGATTCATAGATACATTGTCCTCGCTCAATTGATTTTTATTACTCTTTGTATGAAGGGTTGATTGCTTGTTTAGGAAATTAACTGCAAGTGGACCGCGTGTGTGTTTAGTCATATTCTTTTGTGACACACACTCACTTCTGGTTTTGCTCACTCGTAAAGAAAAGAAGGGAATTTCTACATTTGTTGCCGAGTTGTTTTTCCTGTGTGACTTGTTACACCTTATCTCAGTATTTACTGATTTGTCATGCATTTAATGAAGATGTTTTACTCTGCGCAATTTCCTCTCAGTTGTGTGTCATTATAATTACACTCAAAAGAACTCTGTGTCCATGAATTAGTATGGAGGCTTACCCTTATTTTCAGCCACCTTTTATTCCACTCACTACACAGTTGGGCATACAGGTTTTCCCCTTTTGGTGCTTCTTAACGGCCTGTAGGTTTCTACCATAGGGCACATTGTTTTTTCTACGAGCTTAGTGACTCTTCACAGCCCCATTAGTCCTTCATGGTTAGTTTAGGTTGTCACTCTCTTTTATTTACAAAACTCCACAGTTTCTTTGTTCTACTCTATTAAAAAGGAACTAAACCCTTATTATAATAGTCCCTCCTCCTGGGCTACCATCTTCAGGACATGCGCCCCTGTACGAACAGGATGGATAGCTCATCAAATTAAGCACTAAGGTGAGCCACAGTAGTGTTGGAATATCTATTTAGGTTTTCCAATACTAGGAAGTTAACTAAGGAGGGAACTTTGTTATTTTTTCCACAGAAGTTCAGTGTCCTGTCCTAAAGGGAAGGTAGAAGTCAGTCGCAGCTCCAGAGGGTCCCCACAGAGTCCAGGTAAGCGTTACAGAAGAACGCGAAGCCATATTTTGAAAATTACTCTGCCTGGACATTATGGAGACTCCTGAAGTAGACCAGTTGGCCCAGCTATTGGGGGAGTTAAGAGCAGAGGTCCATGCGGCCCGCTCAGAGACTAGTGCATTGCTGAGAGAATTGATAGTTAACCGGGATCGCACTGATGAATTAGCGCGCCAGCTTTTGCAAGCCCAAGCCGGTCAAATCCCTTTACCTACAGCCAGTACTTCTGCCCCTGTTTCTGTAACGCCTCCTACACTAGTCCAAGTAATTGTTCCTGGCAATATCCCATTAGCTCCTCCTGAACGCGTTTTAGGGGATCCTAAGAAGTTTGCAGTTTTCCTTAACCAATGTCGGCTCCATTTTCTCTGTCGCCCTGGGGTATTCCCCTCTGATCAGGCCAAGGTGGCATTCATATTATCTTATTTGGTGGATATGCAGCAGATTGGTCAATCCCGTTAGTCAATAGGGATGATCAGATTTTGAGGAATCTTTCAGAATTCCAGAAGGAGATGGAGAAATTATTTGCATGCCATACTCGGGGTCAGGCTCTAGATAATGAGTTACTTTCGCTTCGTCAGGGTAACCAGGAATTGTTGGCTTATGTGGCAACCTTCAATAGATTGGTGGCAGAAACTAATTGGCCCACTGAGAAAACAACTACCTTATTTCAAAGAGGGCTATGTAGTGAATTGAAAGGTGTATTGGCTCAGGTGGTTAATCCTCCAGAGGGAATTGCAGAATTTATTGATTTAACTGTTCAACTTGATCAGCGATTACAAGACAGAAAAATGGATCGCTCTCGTTCAGAGAACAGAACTTATTTTGTTCGTCCTAAAGAAAATCAGTTGAGAGCAAGTTCAGAGAGCCACGTTGAACCAATGCAATTAGGAGCCGTTAGAGGACCCATATCACAGGTGGAAAGAGACCAGAGACTGCAGCAGCAATTGTGTCTTTACTGTGGTAAGTCTGGTCACTTCCTCAAGGAGTGCCCTATTAAACCCTCCCGGAAGCCTATTGGAAGTGTCAACCCAGAAAAGAAGGACCAGAATTCGGAAAACTCCAGCGCCCGACAAGTGTAGAGGTCAGCTTGTCGAGCATGGAAAAAGGTTTGGTGACCTCGCACTTTGTTTTTCCCATCACCTTATCCAGTCCAGAACAGCACACCAGAATGCATGCTTTACAAGCTTACATCAATTGTGGAGCAGTTGATAATTACATGGATATAAATTTGGCAACTCGGATGGGTTTTCCTCGTGTTGACAAGCACAAAGCTGAAAATGTATCAGCAGTTGATGGTACTCCTTTAGCTTCAGGTCCTGTCACTCAACGCACGGCTAACCTTACCATGCTTTGTCAGGAGAAACATGGAGAGAGAATCACATTTGACCTTATCAGTGCTCCCCAACTCCAAATTATACTTGGCATGCCCTGGTTAGAGAAACATAACCCGAGGATAGATTGGCAAACTAGATCCCTGACTTTTGCTGCAGATTGTAGAGACTTTTGTTGTAAATTCAACCACCAGGAAAATCCCTGTTTCACAAAGAAGGTTCCTGTTTCAACACTTGGATTAATTGGTTCATTACCCCCAGAGTATTCAGAATTTCGAGACGTCTTTGAAGAAAAATTGGCCAAGGTACTCCCTCCACATTGACCCTATGATTGCCAAATTGATCATCTTCCAGGAGGTGAAATTCCGTGTAGTCGAATTTATTCATTGACGGAAAAGGAAGATTCTCATCTGAAGAAATATTTAGACCAATACTTAGCCAACGGTTTCATTCGTCCCTCCAAGTCTCCTGCTGCTTCTCCTCTCTTTTTCGTAACCAAAAAGGAAGGAGATCTCAGAACGTGCATTGATTACCGCGCACTCAATCGGATCACTGTCAAGAATCGATATCCCATTCCTCTCATTTCCAATTTACTGGATCAAATCAAGGGAGCTCGGATATTCACCAAACTGGATCTCAGATGGGTGTATCACCTTATCCGAGTAAAAGAAGGCGACGAGTGGAAGACTGCCTTTCGCCCCAAAATATGGCCTCTTTGAATACCAAGTCATGCCATTCGGGCTATGCAATGCGCCAGCAGCCTTTCAATGTTTTATGAATGATGTTTTGAGAGATCTACTTGATGTCTGCGCTGTAGTCTACATTGACGATATTTTGATTTTTTTCAGCAACCCCCTCGGAACATGTGAATCACGTTCTGGCTGTTTTGAAGAAATTGCGAGAAAACTCCCTTTTTGTGAAAATGGAAAAATGTTCATTTCATGTTTCCGAAGTTGAGTTTCTGGGATTTGATGGATATTCGAAAAGTGGATGCAATTCTTTCATGGACGGCCCCAACTTCTGTGAAAGGAGTCCAAAGCTTTTTAGGCTTTGCTAATTTCTATAGGCGTTTTGTGTACATTTTTTCACAGTTGGTTCATCCCATCACGTCACTGCTTAAGAAGAACAAGAAATTTGAATGGTTCCAGGAGGCCGATGTCGCATTTCAGACTCAAGTCCAAGTTTACCGAGGCTCCCGTATTGCGACATCCTCAACCCGATTTGCCTTTCATTGTGGAGACTGATGCCTCCAGTGTTGCTATGGGTGCTGTCTTATCGCAACGCTATCCACAGACTCATGTTTTACACCCAGTGGCGTTCTGGTCAAAAACATTTTCATCTGCAGAACGAAATTATACGATTACAGACAAGGAATTGTTGGCTATCAAGTGTGCATTAAAAGAATGGAGACATTATTTGCTAGGTGCTCAACACACGGTCACCATTCTTACAGACCATAGAAACCTGCAATATCTCCGCTCAGTCAAGGCACAATCGGCAAGACAGCTGCGATGGGTTCTGTTCTTCGTTGAGTACGACTTTGTCATTACCTTTCGGCCAGGAGTCCGTAATAGAAAGGCGGACGCTTTGTCTCGAATTGGTAATGGAGATGAGGCCTTTGTTCCTCAGGTTCCAACTAATATCATTACAGGAGAAAAGGTGTTAGGATTATTAAACATTTCGGATCCTTTCTATGAAGAGCTACTTAAAGGAAGTCAAGAGGAATCTAATTCCTGAGAAGTTGCATACATGAACAAATCGAGGCAACCAGTTCACCTTGCAGGAGGATATACCTAATTATCAAAATTGCTTATATCTTCCTACTGAAGATTTAAGAAGGTAAGTAATTTCAAACTACCACGGCTCTTTAATCGAGGGCCACCCAGGAGTTACCAAGACCTTGGAAAAGATCAAGAGACAATACTGGTGGCCTACGTGGCGCAAGGATGTAATTCATTTCATTCAGACATGCGGGAACTGTGCGCAAAATAAGAATGCTACGAAAAGACCGGCCGGTCTTCTTCAACCCTTGGATGTGCCGCCGAGTCCATGGCATACCTTGTCTATGGATTTCATTACCCACCTTCCTCCATGTAAAGGCTTTGACACCATTTTAGTGGTGGTTGATTTATTCTCCAAAATGGTGCATTTTATAGCAGTACAAGGACTTCCAACTGCTTCTGGATTAGCCAAGATCTTTCTGGGGAACATTGTTAAATTGCATGGTTTTCCCTCCATTGTCCTCTCAGACAGAGGCAGTCAATTTGTCTCTAAATTTTGGAGGAAGTGCTGTGCTTTGGCCAAGATTGATGTCTGACTATCTACAAGTCATCATCCCCAGACCGACGGTCAAACGGAGCGCACTAATCAGACCATAGAACAGTATTTACGTTGCATGCTTCACCAAACGGAAGGTTCTTGGTTGGATATTTTGTGGGTGGCAGAATATGCTTACAACAATTCGACTCATTCCTCCACTGGGCTTACTCCATTCTACACATTACATGGTTGACATCCTCGAACGTCTGCTTTTGATCCTCCAGAACCTTTAGAGATGCCTGCGGTGAAGACTCTCCATGAATTCATCTCCACGGCTCACACTACGGCTCAAGCTAGCTTATCTGCCGCCAAAGAAACCCAAAAGAAGTTCGCTGATCGCCATCGAAGTGTTGCTCCTAAGTTTCAAGTGGGAGACTCTGTTTGGTTATCTTCCAGAAATCTAATTTTGAAGAGTTTGAAGAAGTTTCTTCCCAGGTTTTTGGGTCTGTTCTCCATAGAAGCCATCATCAACCCAGTGGCGATGAAATTGACCCTTCCTCGGAAAATGCAAATTCACCCAGTTTTTCATGTGTCCTTACTAAAACCAGTGAACCCAGATACTCGTTTACAACCAGTTCCAACTCCAGTTGAACTTGAAGATAATCAATCTGAATTCGAAGTAAAGGACATTTTAGACTCCAAGGTTGTCAGGCACAAGGTTTTTTATCTGGTTGACTGGAAAGGTTACGGTCCATTAGATAGATCTTGGGAACGTAAAGAACACATAAATGCCTCTAGATTGTTAAAAAAAATTTCAACAAAATCACCCCCATAAACCGGGAGGAGAGTCCTTGGGGAGGGGTACTGTCATGACCACAGGCAGAGTTTCTCATTCTAGTCCTAGGAAAGTACAGCTCCAGGAAGGCTCTTAAGGGAATTCTGGTTTTGTCCTAGTTGTGTTGTTGTTAATTAAATTCCCTATTTAAATTATAGGTTCTGGGTTCCTTAATGCCCGCTAGTTTGTGCCTCCTCAGATTGTGAAGCCAGCGGGTCTAGTTGTTCTCCTATTGCAGTCTATATAAGCCACGCCCATCTAGAGGCTCGCGCTTCGCGTCGCTAGTCTGTTGTCAGATGTAACGCTCGCCGCAAATTCTTCAGCCCTCAGCCCACAGCTGTTTCCCTTTTCCACAGATATTTAGCCTTCAGTTCCGTTTAGTATTTGCAGTATATTTAGATAGTTCTCCTTTCCTGCTGCCTTCGACCACTTTAGTTTGAGTTAAGTACTCATTAAGTTTTGAATCCTGTCAGCGCGGACTCCTTTCCTCTCTGAGAGAACGCGTTGTTCAAACGCAAGTACTATTTTCGTTTTGAAGGATTAATAGATACATTGTCCTCGCTCAATTGCTTTTTATTACTCTTTGTATGAAGGGTTGATTGCTTGTTTAGGAAATTAATTGCAAGTGGTCCGCGTGTGTGTTTAGTCATATTCTTTTGTGACACACACGCACTTCTGGTTTTGCTCACTCGTAAAGAAAAGAAGGGAATTTCTACATTTGTTGCCGAGTTGTTTTTCCTGTGTGACTTGTTACACCTTATCTCAGTATTTACTGATTTGTCACGCATTTAATGAAGATGTTTTACACTGCGCAATTTCCTCTCAGTTGTTTGTCATTATAATTACACTCAAAAGAACTCCGTGTCCATGAATTAGTATGGAGGCTTACCCTTATTTTCAGCCACCTTTTAGTCCACTCACTACACAGTTGGGCATACAGGTTTTCCCCTTTTGGCGCTTCTTAATGGCCTGTAGGTTTCTACCATAGGGCACATTGTTTTTTCTACGAGCTTAGTGACTCTTCACAGCCCCATTAGTCCTTCATGGTTAGTTTAGGTTGTCACTCTCTTTTATTTACAAAACTCCACAGTTTCTTTGGTCTACTCTATTAAAAAGGAACTAAACGCTTATTATAATAGTCCCTCCTCCTGGGCTACCATCTTCAGGACATGCGCCCCTGTACGAACAGGATGGATAGCTAATCAAATTAAGCACTAAGGTGAGCCACAGTAGTGTTGGAATATCTGTTTAGGTTTTTCTATACTAGGAGGTTAACTAAGGAGGGAACTTTGTTATTTTTTCCACAGAAGTTCAGTGTCCTGTCCTAAAGGGAAGGTAGAAGTCAGTCGGAGCTCCAGAGGGTCCCCGCAGAGTCCAGGTAAGCATTACACTGGTGCAGAGAAAAGAATATCGATCCTTTTTTATGTTCTATTCCGGAAGTATTATCTTTCCTTCTGACCCTAGCACATAGAGGTCTGAATATCGGAACAATAAAAGGTTACCTTGCTGCGCTTTCCATTTTCAAGCGCTCATCGGAAGAATGCTCCTACTTTTAAATTCCTTTGATAATACAATTCTTAAAAGGACTCACTAATGTGTTTCCTCCTCACCCATTTCAAGTACCGATCTGGGATCTAAATTTAGTCCTGAAATTCTTAATGTGTGCTCCTTTTGAGCCTATGCACACGTGTCCATTAAGATTACTAACGTGGAAAACAGCCTTCTTGGTTGCTCTAACATCAGCAAGAAGAGTGAGTGAATTGCAGGCACTGTCTTCTGGGCCACTCTATACTGTGTTCCATAAGGACAGAGTTGTGTTGAGGGTAAAACCATAATTTTTATCGAAAGTAATATCTGATTTTCATTTAAGTCAGAAAATTGTCTTACCCGCATTCTATCCTCCACCCCATCCTTCGAAGGAGGAGGAAAGATTACACAGGTTGGATCCGAAAAGAGCTTTAAGCTTTTACATCTCTAGACAATTTCACGCTGGATTGTGCTTTGCATTTCAGAATCCTACAGACTAGCTCAAAAAGACCCTCCTTAAGGGTTAAGGGCTCATTCCACCAGAGGCATTGCCTCCTCCACGGCCCTTCAAAGAGGTGTTCCAATAAGATCCATTTGCGAAGCAGCAACTTGGTCTGCGCTACGTACCTTCTCAAAATTCTATAACCTGGATGCTTCCCAATCCATGGAGCTAACTTTTGGAAAAGCAGTACTATACTCAGTCATCTAAGAGTATCGAAAAATCTACCCCCTCCTCCAGAGGAATTGTCCACACTGCTTTGGGAGTCTAACTAAGATGAGGAATACGTTGGAGGACACAATCCACTCGAAGAACAAGTTACTTACCATCTGGTAAAGTTCTTTCGATTGGATGTTCCTCCAACGTATTCCTCATCGCCCTCCCAGCCTACCCCTCTGTAGATTTTTCCGGGTTATTGCCATCTCAAATCTCGCAAGGCTTATACCTGTCTGCCGGCACAATCTTCACAGTACAAGATCAAAGATAAAAACGGGAAAAACAGAACTGAGGCCAACGGGCGCCGCACGTGCTACTTATACACCTGATGACGTCACCCTCGATGGAGGCCTTCGTGGGACCACCGACTCAACGACATCGACGCACGGCGCCCTCTGCCGAAAAAATTTCCGAAGAGCAGCAAAGCTGGATGGAATACATCTAAGATGAGGAATACGTTGTAGGAACATCTAATCAAAAGAACGTTACCAGTTAGTAAGTAACTTGTTCTTCACCACCACCCCTCCCCTACTTAACTGCTTGGTCGCTGCCGCTTCCTTTGCAACCCTGCGTTGTCAGATCCATCCCTCTGACACGGGTCGGATCCGACTTTGCAGGGCCCCTTTTTCGTTACCTTCTTTTTTTTATGTCCCCGCCTCCAATTTTGAGGAAGTGGGGAACACCCCTGTAGCCCCCTAACCCAAATAATACTGCACTTGGGGAACGTGTGACACCCCCGCAACACATGTTCAGTATTTATAAAAATCGATCGAATAGTACTGGACGAAATAGGTAAAATTGTACCATTCGATCGATTTTTGTCATCAAAATGGGTAGTACCTTGAATAGAATCGCTCTCGCGACAGTGTTATTGTTATTTTGCATTTATATAGCGCCTTATATACCATTGGTATGGTCTGAAGGCGCTGGTAGGTTGAACGTCCTTGGGAACCGAAGTTCAGATCAGTAGCGAGGGTAGAGAGAGTCAAAGGTGTGTGTGGGCACCGGGTATGTGTGCAGCTCGTGCGGGATCCATGTGATAGCTGCTTCTTAGCGGTAGGTGTGGTGGTCGAGAGATCAGGAGTATGTGTTCGTTTTGGCAGGATTTATCCAGACCGGATGTGGCTGCATTAGGCCTGAGGAGAACGCCTGGCTGGGGGGTGTGTAACCAGCAGTGTTTACTTAGAGTGATGTGGAGTGAGCGGCAGATGTTGGTATGAGAACAGTTATACCGAATGGTGTCATAGTATCTCTGTGTTCTAGTGGAGTGGTGATGTAAAGGAGAGAGTAAGCATGGTGGTGAGATATGATGGGATATATGCACTTTCAAATGTCTACGCACTCACTCCCTCTAGGCACTCTCCGCCTCTACGCACTCAACCCCTCTACCCACACACCCGGTCTACCCACACACCCCTTCTACCCACACACCCCTTCTACCATCTCGCCCCCTCTGCGCACTCGCCCCCTCTGCGCACTCGCCCCCTCTGCGCACTCGCCCCCTCTGCGCACTCGCCCCCTCTACGCACTCATGTGCTCCCCGCACTCATCTTTAAGCAATCGCGTTTTCACGCAATCAGCAGCAATATCAAGTTCTATATATTCATCTCTTCACTCCTCTGTTCTGTACGTTCATCCGTTCTATACACTTATCCACTCCTCCGCTATATGCACTCATCTGCTCTATCCACTGGTCTACTCCTCCCCTCTATCCACTCCTCCGCTCTATCCACTCCTCCGCTCTATCCACTCCTCCGCTCTATCCACTCTATCCATTCATCTGCTCTATCCATTCATCTGCTCGATTTACTCATCCTCTCTATCCGCTCTACCCACTCGTCCGCTCCATCCACTCGTCCTTTCTATCCCCTCGTCCGCTCTATCCACTCCATACTTATCCACTCCTCAGCTCTATCCACTCATCAATTCATCCGCTCTATCATTCATCCGCTCTATCCACTCATCTACTCATCCGCTCTATGCACACATCTGTTCTATCTACTCCATCCAGTCATCCGCTCTATCTACTCGTCCGCTCTATCTACTCGTCCACTCATCTACTCATCCGCTCTATGCACACATCCGTTCTATCCGCTCTATCCACTCGTCCGCTCTGTCCACTCGTCCGCTCTGTCCACTCGTCCGCTCTGTCTGTTCTATCCGCTCTGTCCGTTCTATCCGCTCTGTCCGTTCTATCCGCTCTGTCCGTTCTATCCGCTCTGTCCGTTTTATCCGCTCTGTCCGTTCTATCCGCTCTGTCCGTTCTATCCGCTCTGTCCGTTCTATCCACTCGTCCGTTCTATCCACTCGTCCGTTCTATCCACTCGTCCGTTCTATCCACTCGTCCGTTCTATCCACTCGTCCGTTCTATCCACTCGTCCGTTCTATCCACTCGTCCGTTCTATCCACTCGTCCGTTCTATCCACTCGTCCGTTCTATCCACTCGTCCGTTCTATCCACTCGTCCGTTCTATCCACTCGTCCGTTCTATCCACTCATCTACTCACCCACTCAACTGTTCTATCCGCTCTATCTACTCATCACTCATCCATTCATCTGTTCTATCCGCTCTATCTACTCGTCCGCACTATCGACTCGTCCGCACTATCGACTCGTCCGCACTATCGACTCGTCCGCACTATCGACGCGTTCCACGCGTCCGCTCTATCCACGCGTCCGCTCTATCCACGCGTCCGCTCTATCCACTTATCTGCTCTGCACATTCGACGGGTCTGTACATCTGTTCCAGCGATCTACACATGCTCTGCACTTCGATATTCAACCGATATCCACATTCATGTGCTCTACATACTCATCGCTCCACATACTCATCAGTTCAAGACATTTATCCGGTTTACGCTTGTACGTTCTGGACATTCCTCTGTTTTACGTACTCTTGCGTTCTACACGCTTCTCTGTATTTGCGCACTCATCCGTGCTACACGCTCGTCTGTTCTACACATCCAGCCGCTCTACACACTCATCCACTCGACATGTTCATCCATTCCATACACTCATCCGATCTACATATTCACTCGATTACCATACTCATTCGATCTATATAGGTATTTGTTCTTCCACTCATGCATTCTTCAACTAGGCGCATTCATTTGTTCCACCTGTTTTATCCGTTCTAACTAGTTCATCCACGCCATTCAGGTCGTTCATTCCGCATGTTTTCTGTCCTTTTCTGTAGTTTAGACCTCTTTACTGTTTCCGTACGATTTACTCTTATTAGCCATTTCACTGCTTTGATCTACTTTATTCGTTTAATTCTGTTTGTCCTTCCAGTTTATATTAGGTGTTATTAGCTGTCGGTTTCTCGTATCGGGTGGTTTGATGGATTGGAGTCATTGAGTTGCTGTTGGTCTGGGTTGGTTTTAGGGGAAGAGCCATGTTTTCAGCAGTTTGCGGAAAGACGTTAAATCCTCAGTTAGGCGGATGTGGGATGGGAGTGATTTCCATAGTGTGGGAGCCAAGGCTGAGAATGATGAGCCGCCTAACCTGCTAGAGTTTGTCTTCGGTATGACTAGGTCGGCTGAGCTTGATTTTAGGGTGCGTGGGGGGTGGTAGGGTTTTAGCTTGTCTTGAAGATATTGAGGTCCGGTTTTGTGCAGAGCTCGATAGGAGATGCACAAGGTTTTGAAAGTCACTCTTCGTGCTACTGGAAGCCAGTGCAGCGTCTTAAGGGCTGGGGAGATGTGGTCTCTTGGGCCGAGCGCAAGTAGCAATTTGGCTGCAGCGTTTTGTGCCCTTTGTAGTTTATTCAGTTGGTACGCGTGGACTCTGAGGCATAGGGGGTTTGCGTAGTCCAGTCTTGATATAACGATTGATTGGACTGCAGAGAGTCTGTTGGGAAAGGAGAGATATGGAAAGATGCACCTAAGGGTTCTAAGGTGGTAGTGGCAGGATTTTGAGACGTTGACTTGGCGCGAAAGTGTTAGGTCGGAGTCAAGGGTACATCCAAGATTTTTCACTGAGTTGGAGGGGGTCAGTGAGTTGCCCATGGCGGATGGCCAGGGTAGTGGGTGCGGAAGGAGTTCGGTGTTGCCACATACCATGATTTCCGTTTTGGAGGGGTTTAACAGGAGGTGGCTTTGGGTCATCCAGAGTTCTATGTCAAGGAGGCAGGAGGCCAGGTCTGGTCGGGAGTTGGGTTTTGAGTTCAGGAGTTTTAGAATTCATTGAGTGTCGTCGGCGTAGTTGTAGCACAGGATGTTGTGCAAACGAATTATTGGTGGGAGAGTGATCAAGTAGAGATTGAACAGGAGGGCAGATAGGCATGCTCCTTGTGGACTCCCGTGTCGACTGGTCGGGCTTGGGAGGAATAGGTGGAGAGTATCGTTATTCGGTACCGATCTTTGAGGAATGAAGCTATCCATTTAAGAACGGTTCCACGAATTCCTAGGGAGTGGAGGCAGTCAAGAAGGATTGAGTGATTGATTGTGTCAAAGGCAGCGGATAGGTCAAGAAGGATTAGTGCTGTGCATCCCGCGGAGTCTGCCGTCATTTTAAGGTCATCCCAAATTGATGTTAGGGTGGTTTCTGTTCCGTGACGGGCTCTGAAACCTTATTGAGCGGGGTCTAGGAGATTGTTGTCTTTAACAAAGGCGTTTAGTTGGGAGTAGGCGGTTTCGTCAATGAGTTTGGCAAGGAATCTGGTGTTTGAGATGGGGCGGTAGTTTTTGGGCACAAGAGGGTCGAGCGAAGGTTTTTTAATTAGGGGTTTGGCATGAACCGGTTTGAATTCGTCAGGAAAGATACCAGAGGGGAGAGAGGCATTTATGATCGATCTTGCGTGTTCTCTTGCGAAGGTGGAAGTGAACATTTCTTTGAGGGTTGTGGTTGGGCAAGGGTCCGGTGGCGAGCCAGATGGTTTGCGGGCAGATAGAAGTTTGAGAAATTGCTCTGGTGATATTGGACTAAAGGATTCGAACGTTGGCTGCGTAGTGGTCGCAGCTGGTGAGCCGGCCGGTATGGGGGGAGAATTGCTTGGTGGATGTAAGAGGGCCAGTTTGTTGGCTAGAGTATTTGTTCTTTCTAGGGCCTTGGTGTAAAAGTGGAGGGAGAGTGAGTCGCACAGTGATTGTGAGGGAGTCGGGACGGTCGTGTTACAAGCCGGATTGGTGAATTCGGAGTTGATTTTGTGGAGTTTTTTGCTTGGGTTTTTGCAGTTTAGGATTCGGGAGTTGTAGTGGGCTTTTTTGGCTTTCCGGATTTCGGCCTTGTACTGATAGAGGTGTCTGGCCAAGATGGCCCTGCTCTCCTGGGTTTTGTCTTTCTGCCATTTGCGTTCTAGGTATTTATATAGTCGTTTAGTGATCTTCAACTCAGGAGTGAACCATCTGGGGAAGGGGCCACGGCGGGTTGATGGTTTGCAAGAGGGTGTGAGCCGCATCAGAGATGCGTTGAGCCATGAGTCAAAGGCGTCAGGGGTTAGCAGATTGTTGAGTTGGGTGGTAGGAGGTGGGGACTGGAGAAGTAAGTCGGCTAGATCAGGGACGATTATTAGTTTTTTCCAGCATTTGCCTAGATTCGGAGGTTCCGATTCGAGTCCGGGAAGGGGGTCGGGTGAGTGAATGACGAACGAGAGAACGAAATGATCGGACCAGAGAATCGGGGTGGGGAGCTTTAAATGAATCAGGGTGTTGGAGCTAAAGATGGCATCAAGAGTGTGTCCTTTATAGTGAGTTGGGCCATTTATGTGGGGTTGGAGGTTAATTGCGTCCAAACTGTCAACCAGGGAGTGTGTCATAGGGTTGGTGGGGATGTCGAGCCATATGTTGAAGTCTCTAAGAAGGGTGAGGTTGGGATGGTTTAGCTGAAGGGTGGCAATTGAGTCGCAGAGGTTGTTTGCGAATTGTCTATCGTAGCCACGGGGCCTGTAGATTATTAGGAAGCTGTGTGAGAGCGACGGGGAGAGGGATAGTTTTTTAACGAGGAGAGATTCGCAGGAAGGAATGGAAGGTTGGTTGTCAATGATTGAGGCGTGGAAGAGAGACTTGAAGACGAATGCTACTCCACCTCCTCTGGAGGGGCGGTTCAGTGGGATGAGAGAGTATTCAGGGGGGGAGGCTTTATTAGCGATTGGGGCGAAGTCGTCAGAGAACCAAGTTTCGGTGATGAAAACCAGGTCTGGTTTGTCAGAGGCGAGGAGGTCAAAGATGCAGTGTCTGTTTTTTGCTACGGATCGTGCATTAAATAGGATGCAGTTCACATTGGCAGGCGAGGTTGGTCTCGGAGCGGAAGGGGGTGGTGGCGGAGAGAGTGGAGGATGGAGAGGGTCGGTGATGTTCGATGGGAATAGTGGGCGAGCAGACAAATTGGCGGGCTTCGGGCGGGATTGGGTAGCTGCGTGTTTTAGGATGATCGGGTTTGGTTCGGGGGATTTGAAGGTGGGGCGTGGGCGGTTAGGAGTTTCAGTTGCAGTTGATGAGAAATCGAGGGAGAGGGGTTTCAGGAAGGGTGAAGCCACGGGGGAAGGAGGTTAGTGGGGGAATGAGGAGGTGGGTCGAGACAGGGGAGGCGAAGAGTGCTGAGAGATTGTGGGGGACCAGGTATGTTTCCTCTTTAGTTTCTTTGTTGCAATTGGAGTGTGAGAGAGGGTAGGGGGGGTTAGAGGGGGAGAGGGATGTGGCTTCGGTTCTTGCTAGGGCTAGACGTGCAGTTTTTAGGGAGGGGAAAGGGTGCGGTCGGGGGGGAAGGTGGCCGGGGCTGGGTTTTGAGGGCAAGGCGGCGGGCGGACGCTTGCAGGGCGGGGTGTGCTAGGTATGAGGGGGGCAGGCATGGTTGACATTGGCTGGTCGGTGGTGGGGTTCAGGGGAGGAGTGATCTTAGGGTGGTTGGCTCACCATCGTGTCCCTCTGGCTTGGTGTTTGGAGAGGGGAATGGCAGGGAGTGCGAAGGAGGGTGGGGTCATTTGGGAAGGGGGGGCGGGAGGGAAGGCAGATCGATGCGTGGGGGCGGTCCACGGCGGTCGTTTCCGACAAACTGTTGGTTTGAGGATGCACTCATGCTTGGTACAGGCTTTGGGTGGATTTAGGAGGGCTTTCTAATTGTAGTTCTAAGTTCAGGCACACTTCCAAGTTCAAATTGCACAGAGGTGATATTAGGCTATTAGGTATTATTAGGTACACTTCTAGGATCAACTGTACACAGGGATGCTATTAGGTTTAACTCTAGAATCAATTTTGTATAGAGGGGATATTAGATTATTAGGTACAGTTCTAGATTCTACATGAAATAGATATACTATTAGGATTAATTAGGATATTAAGGCACGCTTCTTAGCCTCAATGGTGTCGTGCGCACTTCTAGATTGAACTAAGCACAGCAAGACTATTCTGGACACTAGTCAGTTCAATTAGGGTATGCTAATAGGTGCATTTCTCTCAGTTCAACTTTATACAGGGGGGGTATTAGGCATGAATCTAACACAGCTTTGCCCAGAGAGGTTATTAGGGAGATTAGTTAATTCAACCCGGCAAGGTATTAGACTACTATGATATTTCACAGAGAGGCAATTGGGAACACTTCTAAATGCAACTTTCACAGGCTATTGTGTGCACTTTTAAATTCAGAGAGGGGCTATTGGGCACACTTCTAAATGCAACTTTCACAGAGACGCTATTGGGCGCACTTCTAAATCCACAGGGCGGCTATTGGGAACAATTCTAAATGCAACTTTCACAGAGAGGCTATTGAGAACAATTCTAAATGCAGCTTTCACAGAGAGGTCATTGGGCACACTTCTAAATGCAACTTTCACAGAGAGGCTATTGGGCACGCTTCTAGATTCGCAGAGAGGCTATTGAACACACTTGAAAATGCAACTTTCACAGAGACGGTATTGGGAACAGTTCTAAATGCAACTTTCACAGAGAGGCTATTGGGTACACTTCTAAATGCAACTTTCACAGAGAGGCTGTTGGGCGCGCTTCTAGATTCACAGAGAGGCTATTGGGTACGTTTCTAAATTCACAGAGCGGCTATTGGGCACACATCTAAATTCACAGAGAGGCTATTGGGCACACTTCTAAATTCACAGAGAGGCTGTTGGGCACACTTCTAAATGCAACTTTCATAGAGAGGCCATTGGGCACACATCTAAATTCACAGAGAGGCTATTGGGCACACATCTAAATTCACAGAGAGGCTATTGGGCACATTTCTAAATTCACAGAGATGCTATTGGGTATACTTCTAAATTCACAGAGAGGCTATTGGGCACACTTCTAAATTCACAGAGAGGCTATTGGGTATACTTCTAAATTCACAGAGAGGCTATTGGGCACACTTCTAAATGCAACTTTCGCAGAGAGGCTATTGGGCACACTTCTAAATTCATAGAGAGGCTATTGGGCACACTTCTAAATTCACAGAGAGGCTATTGAGTATACTTCTAAACTCACAGAGAGGCTATTGGGCACACTTCTAAATGCAACTTTCACAGAGAGGCTATTGGGCACACTTCTAGATTCACAGAGAGGCTATTGGGCACATTTCTAAATTCACAGAGAAGCTATTGGGCACACTTCTAAATGCAACTTTCACGGAGAGGCTATTGGGCACACTTCTAAATTCACAGAGAGGCTATTGGGCACACTTCTAAACTCACAGAGAGGCTATTGGGCACACTTCTAAATGCAACTTTCACAGAGAGGCTATTGGGCACAATTCTAGATTCACAGAGAGGCTATTGGGCACACTTCTAAATGCAACTTTCACAGAGAGGCTATTGGGCACACTTCTAGATTCACAGAGAGGCTATTGGGCACATTTCTAAATTCACAGAGAAGCTATTGGGCACACTTCTAAATGCAACTTTCACAGAGAGGCTATTGGGCACACTTCTAAATTCACAGAGAGGCTATTGGGCACACTTCTAAACTCACAGAGAGGCTATTGGGCACACTTCTAAATGCAACTTTCACAGAGAGGCTATTGGGCACAATTCTAGATTCACAGAGAGGCTATTGGGCACACTTCTAAATTCAAGGAGAAGCTATTGGGCACAGTTCTAAATGCAACTTTCACAGAGAGGCTATTGGGCACACTTCTAAATTCACAGAGAAGCTATTGGGTATACTTCTAAATTCACAGAGAGGCTATTGGGCACACTTCTAAATTCACAGAGAGGCTATTGGGCACACTTCTAAATGCAACATTCACAGAGAGGCTATTGGGCACACTTCTAAATTCAAAGAAGGACTACTGGGCACACTTCTAAATGCTACTTTCACAGAGAGGCTATTGGGCACACTTCTAAATTCACAGAGAGCCTATTGGGTATACTTCTAAATTCACAGAGAGGCTATTGGGCACACTTCTAAATTCACAGAGAGGCTATTGGGCACACTTCTAGATTCACAGAGAGGCTATTGGGCACACTTCTAAATTCACAGAGAGGCTATTGGACACACTTCTAAATTCACAGAGAAGCTATTGGGCACAGTTCTAAATGCAACTTTCACAGAGAGGCTATTGGGCACACTTCTAAATTCACAGAGAGGCTATTGGGCACACTTCTAAATGCAACTTTCACAGAGAGGCTATTGGGCACACTTCTAGATTCACAGAGAGGCTATTGGGCACACTTCTAAATTCACAGAGAAGCTATTGGGCACAGTTCTAAATGCAACTTTCACAGAGAGGCTATTGGGCACACTTCTAAATTCACAGAGAGGCTATTGGGCACACTTCTAAATTCACAGAGAGGCTATTGGGCACACTTCTAAATGCAACATTCACAGAGAGGCTATTGGGCACACTTCTAAATTCAGAGAGGGACTATTGGGCACACTTCTAAATGCTACTTTCACAGAGAGGCTATTGGGCACACTTCTAAATTCACAGAGAGGCTATTGGGCACACTTCTAGATTCACAGAGAGGCTATTGGGCACACTTCTAAATTCACAGAGAGGCTATTGGGCACACTTCTAAATGCAACTTTCACAGAGAGGCTATTGGGCACACTTCTAAATTCAGAGAGAGGCTATTGGGTATACTTCTAAATTCACAGAGAGGCTATTGGGTATACTTCTAAATTCACAGAGAGGCTATTGGGCACACTTCTAAATGCAACTTTCACAGAGAGGCTATTGGGCACACTTCTAAATTCAGAGAGAGGCTATTGGGTATACTTCTAAATTCACAGAGAGGCTATTGGGTATACTTCTAAATTCACAGAGAGGCTATTGGGCACACTTCTAAATTCACAGAGAGGCTATTGGGCACACTTCCAGATTCACAGAGAGGCTATTGGGCACACTTCTAAATTCACAGAGAGGCTATTGGGCACACTTCTAAATGCAACTTTCACAGAGAGGCTATTGGGCACACTTCTAAATTCAGAGAGAGGCTATTGGGTATACTTCTAAATTCACAGAGAGGCTATTGGGTATACTTCTAAATTCACAGAGAGGCTATTGGGCACACTTCTAAATTCAGAGAGAGGCTATTGGGTATACTTCTAAATTCACAGAGAGGCTATTGGGTATACTTCTAAATTCACAGAGAGGCTATTGGGCACACTTCTAAATTCACAGAGAGGCTATTGGGTATACTTCTAAATTCACGGAGAGGCTATTGGGCACACTTCTAGATTCACAGAGAGGCTATTGGGCACACTTCTAAATTCACAGAGAGGCTATTGGGCACACTTCTAAATGCAACTTTCACAGAGAGGCTATTGGGCACACTTCTAAATTCAGAGAGATGCTATTGGGTATACTTCTAAATTCACAGAGAGGCTATTGGGTATACTTCTAAATTCACAGAGAGGCTATTGGGCACACTTCTAAATTCACAGAGAGGCTATTGGGCACACTTCCAGATTCATAGAGAGGCTATTGGGCACACTTCTAAATTCACAGAGAGGCTATTGGGCACACTTCTAAATGCAACTTTCACAGAGAGGCTATTGGGCACACTTCTAAATTCAGAGAGAGGCTATTGGGTATACTTCTAAATTCACAGAGAGGCTATTGGGCATACTTCTAAATTCACAGAGAGGCTATTGGGCACACTTCTAAATTCAGAGAGAGGCTATTGGGTATACTTCTAAATTCACAGAGAGGCTATTGGGTATACTTCTAAATTCACAGAGAGGCTATTGGGCACACTTCTAAATTCCCAGAGAGGCTATTGGGTATACTTCTAAATTCACAGAGAGGCTATTGGGCACACTTCTAAATTCACAGAGAGGCTATTGGGCACACTTCTAAATGTAACTTTCACAGAGAGGCTGTTGGGCACACTTCTAAATTCACAGAGAGGCTAATGGGTATACTTCTAAATTCACAGAGAGGCTATTGGGCACACTTCTAAATTCACAGAGAGGCTATTGGGCACACTTCTAAATGCAACTTTTCACATGTCTAGGATGGAGTTTTCAGATGTAAATATACTACAGCTATATTGAATTTACACTGGTAATGCTTTGTTAGATGAGTGGTAGGGTAGTATGGCGTGAAGTAATTGCTTCAGTCCCCGCCCTTGCCACACTTACTTATTGTTGGCTTCTTGCTTCTCCTGCGGATACCTGCAGATACGACCTGGAGCCGTCTCTTCAGGGGCCTGCCACTGTAAAATGCGACCCAAAAAATGCATTTTTATCCTGTTTGAGGAACAGAAATGCAAGCGACACAGCAGCGGTACATACCTTAAAAGAAATGCATGATAGGGTCAGGAAAGACCCTGTTATGCAGTAGCACCCCCACATCCTGTCCGCGTAGAGTTGCCTACAATTTCTGCACATTTAAAAGTGCATCTTGGTTGGAAATGAGTGATGCGATTTTAAATTGGCAGAAACACCACTTTATTTGATCAAGGAGGTGAAAAAGGCCATCTGAATGGGCGCACATATAAAATGGCCCCTTCATGTGTCCCTTGTGAATTGGGCTGCTCTTTTTTTGGGCGCAAGTGATGAAATGTGTTGGCGCATTTCATTTCTTGCAACAACAAAAAAAAGTTGAGAACCTGGCAACCTGAGTAATATTTTTTTAAACAATTTTTGCAGATGAATATTTTTTTAAATATATATATGTATATTTAAAGGTGCTGTTTTTGCACAAAACGGCAGTTTTTGCGGCATTTTGCGCAAAACGGCAGTTTTTGCTGCATTTTGCGGGATCGCAAAATCGCTATAAGATGGACGGTCTGGGAAGTGCCCTTGGCCTTTTTGACCCAAGCCTGCAAAGCCTCTGTGAAAGGAATCATAAGACCTGGAACTACAGTTGATGTGTGGTGTAACAGATGTCAACGGTGCACGGGACTCTCCCGCACAGATAACCGAGGCGGGGAGGCGCGCTTGCAACTGCGGTACTGTCCTTGAATCCAGAGACAAGAAATGACAAGGAGGTCAGCACAGCAAGTGAGTCGGAGCGAGAACCGATGGTAAACTGGATATTGTTGAGCGAAGGCTGCAAACGGCAACTTGTTATGAACAAAGAACTTGTGTGCTAGTGAACTTTTGAGGCCCAGGGAAAGACCAGCTGCAGGGTGGTCCGGTGCCACATGGGCATCCATTCGAAAGACTTTGGCTGGCCCCCTTTTCTTGTAAACGTTATGGTAATAAGAGGCCGTAGGAAAGGCCGTCATAATGAGTTAAGGTGGTCATACAAGGGTCGAGCCAAAATCCCTTGTAAAATCGAAAGTCCTTAACCCATTTCAAAAGTTTTGACGTTCTGAAACTGGCATGTGCGCCCAGCTGAGGGAAACGTACGAATGATAAATGTGGAAAGCTTTACTGGGGGCTTAAGAGAAATCCTGACTGGGGGCTAGAAAAAGCGAAGGGAAGTGAATCCAGCAAGGTATTACGAATACGTGAACTGTGTGAAAATGGCAAATGTGAACCTGACTGAGGGAAGCCAAGGATACAAAAAGGATCTGAGCCTGGTTGAGGGGGATCCACGGGTGAAAGGAAATCACCTGACGGGAAGATTACTGAACAGAACCTTTTTTTTTTTGTTAATAGCACATCAGGCCTTCTGAGGCAAGAGACTTTGTGTAAAAGAGACTTGGCAACAGGAGGCCCTGATATTTTGGAAACGACTATAAGCTTGTGCTGGAGAAGCCCATTAGTGTGCTCGAGAGTCCGGCCTTGTCCCGTGCTAAAAAACGTGGGGACGGGGGACCCCAGTTATACCATCCTGACTTATCATTTTGTGAACACTTCTTTCTTTTCTGATGAACTTTATCCCACACTATTTTGTAACTTAGCGGTAAGGATTGGCAATAGTTTTTTTTTAGTATAGGCCCTTTTTATTTGAGAAGACGCCATTAGGACTGCCTTATTATTGGTTGTGGCTTGTGCCCATCTTAGATTTAGGTTTAGCTCAGGCGTTTCTCTCACCTACTTATACAGTTTATAAACACCCTTGAACAGTGATCACTTGTGTCTGTCTTTACTGTTGCCACCATGTGTTCCTTACACTTCCATGTGCGTATGTTGAGGCGTGTCCTATTTCCAGTGGGTTCTTTGTTTTTCAAGTCACTGCCGCCTGGTTCTGAGGCCAATTTATAAGTAATTTTCAGAATTTTAGGTGATCCTTTGTATTGCAAAGGATGATACCCCCAGTTTTTTTTTCTTGTGTGTGGTTGTGGTTACAGGCAGATGACGTTGCTTGATCTGAGTGCTCTTGTCGGTAGGTAAATGGTTTTCTTTTGTAGGAATTATGCTCCTTGGCCATGGATTGCTCTGTGCGTTATTCTCATCATTTTGAACGTGATTTGTTGTTTGATTGGCAACCAGTGTAGCATTTGTAGCCCTGAGGTGGTATGGTCCTTTAGTGATCGTTTGAGGAGACATCTGGCTGCTACATTTTGGATACTTTGCAATTTCTTCAGCAGGTGTTCCATCATTCCAAGGTGCAGGCTGTTGGCATAGCCTATTCTGGACATGAGAGCGATGATGGTAAGTGTTTTATGGGTGAAGGAGAGGAATGGTAGGATCCTTTTTATCGTGTGTAGGAGGAAGAAGCATGTCTTGATTATTGCATTTACTTGTAGTTCCAGTCTTAGTTTGTTGCCCATAAGGACTCCAAGCTATTTTACTGTTTTCGATGGTGTGGGTGCTGTTAGTTCTGTGGGCCATGGGATATAATGGTTATTTTCCTGGTTTTTGGATATAACCACGATTTCTGTCTTGCCTGGGTTGAGTTTGAGGCCATTTGTGTTCTGTTGATAGTTAATTTAGACAGTCTTCCAGCGTTGTATTCCCTTCTTGTGCATCTTTAATTTTATAGATTATTTGTGTCTCGTTTGCGTAGTTGTAGCATGTAAGGTTGTCTCTTTTGATGAGCTTGATTAATGGAGTCAGGTAGATATTGAAGAGCAGTGGGGATGGGGATGATCCTTGTGGTACTCCACAGTTGGTGTCCCGTGGAGTGGATTTGAAAGGTTTTATCCAGACAGTTTCCGTTCTATTAGTTGGGAATGATTTAATCCAGAGCAGGGCTATATCAGTTATTCTTATTTCTTCTAGTCTCTTGATTAGGATGTCATGGCTAACTATGTTGAAAGTTGCGGAGAGGCCCAGTAGTATCAGGGCTGAGTTTGTGTCGGAGTCTGCGTTTGTCTCTAGGTCAAACCAGATAGATAGAAGCGCCCTCTGTCCCTCTCGTAGGTCTAAAACTGACTTCTGCCTGGTGCAGCAACTGGTATTTTTCTACGTGCTCCTGCGTAGATGTAGGTTTTTATCAGTTTTGCTGGGTAGGGAATGTTTGAAATAGGCCTGAAGTTAGAGGGGTCTTCCAAGTTGCCTGCTGTGTGCTTGAGGAATGGTTTGATGTATGCCGATTTGAATGATCACAGTACTTTACCTGTTGCGAGTGATAGGTTAAAGAGGTTTCTGTAGCATAACAATGGTGTGCCCTATGTGAGGATTGATTTGTAGATGTCTGAAGGGCAGGGGTCCATCGGGGAGTCTGCTTTATTGCTATGTCTATTGAGAAATGTCTCTACTGGTATTTGGAGGAAGCTTTGGAGTGTGTCCTGTGGTTCCACAGTTGGCGGGGTAGGTTGTGTTTTGGTTGACTGGTCTGCTTTGTATGATTCAATGGATGTCACAGATTATTATTTTTTTAAGTGGTCTGCAAGGTCGTTGCACAGTTTGTGAGAGTACTGGAGTGTTCCATCCTGGTGGATTTCACATTTCGTTCATGATGTTGAACAGTTCTTTTTGGGAGTTGGCGGCTTTGGTGATTCGGTTGTCGTAGTATTTCTTTTTGTCCTTTTGAATTTCCTTTTTGTAAGATCGGATTTGTTGTTGATATTTAGATTTATTTGCCTGGTCATATTTTTATCTCCATTCTAGTTCAAGCTTCTTGTTCCTTTTAATGGCCCTGAGGAGGAGAGTAGACCATTTTGCCATTGCTCTTTCGTCATGGGGTGAAAGGTTTTCCCTAGGAGATGTTGTCGATTGTTTTGGCAATCCATTTATGAAACAAGCCTATTTTTCCATCGAGGAAGGCTTTGTCCAGGTGAGTGGTTGATGGTTTTGTGAGTTTGAGTTGTTCTATTAAGTTGCTACCTTTTGGAAGGAAGGTCTTCCTATTATTTTTCATGATAGTCAGAAGTTATTTGAGCTGCTTGGCTGCTTTTGTTGGTAGTATGAACCCAAATGGAATAATGAGGTGGTTGCTCCAGAGTATCTGTATTGGTGGTGCAGTGGTGATAAGGTTTTTGTTGGCAAAGATTGCGTCAAATGTGTGTCCTGCTGTGTGTTTCTCCTTTAACCATCTGGTGTAGTTTCCTTGTCTTGAGTTGCTCAATGAGCGATTTTTGTGAGTTTGCGTTTTCTTCTTCAAACCAAATGTTAGTCCCCAAGGAATATCAGGTGTTCATGTTTGATGGTTGGGTTGGTGATGGCATCTATGAAGGCGTCAACAAATGTTGCGACATATGTCGCTGGTCTGTAATCCAATATGAATTTGAGGTTTGTTTTGGGGTTTACTGTCAAGTGAAGGACTAGGGATTCACAGTTTTTGATGTTTAGTGAATCGTCTGTTTTTTATTTCCATGTAGTACTTGTATGCTATTGCAAGTCATCCTCTTTTTTTTCTTTTTTCTTTCCTTTGGGCTCTCAGATCTCAGTGGTTTCAATTCTCTGGTAGAATAACAGACCTTCTCCAGGTTCCGACAAAGGTGGCCCAGGATCCCCTGTGGTGGGCCTGCAGAGAGAATATAATGAGGAGAACCCTTTTGGCAACCTTAGCCGGAGATGACCGTTCTAACAGACGCCTCCCTCACAGAATGGGGAGCTCACATGAAGGATCTTTCAGTCAGTGGACGCTGGTCTCAGTAGGAGTCCAGACTCCATATCAACCTTTTGGAGCTGAGGGCAATCAGACTGACACTGGTGACCTTCCTGCCCTCAATACGGGGGAAACGTGACCTGATAATGACGGACAACACAGTGGCCATGCACTACCTCAACATGAGAGGGGGCGTAGGGTCACTGCCCCTATGCAAAGAGGCAATGCAGCTCCGGTTCTGGGCACTAAGCAAAGGAATCTCTCTTCTGGCAGTTCATCTAGCAGGAGAAGAAAACATGGTGGCAGATACTCAGAGCAGGCAGAGCACGATCTCCCACGAGTCAGTTTGCTCAGGAAGTACTTCTCGAGATCTTTGCCTTTGGGGAACCCCTCAAGTTGATCTCTTCATGACCAGTGTCCATCGGAAGTGTGAGCAGTTCTGCTCCAGGAAATATCCCCAAACAGGCACTCTAGAGGACGCGTTTGTGGTGTACTGGGAGCTTCCATTGCTGTATGCATTTCTACCAGTCCCCATCATTCCTAAGGGTGCATTCCACTAGAGTGGCTGCTTCTTTGACTCTGGAAAGAGGGGTACTGGTGCAGGACAACTGCAGAGCGGCAACCTGGTCGTCCCTTCATACATTCAGCAAGTTTTACTGCCTACTCTCTGTCAGGAGAGGAGGCCCCATTTGGCAAGGCTTTTCGCTATAACATCAACAAATAGAAATGCTTAGCACCCACCTCTTAAGACAAACTGCTATGGGAGTGTATCAAAGATGAGGAATTTGTGGGAGGACACAATCCATCCGTGGTCACGTTCTTTCTGCTGGATATTCCTCCCACGTATTCCTCATCGACCCGCTATCCTTCCCCTCTTTCTTGCCAAGAATTTCCGTGTTTTACACCTTCCTTTGTCACAGCGCCAAGTACGTCTCCATATGTGGCAAGGCATGCAGAATAAGGGGGGGGTGGAAAGTAGAAACTAGGCTTGCTCAGGCCTGTAGCTATGGGCCCTGGGGCGTTACCTGAAGGGTTAATGCCCCCCCCCAGCTCAGGGCTTATTGCTTAAGTATTGATCGTTTCTAACAAGAGGCATTTTCAAGTAATGTTGTCCCTGCCGCTAGGGAGTCAGCCTGCCATAACGTATCCTATTTCCTGAGTGGGGACCTACAATTAAAGGCAGTGTTTTATTGGTAGGCATACCCATGAATGCAAACGGCTAAACTGTTTTCCAGATGTGATCTAGTATGGAACAACTTTGCCTCTATGCCAGTTTTGTAAAATTCTATATTATTGTAGATACACCATATAAGAAAATATTTGCTTTAATGTCTCAATGGCGACCATTGCACGGTGCTGTCTTTTGCCCCCAGAATCTGTCTGTCTGATAGTGGCATCTTCTACATGACTTTAAACAGATTTCAGCTGAGAATCTGTTTCATTATATTTTTGTGCTTGGTGAGCACCTAGTGTGGTTTGTGAAACGGAGTTTTTATGGATAGCAATATATAGATAACGGTCTCATTACAGAAAATGTGGTGATATAAAATCCTATTAAGTACTGGTTTGATCTGATTACTTTGGGGACCATTTCTTTGCTCTCCTTTTCTGCAGATAATTGCATGCATTGGCTGCTTGCAGTACACCATGAATATCTTGTAACTGAAATATGTTAGGGGAGCTATCATACCCATATAATGAAAATCAAGGTAACACAGCTGGTTCAAAGGCAGTGGGTTATCTCACATGATTTTACAGTCCGAAATATGAGGCAATCCATAAGTGTACTTTAACCTTAAACATTTTTACAAACATTGCTCTTACTACCACATCCTTGTTCATGCAACATGGCCAAGTAATTTCTTGTAAAGATGCTTAAACATTTCCATTCATGATAATGGTAGTTAATGATCCTATTCTAGGAACTGGTACAGCAATCATCCTGATGTAGGATTCCAGGTCAAACATCTCCCTATGTGCTGTACTGTCTAAGTTGGCTTCTGCACACAACTCCTAGTATGCCCATTGGTATCCAGTTCCAACAGCAAACGATAATGGATATGAAGTGAACTGACAGCACATTCCTTTGATAGTTGTTGATCATTGAACTTTCTCGTGGTATACACTGTACCTGCTATAGAAAAAGAGACGCATGTTCTCTCTAACCATTTCCACCTATGATGTGTAAATTATTTAAATTCGCACACAAAAACCTGATGATGCACTTAGCCTTCAGACACACTGAGTACACAAATGGAAACATATACTTTTATTGAACACGGCTGGATACCTTTTGCTTACTCTCTTGCCCAAAGGACCATCCGGATGAGAAGTCCTGCAAGTTCTTTTTATATATAACTAAAACGTTGCTTGTATCATACCTTCACGACTACAGCTAATCTTCTTTTGCTCCTACTCACCTGGGTGTTCAGTGGCATTTTGCTTTTCTCGGCTGCTACTCTAACATCCTCGCAAGTCCTTAATGTTGGATTTGCTTTGGAAGGTCGGACCCACTTCCTATCATGCAGCTCAGATATAAACAGTTATTAGATGCCTGGGGATACTTTTTCAACAATTTGATAAGGCTCAAAGTAGTGCAAATCACAACACAACACTGAATATACTTGTGTGAAAAACCAGAAGTGTCTCACCCACTACTCACCGGGGATCTGTCATCCAGGTGGTCAGGACACGGCCATCGCTTTTGGATCCAGTTCCTGGAGGTGGACCAGTGCGGGAGGATCACTTGGGTGAGGGATCTTCGAGGAGGTGGAGTGGGACACTGAATGGTGAGAAACTGTATCCCCTTCCTTATAACACCTTTACCCCATCCTACCAGACTGGCCACTTCTTACTGAGGGTCCTATGCAAGATCCTGCCCTTCTTTCCTCTTTCCCTTCACCTTACAGTTGTGTCTTCTCTTATTTCCAGCAGGCTGGACTGTTGTAATGCTCTCTACCTGGCCCAGCCCTCTGGCCTAATCAATCGCCTGCTACTGCTGCAGAACATGGCTGCTCGGACAGCCACCCCTTATGGTTCCCACATTAGCCCGTTGCTACGTTCTTTGCACTGGCTCCCGGTGAAGCAAAGAACAGTCTTTAAATCTCTGTCTTGTTCACTGGACATGTTACCAGGCTGGCTGTTTGTTTTTTTTCTTCTTTTTTTGTGTGGGATAAATTCACTCCTTATATTCCTGGCCTCTCTCTTCCATCAAGCAGTGACTGTCTGGTCTCGATCCCCCGATTTCCTCTTCAAAGAGTTGGCTGTCGAACCTCTTTGGTGGCCGCTAGTAAGTTATGGAATTGTCTCCCTTTAACTTTGAGGCTGACAACGAAACCACCTTCACTTCCGTCGCTTGTTAAAACTGTGCTCTTTCATTGGTCCCCTAGATTGATGTTGTACTACTGTGACTATCCTTGCGCCAAGATGCCTTCGGGTGTATCTGCGTGTTATAAATCTGAGTAACGTAACATACCAAGGAGGATATTTAGGAACTCTACCCGCCACCCCCTTACAACAAACACTTTCTCACGAACAGCCCCGCTATGAGACAAAACAGACTAACACCCGAGCTGTATGCCTGACGTGTCCCAATACAATGGTCAGGCAATTACTGACCATCATACACAAACACCTGACTTCCATTAAGCTTCCCCACATGGATAAAAGGTGGAGCACAAGAGCACACTCTGAGCAAGACAAAGCGCACGAGGAAACTGCAGTTCCTAGATGACAGTTTAACAAGAGGCGAAGGACGGCGAAACAGAAGGGGATTGCAAGTTGGGAAATTCCCTTGACCTTTTCGACAAGGAACTGTTGCTTTCATGAGCCCTTGAGATTGGAAAGCGTAAGACCAGGAAATCAGGTTGAAGAATCCTGCATTGTGTGTCAGAGATTCCCGGGACCCTCCCGCGTCAATAATCAAGGTGGGGAGAATTGCCAGCCGTCGTGATACTGTCCTTGGTTCCAGGAACAAAGCAGCCTCAGTGAAATCAACACAGCCGGTGAGTTGGGGAGACCGATACAAGACTGGTCTATGTTGAAGCCAAGGTTGCAAGCGGCAACAGTATATGGCGAGCACTGGAACAATCATTGTTTGAAATACGTGTGATAAAAGACATAAGTAAAGTTGAACTGCGGATGAGTGATTGAACTTTGAAACAAAGATACAATACCTTTGACAGAGTGGTCCAGCACTTTGCGTGTGCTCAATCGAAGGTCTCTAAGGTATCCAGCTGAAAAGTGAAGCAGTTGTAGAGAATTGTGAATTAAAGTGGTCCTGCGATAGGTCAAGCAAAGTCTTCGATGTTGATACAGTAAAAAAAGTTGGTGATAAAGTTGGTCCGAGCCCGGCAGAGGGAGATCAATTGAAAACTTTGTTAAAGTGGGTCTGAGCTTGGTAGAGGTGGGACCAGGAGTGAACAGAAAAGTCACCTGAGAATTTGTACGTGTGAAACACTAAGGAGAAAGGAACTTTGTTGTTTGTCGTATTGCACCAGGCCCTCTGAAAAAGAGACTTTGAATGGCAGAGACCTTTGGCAAAGAAGGCCATGATGTTGAAGTTTTGAACTGACTGCACCCTCATGCTAGAGAAGCCAGAGACTGTGCTAAGCTTGAGTGTGCCGCCTTGTCCCGTGCTGAAAACGTGGGGAAGGGAAGCCAACGGCTTGAATATCCTGACATATATAATTTCTTGAACACTTTCCAATATTGTTTCCCATACTATTTGTATTTAGAAGTAAGGATTGGCAATAGGTTCATCAGTATAGGCCATTTTATTTTGACAAGACACCTCTAGGACTGCGTTATAATTATTTGATGGTTGTAGCTTGCGCCCATCTTTAGATTTAGGTTTAGATAGGCGTTTTCCAAACCCAATTGCAGTTCAATAAACACCCTTGAACTGTGATCACTTGTGTGTCTTACTGTTTGATACCATGCCTTCCTTAAACTTGTCACTTCGATATTCCTACAGACACTATATATTTATGCACATTGATAATACACTGCAAGTTCTTTTAACAATACCCACCAATTGGTAAGCAATATGGAACTTTCAGTGTGGTTTTCCTAGCATCTTCCTCCCAAAGCATTTCATATGGGCTCCTATACGACCTAGTATGTCTCTGCATCTTTGTTCTGTTTCTATTCAGCATTAGATATTTATCTTTCCTGCAGACTGCAATCGTTGGGGATTGTAACATTCCTTATCAGTACCTAACATTTGACACATTGGGCCTCATTACGAGTTTGCATGTAAAAACCAACAATGCCGGTACTACTGTGTCCATGTAGCACTGCTGCCGGAATCTACAGTAGATTCTGAGTCAGTATTCACACACATTCCGGCATGGTAGTAACGTCCCCAAAACCCTCGATGCAGGCATCCACGATGCTGCAGGCACCAGCACTGCCGATGCCGGTAATACCGGCACCGGAAGCAACGTCATTGTGCCGGAACAGGAAATACACCAGCGACCATCTTTAAAAACGCAATCCATTGCAATCCTCAGTCCATAGCAGTTGAACAGGAGAACAGACAAGGCACTGCCTGTCGCCGTAAACCTAGATCCAGTGACGTTGAGCTGAACATGTTGGCAGACACACGTGTTCTGTCCTGACTTGCGGTGGGCAGCCCGACTCTGGAAGAAAGCCGTGGGGGAGGAGGTTGCCCGCAAGGTCTCAGCGGTGGGGACAAAAGCCTGCAGCCTCCGCGATTGCTGCAAGCGGTGGGATGACCTCAGCCTGCGTGTTTGCAACCTCCTGTCTGCTGAGCACAGCCAGGGGATGGCCACAGGAGGCAGTCCACCATCCCCCATCAGGCTTGCCACATGGGAGGAGACCTCCAGCACCGTCATGAAAATGGAGGGCATCACATGCAGAGATGGGAGCTGTAACAATGGATGATGATGGTGAGTCTCCCTTACTGTAATTCCACCGTCACACCACACAATTTCCTCCCCAACCCCAATGGAGAAGTCCAAATGCCAAGTAGGTGGCACTGAATTTCTGCTGCATCAGCACCTACCTAAAGCCACCTCCCACACAACTACAATGTAGCTGCCACAAACACATCCAACAAACCCCACTGACACACCACACATGACCCCATAATTGCCAACACAAGCACCATCTGCCTGCGCGCACACACATACCCATCACTGTACAGCTACAGCCCTCACCACTGTGCCACCTCACGGCAAGATGCACACATCACCTCCACCAGTTGCACACCTGACACACCCACCATGTACATACACGCAGTGTAAACATCAATGCATCAACGCACAGAATGGGTGCACATCAGTTCCTCAATAAAGCACCACATGGCATACAGCCCCTGTGGCATGGCCACAACACGCAAACCACTACACATACCTGTAGGCCACCCAACAGACCCCTTGCACAACATGTCCGCACCAGAAGGATGCTCCGACACTGCTTCCCATCCCCCAGTCCATGAGAATGTGCATGACTCCAAATGTACTAGCATCGATGTATGTCGGATGTATGCACACCCATGACTAATGGCCTGCCTCACTGTCCCCACAGGCCCAGGAACAGACAGCGAGGGTGAACATGCCCCAACACCCCTCAGAGCAGCTGCAAGTCTGCACCACAGCAAATACAACACCTCCAGCCAGGAGCCATCCACCTCCACGGTGAGACCGAAGCGTGCCACGTCTGCCATGCCACAGCACCCCTGCCAAGAGGACACACAGGCCGTCCAGCAGCCAGAACAGCCGCCATCTACCTCTAGCAAGTCCCCCCCAGCAAACTTCGACTCCTGTCAGCAAAGCCCTCCGGCCTGCATCCACTCCTGGCAGCAAGGCCCCCAAACCAACATCTACTCCTGCCACAAAGGCCCCTTGGCAAATATCCACATCAGGGGCACAGGATCCACTTCAAGGGGAGGAGCCGTAATCCCCTGTGGCCTGTGAGCATGAGGAGGCACATTCTGCAGTTCAGAGTGAGCAGGGTGAGGCGGCCAAATCCGCACTTCACAGTGAGGAGGAGGTGGCAGACTCAACAAACCGCAGCCAACAAGGGGAGGGTGAATCAACACCAACCAGGCAAGGAAGCCCACCTAGGGCACCTGCACATGGCTCAGGGGCACACTGCGCAGTGGTGGATATAGCCCCTGACACCTACAGCGACGAAGCTGTCTTCATCTTGGCAAGCACTCACAGCCCACCTCCCCTGCCAGCACATGGTCCACAGCAGTTCAGGGACATTGATGGGAGACTGACGCGCATGGAAGGCCGGCAGCAGGCTATGCAGGCCCTGGTGACCCAATTTGTGTTGGACGCTGAAGAAACATGGCAGGCCATGTAGGAAGGCCTGCAGGAGAATGCAAGGATGGTCAGCAGGGCCGTGTACCACGTGGCCAGGCACATCCGTGAAGGCAATGCAGCAATGACTGCACTGACGCAGTCCATCACACAATTAGCAACTGCCATTGCCGAGCAGCGTAATGTAACCACAACCCCCCAGCCCGGTCCATCGTCAAGCGGCACACCGGCCAGTTCAACGCAAACAAGCCCTGTGCGTCGCCTGCAGCGACTTGTGTGCGCCACACACAGGCTCACCCCCCCCAAAATGGGGTGTGAATAGGGGAACTCGGAACTGCATGTTGGGTTGAATTAGTAGTGAAGTTGTTGTGTTTGTATTGGGGGAGGGGGTTTTGGGGTATTGGGTGTGGGAGTATTGGGGGGTGGGGTATTGGGTGTGGGCTAGTGGGGGACGGGGTGTTGGGGTATTGTGTGTGGGGGTAATGGGGGAGGGGGTGTTGGGGTCTATTTAAGGGAATAGCGCTGGTAGTTCTGCAATGGCACATGTACATAGTTATTCAATGATCAATACAGAAGTTATGAGAAAGAAAAGCACATGACTTGAGTGTGTGTCAATTTAATTATGTACAGTGCCCTATGTGACCCATCCCCAGTGTCCTTGTCTTCTCCAGTCCATCAGAAGTAGTGTTCAATCACATCTTGCTGTGTTGCACGTCCCTCATTCACATTGTGTTGATGAGGAATTCCACCATCTCCCCCATCATCATCCTCAGGTGGCACCATGTCCATTTCAGGGGCCAGGGGTATGTTGCGCCGGATACACATGTTGTGTAGCACGGCACATACTAACACAATTACCCCACCTCCTCTGGCCCATAAATGAGTGCCCTCCCCCCTGACCTGCTGAGGCAGCGAAACCTGGCCTTCAACAGCACAAATGTCTGTTCAATGGTGACACGAATGCTTGCATGTGCACGGTTGTAGTCCTCTCTGTGCCAATTAACTGGTTGCCTGATGGGGGTCAGGAGCCACGGCTTCAGGGGATACCCGGCATCACCTGCATGGGAGCAATGGGAAGGGTACTTGTGAGTCATATGTGATTTTCATGTTACCACTGGCTGTACAGTATTCATGATTACATGCAACTAAGGATTCATTACTGCACGTGACTTCAATTTTCAAAGACCCTGGGAAGTATACTTATGGATCTTCCAATGTTGGGGGAGGAGGGGTGCTGTTGACGTCCCAAGGACCATTCAATGTGTACCTACACTCTCACAAATCAAGTCCTAACGTCCATGATGTCCTCAGGTTTTATTGATGTGTCTCCGATGGGAATGGCTTGTGCATGTACAGTGCATAATCGTGCATCTGCCTAATGTGCATCATGTAACACCGTGGTGTCCACCGTATGCAATCTACTGATACATGTGAGCATGTAAATTCCATCGACACCTTCACCCATCTGAATTGGTCAGATTCACATTGGTGGTATGGGCCACGGGTGAAGGGTTACGTTTCTGTGATACGGCTGGGTGGAGGGTGGCATGGTGGTAGTAAGGTACTTTGGAAGGGGCCTGCTCCTCAATCATTTCTTGGTGGTACTACATGTCTTAGGATTTTATTCATTTCCATGCTTGACCCATTGTACTTGGAGATGTCCCTTAAGGTGACATGACTGCCATACTGACCTGCGGTGTACCTGCGCACTGAGTACAGTGACTGAGATTTTGCTGTGTGGCCGATGGATTTAGCTCTGGCAGGGCATTATGACTCATGATTTCCTTTGCTGAGATCATGTATTTCATTCATTGTGACTGCAGGCTGGTGCATTGTGGTACCTGTGGTTCATGTTTTCTGATGTTCCAGATGCATGTGGTGATGTGCGCACTGTCTCTGTTGATTGCAAGTACACACAGCTGTGTGGGCCTGGCACATATGCAAGCAATGCCTGTGTTGCACATTCTGTTGCTTTTACTAAGGTCATAGATTTAGCCACCCAGGTCGCTGTGTGTGCTCTGGTTCCATTCTGTGTGTGTGATTTTATGTCGTGCAGGTTGGGAATGTAGAGGTTGGTAGGTCTAATTCCTCATCCAACTTTGACTTCTATTGCCCAGACAAGTGTCTCTGCACTCCATTGCATGCCTGGTGATGCTTACGGCTGCTTGCTGGAGTGATGATGGAATCATGCCTGTGGCGTCCACTTGTGCTCCTCATGCATGCAATCTTTTGCTTTGTCCAACCCCCCTCATGGGCCAGCCAGCAGGCACGTTGTTTATGCTTGTGATCTCCCCGCTCCCCAATCAATACTCCTCATGGGCCAGCCAGCAGGCACGTTGTCTATGCTTGTGACCCCCAGACACCCCCACCCCCCAATCAACACCCCTCATGGGCTTGTGGTTACACTCACCCTGCAGCCAGGTATGTTGTGCAGCGTGTTGTGCCATGTAGCGAGGAAGCGTGGAGTTGCGCTGCACCATGGCATCATGTGTGGAGCCAGGGAATCTTGCACAGCAATGCGTGATGATTTTGCATGCATCGCACACCGTCTGTACATCCAGGGAATGGTGCAGCTTCCTGTTCTGGTACACTACCTCCACAGCATGCCGGACAACCAACTCCACATGGGTACAGTCGAGGGCACCAATTACATTTGGCATGCCTGCCTCTGCATGGAATGCTATTTTGGTTGCATTCACCTCATCCGCAGTCTGTAGTAACTTGATGTGGTTGCTTGCGTGTTTCAAGAGTGCATCTAGCACCTGGTTGAGCACACGGGAGAAACAGGGTTGTGAGATTCCATGCAGATGCCCCATTGTGTGCTGATAAGTGCCTGTGACAAAGAAGTGTAGCCCTGACATTACCTTCAGCAAGGGGGGGGGGTGGCCGTCCGGATATTGATCAGGCTCACCAGGTCATCATGGATGAGGTCCACTGTTGTGTTGATGGTGTCCCTGTCCAGGCGGTACAGTGTGTGGTTCTGTGCAGGGGTTAGGCTGAATGGGCTGGCCCTTAGGCGAGGGATTGGTGGCTGCCTGCGGGGTATAACTGCCTGCACAATGGGTATGTGCTGGCCCAATCTCGACCTCCTTCTCCTCCTGGGCCTCTGCTGCATTCTCTGCCCCACTGCCTCCTCAAGGAGTAGCAGTGCAAGCATGTCCTCCAGCTCCAGTAGTGCAAGTGCTATTGCTAGCATTGTGGATTTGGGTGGGGTGTGGTGTGTGGGAGTGCTCCTTTTGGGCTGTGCCAGACTCCATTACCTCCACCTGTGCTGATTGTGTGCACCTGTGGCAGGCTTCTATACAGCAGACTACTATTAACGCCTGCGCTGCGCTCCCGGTCTTAATGGCATCATTTTTACCATTATTACCGGCATGTTGATGCTGGTGATTGCATGTCTGTGCACCTCCTAATTTGTACCAACTGCGGCATGCCGGTGTCACTGGAACAGCTGTCGCGTGTCGTCGCTGATACCGGCGACGGTGAGGCCGGACACGGCGGGTCCCTGCCGGTAACACCGGCATAGCGGCTCGTAATACCGCAGTCCAGTAAACGATGCTGGTATGGTTATACCGGCATTGCTTTTACCGGACCGGCAACCTTGTAATGAAGCCCATTGTGGTGGTAGTGGCGTTGGAAAATGAGACCCATTGTCTGATGTAATCATTCTGAGAATACCAAATCTAAAAAGATATATCCAATTTCTATATTTTGCATGTTGTACAGGCAGTTTTGTACCTCGTGGAAAAGGCTTGCAGCCATCTACTAGCCAGTCTACCACTACAAGCACATCATTTTGTCCCGGTTCTACTTCATAGCAACATGCCCACATACTCAATCGGTATTAGGACTGTTTTCAACTAGTTGCAATTTATTGTAAAATCGTTGTCTGGGCATCAGTCACTCTGTGTCTTCCAGCAGATGGTCAAGTTAGGAGCAAAGTAACCAATCTTATGGGGGTCCACCTTCAGCAACCCCTTTGTGAACAGCCTCTTTATAGTGTCATTGATACTTGGTATGCTCTCCCTATAAACTGTGCAGGACTTCACCTGCTTCAGATTGTACTTTATTCATTTCTGCACTTTGGTTTTCATGCTGCCCATATCTAGATTATCTGCCTCGAAAACATCCACACAAGTACGATTTGTCTGATTCTTGCACGTTTGTTCTTTAAATGCACTCGAAAATACCTTTCCTTTTAATTTGCATTGCTAGCCTGTTTTTATAGTGCAACTTAATGTAACACACTTTTTTGCTGCCTTGTGATCTTTAAAAGTTCCCCTCTATTTCAGAATGACTATACTGCTGAAATACTCTTTTCAGCAGTGACTCGGTATATACTCTGAAGTCCATGCCGGTCAGTGCCAGTGCATACTAGCTGGTTTGCGCCAGTTCGTGTTAGGATTGCTTGGATCACTAAACTATCTCTTACATCTAAGGTTTGTCACACTTGTGTACATTGTTCAACTGTATCACTTTATTCTTGTTGGAATACTGGTACTGCTTGTGCCATCCAATTTCCCGATCACTTTGTGCAGTCGAGAAATTGATGTCTGCCATTATCACGCAGACTGCAGGAGAGATGGGCCTGTGTGTTGGAGTCTGGGACACCCTCTAAATGGGCCACAATTCTGGCACGCTATCTTGCCATGAATTTCGGCGACCGCCCTAACACAATCTAGGGAAATGCTCCACCTTGGTTGGTTATCGACTCGTTTAACACACTTTTGAGTCATTCTAGAGAAGGATTAGAGGACTTAACTGCAACAGTCTGATTAGATCTATGGGAAAGGGCCTGTTAGCAACTCCATCTTCCAGAACTACCACCTGGGATCGCAGACGGTTTTCCTCAGTAGCTTCTCGTGCCTGGAACTCCCTTCTCCTACAGCTATGGCAAATGGGCTCTCTATTTTTAGGAAGCAATTAAAAACGGATCTGTTCCGGTAACTTTCCTGGGTCATTTGGTGCAGGTAATCTTTATCTGATTAATAGGTCATCTGCACCCAGATGCGGTTCGCTGATAGGCTCCTTCCTGGGATGTGTGCAATATAAATTAAATAAACAATCAGATCCAGACGTTTGCATTAATTCAGTGCCTTTGCATAAAGTGAGTGGCTCCCCTCTCGTAGGTGCGATTTCATTGCCCCACGCTAACAGTCTTTTATTAAAGGGCCGGGGCCCACACACTGTTCAGAGATAAGGGGGCTATCAGCAATGTGTGTTTCTCCAGAATTGGATCTTTCATAGCTTCACATGCTTGAATATTCCCTGTCATCAGACTGGGAATCCTCTGTAATTTAAATAATAAAAATAATATAAAACTTCCTATAGGAAGAAAAGCTACACCCATAGAGCCCCATAGGGCCTGTGTAGCCCATCACTTGTGGAGTCCCTCCATCTGCTTTGGTCCTTTTAGGCCCCAACGAATGAGGTGGCAGGGCTTAGAATCCACCCCAGTCAGCCATCTTCAGATTTACAGATCAGGGGAATCCTCTTCATCTCTTTGAGCAAATTTGTTTTTTCACTGGGGCTTCCTGGTACAACTCTTTGAGATCAGGTTTCCACCACTTACCACCTAAAACATAGAGTTTTGATGCTGCTCACTCTCACCTCACCTCATTGCTGGGACCAAAGTACGAGCTACAAGCTGTCAAGGAGAAGACCTTCCTTTTTAACCTAGGTGTGGTTAAAAGGTAATCTTCATCATAGACCCCCATAAAATTTGCCTGTTTTGTCTTTATCCATATAACATGCAGTCTTGTAAAATGTGTCAGACTTTTTCCAAGAAGACGCTGGATCCTCCACCTGGAGGGCAGACAGATGTCAACTGATGAGGAATCCAGCAAAACTGCGCCCTCAACTTCCTCCCGGCACCCGGAGAAGCAAGCTCCAAAGAGGAGAGCTGCTTCAGTGGAAAGAGCAGACTCTCTGCCATTAAGGGCAAGAAAAGGAGTGAAAAATCCTCAACTAAACCTTTAGCTAAAGGTCTGCTGGAAGGAGAACTACACAAAGTTAAACGTTTCTCTTTCTCTTTGCCGCTGCCTGTTAGGGAGAATTCTCTCTTTAGGCTGAATTTCCTAACCTAGTGAGTCCCCCAGCCGCTTTGCTGGATTTCTGGAGTTTGTTTTTTTTTCTCCTGCCAAGAGTGAGACTCTCTTTCTCCCACTCTTGAACATGATTTATGGTGTTTCTTTGGCTGTCAATGTGTTTTATGGGCTATGGGGTCCTTTAATCCATAGGGTCTGATGTGTTTTTCCTAGATGTGCTACCCAGCACCCTCCGTGCAGTAACACAGGGGTGTCATAGTGACACCCCACCATAGACTCCATACCCTGGGACTGACTACTGTCTCCCAGGGCATGTAAAGACACCATTGGCTTTACTAGTCCCAAATTATTAACAGAAACCAGTACAAACCATCATATTTTGGACGTACTGGTCGGGGCAATTCGATTGCCCTGGGGTCTGTTAGTCGAGGGGCACGTCTCCGTCCCCCCCTGGTCGAGTTTTGGTTGGTGGCAGTGGATACTACTTTTTATATTCGACCGCAAATATTTCCCTATGGGATTTTCCCATTGTTCGAGGCTACCAACTTTAATTATTTAATTCTCATAGCCTCGAACATACTGCCGGTTTATTTAATAAATATTAATTCACCGGTTGGTATTTTTTGCCAGGACTCGATTCTAAAATGGTGTTTGTGTTCTCTTCTGTGATTCCAACCCAAGTCGAGCCCTTTGTTCCACTTTTTGGCGGGCTTCTCCACAGAAGCCTCCAAAAGTGTTGCCACTCTGTCTGGGTACAACAGGGGGTGTGGGAGGGGGTTTAGGCACCCTGGACTGAGTTACCTTGGTAACTCAAGTCGCACTCTTGTGTGATTGGCCCAAGTGGTGAGCCGGCCGGCTCACCACTTAGCATGTTTGATTGACAGCTAGGCTGAGTGAATGGGGGTATGCTGCATAAAAGCAGGGCTTTGGGGACTGGAACTTGAGAAGTCGCCACAGGACCTGAGAATCCGACGAGGGAGAAGCTGAGCCGACCTACCACGACGACACCACCGGTGGAGCCCTTCGGAACCGACTTGCCACTTCCTGACGACAGAGAAGATCTCCCGGCTGGAGAGGCTTCTTCCCCTAACTGGTGGGCACAACCAGTTTACCTTCTTCTCTTCGCACCCCAGACTGGTCTGTGGTCAAATTGCCCGTGCCAAGCACCCCGGCAACCGGATAGCCACTCACCACTGGACCGCGAATCAACGGACCGCTCCTTGTACCTGAGAAACTCTGCAGCTGGTTTCTTCCCTGGCAGTGCAACGGACTCCTGTCTTCCTCCCCGACAAGATCCTCTCTTCCCCCGGTCGAAGCACCGACTTGAATCCGCTGCCAGGAACAACTGCCCCCGTTGGAGTATTCTCACCGCTTTAAGGTACCGTGTCCGCCAGGCCTCCCTTTCTAAAGATTGCTACAAGGTAATAATAACCCCTTAACCTTCTGGACTGGGCTGTCCGCCTTGACCCTCTAACTGGTCCCTTTCTTTGGTCCAACTCCCTTTTTGAACCGCTACAAGACTTTTGTGCACTGCAACCGTGTGACCGTTGACACATTTCGTTTGATCCTCTTAAAGCGGATCCGGCCTACTGACTCTGAATTAACTGTGTTACTTTGCCTTCCTCCCTTGTTGTGTTCGTGAAAAAGTGTTGGGATCTGTTTCAATTTATCCTTTGTTTTTCTCTCCCTTTTTAAAACGAATTATTAGGGTGCCATCTATGTTAAGCGTTCACCGCTGTCTGAAAATAAGTGGGGCTTTACTTAAGACTTGTCTAATATTCTTTTAAGGGAGTGTATATCTTTTTTAGTGACCGTGTTTTTGAATTGCTTACTATTAGTGCCTGTGTGTTTTTCTAGATGTGGTTTTAAATAAATAATTATATCTCGTTTACACCAAGCCCTGGTCAGTGTTTACTTGTTCTATTGTGTTCTCTTGACCTATTGTGAATACTCTGTATACTGCCTAACTCTTCTTGAGGGAAGTCTGACTGCTCAGCCACAGCTACCAAGTGAATCTGTGTGGTACAGACTGCTACCAAGTGGGTTTACTGCCAAACACCTGTAGTGCTAAATCTTTTGCAGTGGTCCCAGAGGGAACTGCACAGGTTTCTGCCTAACACTGCCGACGAAACTGCCGTCCATGGGGACACCATTCATGGCTAAACTAACCTTGCTGTCCACTAAAACTGTCTCATCGACGACGGATAAACCATTATCCCCAGTGAAACCAACCACCTCGTCAACTAAGCCATCGTCATCGCTGAAAGAACCGTTGACGAAGCACCCATCCACGAAAGACACTACGGAAAAGCACACGTCAACGAAGGCATCCTCGACCACAAAGAACTTGTCGACGTCCTAATATATGTCGTCAACAGGAAAACAGTCAACATGCCCACAAGAACAGGACAAGACACCATTGGTTGAACCCCCGCCCCCCAACACCACCAGATGCCATTGAGCCCTTTCAACAGCCAGAGGACGTTTTAAACACTCATACACCCACAGCTAGATAGGTTGGAAAACGTTACCCCTCTATCTCCTATATCTGAGATGAACAAACTACCTGACATCATATTACAGGAGGAGTTCTCACAGGGGGAGGAATAACGGCCAGTACAGCCTAAAGAGCACAGTCCTCACTGGGAACCGGTAATGGAAGACATTAGAGATCCTTTCAACCCTTTTCTACTGCAGTCCATGTGCAGAATTATGGACAAGTTCCATAGGAGGCAAAGGGCAAGACTCCGGGTCACGCACTCAGTTCCTGTAAGCGTACCTTCACGAAGCACATCACGCAACGGCAGATCACCCAGGTCTCATTCGCCGCCGGCACAACGCTCATGCTATGGCAGATCACCCAGGTCTCAGAAGAGAAGACTAAATGTGCTGGACCTCAGTGCCGTCCGGTGGGCGCGAAGGTCCTTCCTAGCGGTACTGTCCGGACAGATGGTGACAGTGCAGATGGACAACACCACGTCAATTTACTACACAAACAAACAGGTCAGCACCAGGTCCAGGAACCTCTCGATGGAGTCTCAACAGCTCTGGAACTGGGCAATTACTTGAGGGCCGAATATCTCCCCGTCAAGGACAATGTTTTGACAGACAAACTCAGCCAACAATTCCTTCAATCCCACGAATGGGAGAGAACGACCGCAACCTGTACAGATAATTCCTCAGATCGGGAAAACCCAACATAGACCTATTTGCAACTCACACCAACACAAAGTACGATCAGTTCGCTTCCAGGTAGCCGAAGAAATACTCCCTGGGGGACGCGTTCTCCATACAATGGAAGGGAAAATGTCTTTACAGGTTCCCTCCGACACCTTTAATCCTGCGGATGCTGCGCAGGATAAACAAACAACCCTGCACAATGATACTGATAGCACCATCGTGGCCATGCCACATTTGGTAACCTGCACTCCTTCAGCTAGCACTGCAGAAGCCTTTTTGCTTCCAGCCTCACCTGCACCTGTTGTCTCAACACGGCGAACTACTTCACCACAAACCGGCCAGCCTGTCCCACTGGGGCTGGCTCCTCAGCAGCAAAAATCCCACGATCTTGTCCTACACCCCGAATGCTGGGGTATACTGCAGGCAGCCAGGGCTCCGTCCACCAGATGAACATATACTAAGAAATGGAAACGGTTCAGTTCCTGGTGTTCAGAAGCTGGCACAGATACCTTATTGGCATCTGCAGAACAGATCATACCTTCTACGTTTAGCAAGTAATGGTTTGGCCATCAAGGTCCATCTTTTGGCCATCTCCGCCTATACCACCAGGCCTCATCCACATACACTAGTGGCATACATGGCGGTCTAAACAGTCATTAAAGGCCTTATGTGCTCTTTTCCCAAAACAGAGAAAAATTGCTCCTGCCTGGAGTCTTAACACAGTCTTAGCGGCGCTAATGAGAGCACTTTATGAACCTATTCACAGGTGTGACATTATGTTTTTATTGTGGAAAACAGCTTTTTTGGTGGCTATCACCTCAGCCAGGTGTATCGGGGAGCTACAAGCACTATCCACCGAGCCACCCTTCACAATCTTTAACAAGGATAGGGTCAGCCTACAACCTCACATTAATTCTTACGGTCATATCTGAATCCATCTTAGCGGAAAGAATTGTTTTGCCCACTTTCTTTGGCAGCCACACAAGCGGAGCGGACGCTGCATTTACTAGATGTGTCGAGGACACTCAAATTCTACATTGAGAGAATAAGAGAATTCAGGACTTCAACAAGACTTTTTGCCGCCTTTGCAGGACAAACCAAGGGTCAATGCATAACAAAGTCTGGCACATTGGGTTTCCAGTTGCATTGCTCACCGTCACCAAATCAGAAATAACCCTCTGCCAGCCGTGCCTATGGCACACTCCACCAGAGCGAGAGCAGCCTCAACTGCGTTCCAGGCAGGATTGTCTTTGAAGGACATCTGCCGGGCGGCCACCTGGAGCACCCTCCAGACGTTTGCCCGGCATTACTGCTTGGAAGAGGACAGCAGGAGGGAATCTGCAGTAGGACATGCAGTGCTTCAGCACTTATTCACCTAAGGTAGGAGCAGCCTCTTGTTCCTTTACTTTGATTCTTGTTTGTTCCCACCATCCCTCTACATGTTCTTTCTGGTAGCCTTACTGTATACACTATAAGGTTCTTACACAAGATATATATAGCGCATGCACACACAGGTTCAACCTTCTGGCTATCCGACATGTTGGATAATATTTGACTGCTGGAGAAGTCTTAGTTGCTTACCAGTAACTGTATTTCTCCAGCATTGGTATCTTTCATAGAATCATACGCGCCTGCCCTCCTCCCCTGGGGATAGGCTGCTCCCCCTCCAGTCAGTCATCTGTTACTAGCCGTAATGGTTCAAAATCTGAAGATGGCTGACTGGGGTGGAGCCTAAACCCACCCCATTGGTTGAAGCCTAAAAGGACCAAAGGTGGTGGAGGGACTGCACAAGTGAGGGGCTACACAGGCCCTATGAGGCTCTATGGGTGTAGCTTTTCATCCTATAGGAAGAAGTTGTATATTATTATTATTTAAATTACAGAGGATTCCCAGTCTGCCGAAGGGGAATATTCAAGCATGTGGTTCTATGAAAGATACCAATGCTGGGGAGATAGATTTACAGGTAAGTAACTAAAACTTCTACCTCAGCCAGGTTTCTTTCGGTTCCTTTACCTACTGCAGGACATGAGCACCCCCCGGTCGCCTTGATCCCTGATATCTACAACCAACCAGCCAGCCAATACTAGTTAAAATTCTAGGCCATCTTTTTTTAGCGTGGCCTCCTCACCTAAGGCCTGACCCCCTCCCCCACTCCACAATGCTACACATAAGGTTCCGAAGCTAGCCACCTTGAAGGTTGCACTTCTAAACACCCGTTCTATTGTGAAACACGCGGTAGAGCTTTATAATTTATTATTGATTCAAATCTAGATTCTAGTAACTGAAACCTGGATCCACGAGGCGGCCGCGTATGCATCCACCCTTGCAACCCGAGTATAACCTACTTAGGTCTGATCGGTTTGGCGCTACAGGTGGGGTGCGGGCAGTGGCACTCTTTAAAACTACACTTAACGTGCACACCTCCAAGGTCCCAGGTCCAGATAGCTGTGAGTCCCTTCTTGTGAAACTCAGCCTAGACTATCACACTCCCTTTTAATCTTTTGGTCCTACACAGATGCCCCACTTTGAGGAGCAACTTCTAGCCTGTTGTAATGAAATATTGAAACCCCCAGGCCATCTCATACTAAGGGGTAGCTTTAATCTATGGGGGGGAAAATAACCAAGATCCTGATGCTGTATCTCTTACCCCTGCCGTTGAAGCAGTGGGCCTTGGCGAACAAAAACGCCACGCTCCAAGGCTGCAACATTCTTGATTGGATCTTGACTTTCAACATTAAAATCTCTTCTCTGATATTGATAGTTGCCCTTGTTCTGGCCATCCTATTATTTCCTTTGACCTTCTACCACCTGTATGTTTGCTATATTCGTCAAAGCTGACAAAAAGAACCAAACTGGCTAGAAATTTCAAGATTACTCCTGAGAATCTGACAGAAACCGTCATTCCCCACCTTGCTAATGGTTGACGTTTTGGGGGTGTTGACTATCTGGTGTCAACCTTCCAACCGGCAATTGGGAAGGCAGTAGACACCCTAGCCCCTCTACGAGTAAAAACTATAAAAGATAAGAATATGAATAACATCTGGTGTAATGTAGAGATTATTGAAGCTAGAAAATGTAAATGATCCAGAGAATGGGTCTGGTGGAAAAAAAAATCTTGCCCCAATACTCCACTCATACACAAGGAATCAGTTGATCCATATAGGCGAGCCATTCTAGCAGCTAAGCAAGGCAGTTATGACAGAATTTGCATAGCCAAATCCAGCTCAAGGGATCTCTTTACTGTCTTACGTGAGTTAGAAGGAAAAGATAAGAGACCTACAATTGTTAAGCGACTTATGGTGTCAAGCAATTCAGGACAAACTGATAAAGTATCAGGCCATCAGCATTCTATAAAAGCACGCCAATTGAAGTGCTCTTATGCTGATTTACTACCAGCCACTGTTTTCCTTTTCCCAGGTCTCCAAGAGTGAGGTTCGGACTATGAGGCCCTTGGGCATGTGGCGCGTTAAGTTTAAATAAATAAAAAATAAATCCTAGCTGGCATGAATCCCACTTCTCCAGCATTGGATCTTTCATGGATTCACATGCTTTGAATATTCCCCAGCCTGACGACGGGGAATATTCAAAGCATGTGAATCCATGAAAGATACCAATGCTGGAGAAATGGAGTTACAGGTAAGAAACTATTCCCTTCTTGTCTGGGTGACATCTGCCCAGCTTCAGTGATCCGGGAGTCTGACTCCCTTATTCAATGGATCACCAGGATAATTTATGCCGCCTTTGCAGAATCCCCTGTCACAGCCACACAGGAGGCATGGATCACCCCGCTTCTAAAAAAAAAAAAAGACAAACTAGACCCTGCGGCTGCCATTAATTATAGGCCAATCACTAACCTCTCTTTCCTTCTTAAGATCCTGGACAAAATGCCCTACATGCAGCTGCAGGAGTTTTAGAAACATGATCTGCTAAGTGCCTGCCAATCAGTTTTCCGGGCCAGGCATAGGACTGAGAAAGCGCCCCTCGACCTAAAGTCCAACATATTGAGCATAATTGTCAGCAGGCGAGTCACTTTTAATGCTCTTGGATTTGTCCACTGTGTTTGATCGTGTAGATCACTCCCTGCTCATTAAAAGGCTGATTGAGTTCGGTCACTTTTCCAAAATTGCTGCTTACTGGATGGAGTCTTTTTTGGACCTCCCGTGTGACCAGAGTGGCTGTAGAACATTTTCAAGCATCCCCTGTCCATCAGACTTGTGGTGTGCCTTAGGAAGCATGCCTCTCCTCCCCTACCTTGTTTATTCTGTACACCAGGCCCTTAAACCTATTGGACATTTTTACACGGCGAAGGTCAACCAGAATGCAACAAGCATTCTGATTGGCCCTTGCCAGGGAATTACCAGGCCGGGAATCCCTTCCAGGCACGTACGTGCCTTTTGTTCCCAGTGGGGGGCATGGTGGCCATCTAGACAATGATGAGGCTCGAAACGGGGCAATCCCCGCTCTGAGCCTCCCCATGGCTGGAAGCTGCCTTCGTCCCCCGCCGGGGCCTCAGATACAGCTTTGTTTTTTGTTTTTTCCCTTCCACCGTCCTCCCCTGCAAACTATCCCCTCCCCACCCTCCCAGCCCCACTTACCTTCTTTTTTCTTATTTTCCCGGGAGCGAACGCGCTGGGAACAGTTCTGTTCCCAGCGCGTCTGCTCCCGATGGCCTCCATGGAAAGGGAAAACGGAGTACGTTTTCCCTTTCATGACGGCCATTTTATTTATTTATTTATTTTTCTGTTCCAAAACGCTGTCGTGTTTCGGAACAGAAAAAATGCAATTAGTACCCCGGTCTAACGGGCCGGGGTACTAATGGCTATAAGCCCCTCGACAATCTCGGGGCTTATTGCCACAATATGGGTGTCCGCTATACGAACTACGCGGACGACACCTAGGTCTTGATGGAACTCACGGGTGATTACACCAAGGATACCCAGATGGTGAATAAAATCTTCACCTTAATTCAATCCTGGATGATAACAAACGCATTGGCACTGCATAATGACAAGACCGAACTGCTGATCTTAGGCTCGGGACCCTAGGTTAAAGAAGTTGGACCCTTCGCACAGCTGTTTCCTTATTGCTGGCTGCTCAATTCCAAGAGTTCCCCATGTTAAAACGATGGGTGCATTCCTTGATTCCCAGCTTACTTTTGAAAAGCACACCACACATTTACGATCTTCTTGTGCCTATCTGAACTCCCTACTCGGGCAAATTCATCCATATCTTTCAGAGGCGAATCGAGCTGTGATTGCCTCCACACTGGTCAGTTCCAAGTTTGTCTATTGTAACAGTCTCCTGGCTGGCATGTCTGCTGCTAATATCAACAAATTACAAATATCTCAGAATGGGGCTGTTCTAGTGGTACGTGGACTGGGCAAGTTCCATCATATTTCAGAAGCGAGATGGGGCCTACGCTTTGCATTGAAGAACAGGATTCCCTACAAATCCCTGACCTAAACTCGCAAATGCCTCAACTGGTCTTCTCCTATATATCTAGCCACTCTGCCTACAAAGGCACCTGTCAAGAGTCCTGTGATCCAATAATACTCACCGTCTAGCCCTTCCACAATATAAACTTCAGAAATATGGCGGTGCCAGCTTTGACTGTTGGGGCGCCTCGATCATGGAACAATCTTCCTTTGGCACCAAGATCTATTCCATCTCGGACACATTTCAAAAAAGCATTAAAGTTACATCACTCAGTCGATGAGCGCTCCGAGACCTCCGGGCTTGTGGCGCTTTGGCTTTATAAAAAATTTAAGTATACAATAATTCGGCAGACATTGTCTCTGTGATGGTCTTCTCCTTATTTGTTTATCCACTTCCCTTCAATATTTAATCATGCTATAAGTTGTGTGTGTTCCCACTGATTCTGCCACAGCGCCTTATTCACTGTTTCCACGATCAGCTGAAATTGGTGGAGCACATTAACACCTAAGATGACGTCCCGACCAGTGGCCTTCTTCACCTGCTCCACACAATTCTTCCAAAACTCAGTCTGTTTTTCTTTTTGTGCCAATTGTCACTGTCATTCTTCTATTCCCTTTTGCGAACGATTGCCAGTGGTTCTCTGCCACAATTGAGGCAGCTGCCTGTGTCAGACAAAATATGATCTCCCTCCTGCCATCATGGACTTTACCACAGGTCTGTTCCAACTTGTCAGACAATGTTCAAACCTCACAGAATGTTCTTTCTCTCTTGTGCCTGCATTGGTTCTTGCCATCATTAGTTCGATTTCATGTCTCCACCAAAACCACCCTTGCTAGTGTCACTGGCTTAAGCCCTTGTTTAGTCAACTATTCCCTCATTTTCTTCAGTCTTTTTCTTTTCTTTCTTTATTTCCTCTATTGTCCGCTTTATTATTATTTGTTTTATAAGTGTTCATGGTTAAATAAGACCCTCTTAAACATTACACAGTAAATGTTAAAACACATATCATAAAATACTACACATACAATACATATCCACATTTTCAATTGGATTATATATAATACCACAAATATAACACAAGTTATAAAATCTCACAATTATATTGCGAGCTATCATCACTAATTAGCAACCTAAAACCTTTCAGATTTCCGGCAATTCATCCTAGTTCTTTGATCTTACAAGTAATTACCTACCAAATAAAATACAGTTTACTATTGAAAACATGGTTCTTTCCATAAATATTGGACCATTCTCTAAGTCCATATACAAAGTCCCTTCGTATCCCTTAATATACACCTATGACAATTTAGGACAATACAACAGGAAATCTCTAGATGTTTCATTTTTACATTAACGACACAGACGGTTTTTAAAAGGGATACTCTTCCAGGCACTTATCCTACTCCTTCACAATATATTTAAAAGGTGTATTCACAGGTACAGCTTGTTTGGCATAGTCTGATCAAGAATTCGTAAATGAGTGTCTGTCCCAAACGTATGCCTTTTGTTTAATCTGTCTGATGGTGACTGTCAAATTAATGGGATAGGTAACTTTATAATCTATTTTGCCAGAAAAAAAATGAACATCATTTAGCCAATGTTTTAGAGCATCCGGGACTGGGCATTGTTTAACCATCTTATTATCCACTTTATGTCATTACCCATGAGCACAATGCATTCTTCCCTTGTTCTCGATACCTAAGTGGTGTTGTACCGTGTCTCACATCTTCCCTGGCTTTCTGACATCCTCTCTGCCAATCTATATGCACATATCCTTGTCTACTTCATATGCATGCTGCTAGGGCAACTGTCCCAAATTGATTTGCCACATCCTGCATTCCCAGTAGTTCATGTGCTCCATCTGAGGGTCCTGCCTAAAAAGCGAAGCATCCTGGACCATGAATGCCTCCTACATGCAAGTATGGAAGCCATCTTGAGCACTCTTAAGTGGCACCCAGAAGGCAATGTGATGCTTCCTCCCTTGTTATTGAGTCTCTCCAGGGTGTCTAGGTCAGGCTTATACATCTAGGGGCCAAAAGCAGCAAAGGCCTTTATGGGCATGTAAGGGGCTTAAGTCTGTAAGGGGCTTGGGCCAGAGTCCCTGTTCATGCCTAACTTGGCTGCGCTCATCCTTTGCCTGACTTATGCTTCCACATGTAGAGATCCTTTGACCCAGTGACTCTCCATTCATTGCAGGGCTGCTGTTGCCTCGCCGATTCAAGGAACATCCCTGTTTTGGGCATGTTGACTCCTTTGATTACTTATAACCCCATTCTAGCCCAACTCGGAACGTATACATGCTGCTTTCTAGCACGCCCCCCTTTCCACCCCTTATCTTTCTGTTCACCCACATACCCTCTCCTTGGCTTGCAGCGTTCTTTTCCAATCTTCAAATGCCTATTTTATCTACCATTCACCATGCACCTTGAATTGGCTTCATTCCTTATACTCCATATTTTCCTCCCCTTCTCCTGTAGCCTTCAGCCACAATTCCCTCCAACTTCTACCTCACTTCCCCCATCTCCCTGCTCTCCCCTTGCACCCACACACCTCAACCCCAACCTCAACACTCTTGTTCTCACAGGATCTCCAATCTCCTATATCCCCCTCACCTACCGCCCATCCCACCCATCACAACATCTTCACCATCAACTGTATATGTTTTGTATTTTATTGTGTTATGATCAAACTGTGATCTTTCACAAAATAATTCAAATCTATTTAAAACTATACAATTGAATAACTTAACATATTCGCATTAAAATATAAAACCTTAAAATACATTAATAAATCATCCTCTATTTTTATTAAGCCTATTTCTTTCAACATTCAGGTATTTAGTCCTTATACTTGATAAGGCCGATCATTCTGCTACAATGTGCTTAAGGGTTTGCACTGATTCCGAATCTTTGCAATAATAACATATGCTATTACTTGAATCGTGAGTTTTTTCGAATGAGCAGATACAACTTCTCCTGTGGGTAAATGATTTTTTTAAAATATCATTCAAATTATTTGCAAAAATAAAAACATGGGTATTGTTCCAGATATTTCGGTAAAGTGCCTAATGCCTTGTCAGCTATTGAAAACGTAGAATGCAGTTTTTAGTTTTTTCACCCACACTGCGTTATTTTTAAGATCACTTTTAAATCTTCCACAATGGGCTAAAATAGATTCTATATATAATTCTATACTAGATAAGAGGTTAGACATCTTATTGTACATAGCTGTTCACAGATCTTCATACAGGGAGGTATAGACTGGCACAATTATTTTACTGTTTAATGAGGCACGCAGCAATGGAACTGGCCTAAAGAGACAAAAGGCAGAGTTCATAGCGCTGTGATGCCATGCGAACCGAGAGCAGGAGATTAAACACTTCTTTTCCAAATTCTTCCTGCAAGTCTCTCCCATGGCAGCCCATATGACTTTGGCTCTGTTTCGGTCCCATATAATATCATTGCAACAACTTTCCCAATATAAAATGTAAGCAACGGTTTAATTGAAAATGTGCAGTATTTTTGATACATTTTCTTCATCTGATAGACCAGTTGATCTATTTTGCTCTCTAGCCTCTTAATGGTTTCCTTCTTCGGTTGTGCTATAATCATGGAACCCAAGTATGTCATTTTTCTTACTGAGTCAATTTGTATCTTATCTATAGACCCTTTGAAATCTACACTGTTTTGTGATGTTTAGTGAAATTTATAACATTGGACTTCCTTTGATTTATAAGGAAGTTATTTGTGCCTGCATATATTCCCAAAGCCGTAAGTAGCCTCTGTAGACCTATAGGTGTTACATCTTAGAGGGCAATGTCATCTGAATACGCCTCCAGATAATTCATTGCCCTCTTTACTCTTACGTCCCATCCCCTTTCCTCCATACTGTATGGGCGTCCCTTTCAAGGGACGGGAGAAGGAACCTTTTTCACCAGAAAAAACCTTCTTCGCCTTTAAATTTAGAGGCGCAGCCCACGGAGCATGCGCTTCCCTGACTCTGCCCTCTGGTGCCACACCTCTGTCCCCTTTTCAGTGTTGACGGGAACGGGCCGAATTCACCAGCGGTCCTGGGTTTGGCTTCGGCCATGTAATTCCACGCGCAGATACTTCTTCTCTTTGTCTTTTTTGTCTTTTCTATCATTCAGATACTTGGTACTCAGGCGTCCCGCTCCTCCCCGGCGCAGGGTTCAGTAGCTGTCAATCCTGCAACTGGCTCTTCCCAACTTCAGACCCCCACGACATCTGCCTACGTTGCCTTGGCCCAGACCACGGTTGGCAATCATGTTCGACGTGTGGCTCGCTGTCCTTGAAGGTGCTGAAGAACAGATTAGCCACGTGGAGGGAGCTCTTTGAGAGGTCGCCTCCAGAGGATCTCAAGAACTTCATGAAGCATCGAACCAGGCCCAAGGTAGGGTCGATATTTTCCAGCGCACCCCGCAAGGGAGACTCCTTCCCAGGGACTCTCTCGTGCAGGAGGGACCGGCCAGGTCCTTCTACCGGCACGTGCACCGAGGCTGCTACAGCTACTGGCCTTCGGGTCGAGGGATCTACGGATCCTCCCGGGCGCAGTGATGAGAGACCGGAAGGTTCTTGTACCGGGTCTACATCCGAGGGGCTACGACCTTTTACTGGCACAGTGGCCGAGGGGCTAGGCTCTAAAACCGGCATTACCTCCGAGGGTTTACGCCCTAATACCAGCAATACATCCGAGGGGGTGCCTAAATGCAGCTCTACCGACCCTCGGGTCACACCTACCGGGCAAGGCCCGAGGAGCAGGGTAGGCCTCGTGATCCACACGCAAGAGTCTCGGACAAGGCCGGGCCCAGCGGGCCGAGCAACACGTCGCAGGCAGCTCGACAAAATGGCCGCCGCGCCACAAAGGAGCACCCGTACGACGCCCTTCCACGAATTCAGCGAAAAATGAGTGTCAAGGTGGGACTGGCCTCAGCCAGGTTGGTGGCCTACAGTGTACCCTTCATTTGGACAGGGCAACTTTCCTTTGCGTCCATATGGGCAGGGTGCGCAGCGGCTCCAGCAGCCCCCCCGCTACCCTGTCGGTACACCCTGCCAGCTCTTTGGCCAGTGAGGAGGTGCTCTTCGAGACGTTTCTCTGCCTCATGAGGTCTCCTCAGATGGGGGGTTATCATCAAAGACGCAGTCAGGGAAGTCCTCCCCGCATTCTAACAGCACCACAGACACCTCCATCGGGCCCCCATGCCCCGGTGCAGCCGCCTCCTCTGGCTCCACAGCCAACTCCGCAACCTCGGCCACCTCCTCAGCATCCTGCTGCAGTCCCTGTACCCCAGCCTCTGGTGCATTCTACTTCTCCTCCTCCACAAGATCCGCCGGATACGGATGAGGAGGAGGATCCGGACACACCATCCTCAGCCAAGGCCTTCCATGAACATCTTGCTGGCCTGGCTTAGTATCTGGGCCTCCCCCAACCTGAGGTTGAACAGCCCGCAGAGCGGGTTCTGGCTGAAATCCTCACGAGAGGCCCCTCTGCCAACATGGGGATTCCACTGCAAACCGATGTAGTGTCCCTGGCCAAGAAGGATTGGCTCAAGCCCCACTCGGTCCAGCCGGTCAACCGACACCTGGACGCCAAGTACAGGCAGATGGAGGGGGATACGCACTTGCTCCTCGGTGATCGCTGCGGGATCACTATACTCCAAGCCCTAGTCATCCTCAGCCTCCTCTGCGGTGCTGCTAGTCAAGGAGAAGAAGATCTTTGAGGTGTACGGCAAGAAGATCTACTCGCCTCCTTGCACCTGCGTCAGACCAACGCAGATGCCATGCTGGCTGCCGCCAACCAACGGTTATGGTGGGAAATTGTGGACTTCTTCCCGGAACTCCCCACCCAGTGCCAATCACGCTTTAAGGCGGGGCTAGCGAAAGCCAAGCTCGTGGCGCATGACCTCATGGAATCCACAGTGGCTCATATCGATACCTCAGGCGTGCCATCTGTATTGCCACGGACATGAGGAGAACAGTCTGGCTCCGGGCAACGAAATTTAACCCGGATGTCCAGGAGCGCATTCTAGATCTACCGTTCGAAGGGGGGTGCCTCTTCCAATACTCTACGGATGAAGAGCTGGACAAGAAGAACAGCTCACAAACGGCGAAGTCTTTATCCATTCTTACAAAGACTACGCCCAAATCGTACACCCAATTTCTGCAGCGATCGGAAAAGAGGTGTGCATATGGAGGGTTTGCGGCTTCCAGGAACGCAGATCCAGGCAGCTGGACTGCTCGCCATCTCAGAACTGGCGCAGACAACAAAAAGGGTGTGGGGGAGTAAGGGCTTTTTCCAGTCCCCCTCATCAGCGTCAGCCTCTGAGGGAATGAAGGCATGACACGCCCCTTCGGGTCCACGTCTCTGGTGGGGAGCAGGCTTGCTCTCCATGCACAATTCTGGTGCTAGATTTTCGCGGACCCCTGGGTCTTCCCCGTAGTATCCACGGGGTACCGCCTTCCTATACCAGCCGCTCCTCCCTCCCTCCTCTCCACTCCCACAGGTTGGGACAGCAACTCTTTTGGCAGAGATCCAGTCGCTCGTAGAGAGCCAGGCAGTGGAGGAAGTACCAGCCTGCCAGCGAGGCATTGGCTTCTACTCCAGGATCTTCACCATTCAGAAGAACGAGGCAGGCCTGAGAGTTGTCCTGGACCTTTCCACCCTCAACCTCTCCCTACCCCTGCAAAAATTTGGTTATGCCAGCTTTTATAGCGAAGACATTGGACAAGGGAGACTGGATGTGCTCCCTGCACCTGAAGGACGCGTACCTACATGTCCCGATTTGGCAGCCCCATCGTTCTTTCCTATGGTTCAGGACCATGGGCTACCATTTCCAATACAAAGTCCTTCCATTTGGCCTCATTTCTGCACCCAGGGTCTTTACCAGACTCATGAACGCTGTGGTGGCCCTCCTCAGAGCGCAGGGCCTCCACATCTACCCATACCTCGACGACTGGCCCGTCAGGGCTACATCTCCAGAAGTGGTTCACCACTCTTCCCATGCCCTTATGAACACTCTGCACGACCTGGGCTTCTCTCTCAACCTCAAGAAGTCACAGCTGCACCCTACGCAGACTGATATTCATGGGACTCATTTGGGACACATGCTCCGAGAGGGTTTTCCCGTCGGAAGACAAAATCTCATCATAAAGAGGGCCACTGCCCACCTCCTCAGCAGAAAGGGAACCTCGGCATGGTGGTACCAACATCTCCTGGGTCCACTGGCGGCGTTCCTGTTAGCCGTGCCGCACACAAGACTTAGGATGAGAAGGATTCAGCTGCACTTCGCGGCCTCATCGAATCGGGAGCGGGGCTCGCAATCCGAGATGATCAATGTTCCTCCATCTCTCCACACGGACCTAACTTGATGGTCCATGGACTGCAACCTACGGACGAGCAACCCATTTCAGCCACCCTCTCCGCAGGCCACCCAGACCACAGACTCCTTGCTCGAGGGCTGGGAAGCCACCCTAGATGATCTCTCGGTCCACGGCACCTAGACTCGACAGGAGCAGGAATACCACATCAATTGGTTGGAGCTGAATGCCATCTGGCTAGCGCTCAGAGCATTCCTACCACTTCTCAAGGGAAAGGTTGTCCTCATCCAGACAGACAACTCGACCAGCATGTACTACGTCAACAAGCAGGGAGGCACGAGATGCCCTCCTCTGTGCAGGCTGGTGGTCAGCATGTCGGAATGGGCCCTGGAAAATGACATTTACCTCTCGGCAGTCCACCTCCCGGGGGAATACAACCTGGAGGCGAACAGGTTCAGCAGGCTAGGGGCAGACAATCACAAGTGGCAGCTAAATGACCTTGTTATTCAGGAGATCTTCAACAGGTGGCGTCATCCCCAAGTGGATCTCTTTGCCACCTGGCACAACAAGAAGTGTCCCCAGTTCACATCCTGGCAGGGTCAAGGCCTGGCTCTCTGGGCGACGCTTTCACCTCCAGTGGACCGGCATGAAGGCCTACGCTTTTCCGTCTACTCCCCTGATCCACAGGGTCATTTGCAAGATCAAGGAGTCTCACCGACTCCTCATCATTCTGATAGCTCCATGGTGGCTGACCAGGCCATGGTTTTCGGAGCTACCCAGCCTCTCGGAGGTGCCCCCGATACACCTTCCAACGGGCCCAGCACATCTTCTGGCGCAGCAGGGGGCAGAATCATCCACCCTGCGCCAGGGAAACTAGCCCTCACAGCGTGGTACCTGAGCAGGTAACGCCTCGGCACCTTAGCCTCTCACAGGCCAATCTGGAGATCACACAGGGCGCCAGGAGCAAAACCACCAGTGCCCAGTACAAAAGCAAATGGACCAGATTCTGCCACTGGGCAGACTCCAAGGGAATTGACCCCTTGACCTGCAACTTGGACGACGTGCTCTCCTTTTCGGCACGTGGTAACAAAGGGGAACTCCAAAAACCCCAGGAACTAAATGGAGCAAAAGACTGAAAGCAAACAAAGAAGTGTTCCCGTGTAAGTAAAATTAAACAAATAATTATGAACTGCCAGCATTTACTAAACTGGTTGCTATAGTGAGTAAATCACAGAATTTAGTAAAAATATGATACCTGTCATACCGCAGTATGTGCTTGTTAGCACAAGTGCAACAAGATAAACAAGTCTAGGACACATTCAAAACTATATTTTAGTATACCAATAATGCACAAAACAATTATAACATCCAAAAAAAAAATAACAAATATGTAAAACAGAGAAAACGTTTGGGTGAAACTAATATAGCAAATATAACAAATATACAAAACAGAAAACAGAAAATTGTCTGGAGCTGATGTGTTGCAGAAAAACAAGCAATTATTAGCAGTGTAAAGAAATACAATTTAAAAAATCCACTGAATTCAACCAATGTAGCTCAAGGACACACATCTGTTAGTAATGCTATTTGTAGTCCAGAGAATGAATTTGTCAATAGGACTTTGAGTCTTGGCTGTGCCGTAAATAGCTACCTGTCCCTGTCTTAATTAGTGCTGATTTCGTCGGTCTATGGTAACGGCTAATCAGCCAAGGCACTGTTTTGTGTTTTGATGCTACACAAATGCTTGTGTCAGAGCTAATAGGAATAAGGCTAATACACAACAAGAATGAGGCTGATACACAACACAAATGCTTGTCTCCGGTGGTGAAACAAAAAGAATAACAACCCACCTTCATCAGGATGATAAATCGTTTGTTCAGCCCAAAAAATATTGCTTCAATACCGGGCATACGAATGAGGAGGTGCCATTTTGTAGAAGGTCATACCCCCATACCTCTGAAGTACCTGTGAGATACTAATGAGCTTTTGTGTGATCTGCTGGGAGTACTGCAGGTTTGCGGCAGTGAATGCCGTCTGTTTTGAATGTACCCTCGAGTTGGAAACCGGCTTAATGGGACTCACTCCATTGCGGCGGAGTGCTGTAACGTGGAACCGAACTGTATCAAACTGCGCACTTCAGACGCCATCGTAGTGTCCTTGTGAAAGGTGGTATATGGTTCAGAGGCGACCAGCGCCTGGATCTCGCTGACTCTGCGAGCCGAGTTAAAACCGACTAGTAAGGCCGTCTTGATGGTGACCAGCCTAATGTCCACGGACGCCTTTGGCTTGAATGGTTTGTGCGCCAGGGTGCCCAAGACTATGTTAAGGTCCCACACACGGTGCAGTCTCTTGACGGGCCGCTTGCGGTACTACGATGGCTTCTGAAGTGTGTAGTTTGCTACAGTTCGGTTCCACATTACAGCACTCCGCCGCAATGGAGTGAGTCCCATGAAGCCGGTTTCCAACTCGAGCGTATATTCAAAACAGACAGCATTTCACTTGAATGAGGAAATAGTCCTTCCTACGTTCTTTCCCGATCCCAAGGACGAAGCACAGAGAGTGCTGCACTGCCTGGATGTCAGGTGTGCCCTAAAATTCTACTTGGACAGGGCTAAGGGATTCCGCAAGTCGGACGCTCTGTTTGTCACTTTCGGGGGCTCAAGGCCAGGCTATCAGGCCTCTAAGGCCTCCATATCCCACTGGATGGTCTCTGTCATCAAGGAAGCATATGAGGGCCAGCATAAGCCGCTCCCACCCCACATGCACGCCCACGCAGTCAAGGCCAAGGCAACGGCCATCGCATTCCAGCGCCATGCCCCTTGGCAAGTCGTAAGCAGGGCGTCCACTTGGGCCCCTCCCTCGGCTTTCTGCAAGCATTACTGTTTGGATGCCGGCTCTAGATCTGATACGGCTTTCGGACAGGCGGTTCTCAGGAACCTATTTGCTTAAGGAGGGTCTCCTCTCCACCCTGGGGCTACAGTCAGTTGTAATTGCCCATACATGTATGGAGGAAAAGGGACGGGCCGTAAGAGTAATTATAAGTTAGTCAACGTAGTGACTAACGTACTCTTAGTCCATACTCCCCTTTCCTCCATACGTCCCACCAACCTCCCCCCTAATAATAATGGTGTCATTAGGCAATGTTAAATCTATTGTCGACGTGTCAATGGGGACTGAGGTGTGGCGCCGAGGGCGAAGTTAGGGCAGCGCATGCTCCCTGGGTCGTGCCCCTGTGCGCCTCTAAATTTAAAGGGGAAGAAGGTTTTTTCTGGTGAAAAAGGTTCTGTGTCCCGTCTCTTGGAAGGGACGCTCATACACTATGGAGGAAAGGGGACTATGGACTAAGAGTACGTTAGTCACTACGGTGAGTAACTTATATTTGTGGTCTGACAAAGGCCACCTTACTTAAAAGCTTCATTTAAATCAGCTAAATTAAAAATTTAAAAGACAGGGTGCCATAATGCAGCCCTGTCTGAGGCCTCTAGTGCCAATAGGATCAGTTAAATTCCCATTCCCATCTAATTTTACCTGAACCAGATCATCCTCATGAATTTATTTGAGAATTGCAAGAAGAAAAAATTGTATGTTCCACAGCCTTCGTTTTTGCCATAATATTTGCTGATTCACAGCATCAAAAGCTTTAGTGAAATCCACCTTTGCTAGATACAAAGAGGAACTGCCATTTGACCATGCATTATCCATCAAAGCTGTCTGTATCAAGCCATTTAGACTTGTTACCATGCCTTTCCTAAATCCTTTTTGGACTTTCGATAACATTTTCTTTTCCATGACCCATGCTTCCAGCTTCTCAAGAATCAGAGCATCAAAAATCTTACTGTCTGAATCCAACAGCGCAATCGGTCTGTAATTTACCAGATCTGACTGATCGCCTTTCTTATAGATGGGGATTATTATAAACAATTTCCACAATTCCGGCATTACTCTATGGGTCAGTCAGAATATTTCTAAATAGCATAGCCAACAGAGGTGCCCACAGCTTTTTATTCCGCTTTAGGATCGCATTTGTTCATCTGTTTGGCCCTGCTGCATTGGAGATGGATGCCTTAGATATTAATTGCTCTGTCTTCAGTCTCTGTCAATATGCCAAGATATAGGATCACTTTGTCATCTAAGATTACTCTCAATACAATTCATTTCCACCCAATAGAAGTGCCAAGTTGCTTTATTAACTGTGCTACTTTGTAGGGTGTCTTGCTTATACCTAGTATCATTAATTAAAGATCAGAGGTTTCAAGCATTCTTCTGGATTAGGGAGTTGAGCATTATCTCCCCCACCTTTCTGAGCCATCAACAACCTAAGGGTTTGAAACCAGTTTTTATAACCCTTGCCAATTCTCTTTTTCTGCTTTTATAATTCTCACTATCAATTTGCCTTAACCTCAATTGACAGAGAGGCAGACAATATATTTTCTTCCTGTCACAGACTACTTTATCAAATACATGAGTATGTATACTTATCCCTGACCTTACACAACTTGGCTCCTCTCTATCCCATAGGAAGTCCTTAAACGCTTTACTAGTGCAGGCTGTTTTTATCTCTCCCTCAGTGACATTGTTCATATAATTCTCCAGTTCTTTTACCAATATTCTTGCCCCTTTTTGTAAATTTCCTGATCATATTACCTCTACAGTTAACAATAAGGTTTGTCTGATTGTTAGAGATATGGACTTTTGAACTGAGCCAAAATTTCACAATTCATGTTATGATCACTTAAATGAGGGTCCACTACCATAAACGATGTACATGCATCAAACATTGTTTTTGATAAAAATCATATACACTAGTTATAGATGATTTAACTCCACTTTTCCATGTTAACATTTTTCATGTGGTCGTCTTTCACGTTTCCATTTGTTATGACCAAGTTCCATTCTTTAAACATGGCTCTTCATTTTTTGCCTTTAGGGCTACTACAATCATTGCTAGGATTGGAGCTCATGTAGCAATGCAAATTTAAATTTCCAGTCATTATCAGATTTGCCTAATTTTCAGCTAACTAAATTCCCACAATTTCTGATATCCTATCTAAGTAAACATTAATTTTGACAGCAACTGGATTCCAATATAAATTCACTATGTATATGTGGATTTTCCCCTTTGATAATGGTATTAATTGCTGCTGCCAAAATACCCAGGATGTTCTCTGAGATGACATCTATGCATTTGATTTTGGAATTCCTAATTGCAATCCATAAGCCACCCGCTAGTCCTCCTCCATTCTCTTTGGTTGCAGCTTGTTGGACTATTGTGAACATATCTAGCCAGATATTAAACATGAGCCATGTTTCTTGAAATGGGACTCGATCATAATTTTCAAAAATGTAGTTTTGGTCCTCATTTTTAAGAAAACAATTGAATCCTCTAGTATTCCAAACCAAACGTTGAGTTTCATCTAATATTAGAGATCTGTAGCTGTTTCATCTCTTTTTGAAAATGTGCATTGCAGAATGCCAAATAGCAAAGCTCAATCCGGTTGTTTGTCATCATTCTTCTCCTGACTAACCCATTCCACTAATTCTCCTGCACCATTGATATTAGTGGATTTTACAAGTTCTGTTGCACCAACTACAGCTCTACCCAACCCAACAGACAGCTCATGCCTCATTTTAAGGACCTTTCCTCCTTCCTCTCTTTGTAGACCATGCATCCTATATTTAACAACTCCTCCCTTTTAGCAAGGATAACCCTTGCATCAAAGGAGGATTTAAAGAATGCTTCCACAATAGCCGTTCACACCTCATCCAGGAAACTAATCTAGTCTTGCGTCCAAAGATGAAACCCCATCTAATGCTGCAATTGCCTGCAACAGTTTCAAGATACTTGTGCGATTTTAATACAATTTCCACATTCAGATGTGACTCAAGTTCAATATATAACCTATCTTCAGCCACCTCTTTTGCTTTGGAAATGCCACCCATCGATGTTGAGCCTTATGCCAAAGGGGTACGTTTAGTACCAGGATCAGTTTCACGCAACCGGTCACTATACAAGGTTTTCCCTCTAATCCAAATCGTTTGAAAAGATGGTCTCTCTCCTCGACCTCCCGCTTTAGCAATGAGGTACCCTCATGCGAGACGTCTGCTTACTTTACATTTGTATTCGATTCTGTCACATAAGATTCAGGCTCCCAACTTGCTTATTAGTTAAATACGGACATTCTACAGTTTTTTTAGGATTGGGTTTCTTGAATATATTAAAAATGGGCTCCCAGAGCTCCTTTCCTTAAGGGGCCTTGCCACATTCTTGTTATGATTTTGTTCTACATCGCCCCCATCCTGCTCAATACCAGCAATATCTTTTATGGTGCAACACACACTGTTGGACTCCCAACCCCTTTGTGCATGACTTGCCACAGATTTCCAAGCTGTCTTGGTCATTTCTCAATTGTCTGATCTGCACTGCCTGATCTGAATTTTTTTTACTGATAAGGGAGGATCAGCTTCCTTACACGCAGGGTTCGCTAACATATTCTCAGACTAGGATTTCAAAGATGCTTGGCCAGCTACATTAATACTTGTTGGATCAATAGACTCAATAGATCATATTTCTGCTTGACTAGATCTATCTGTATATGGCAGCAAGCTTTGTGTGATTGTCTCTACCCGACTCTTCTGGGCCAGCAAGTGCAAAATTCGCACTGGCTACATCTTCCTCTGTTAAATGTAAACTCATGAGGAACTTTCTTGAATTGGACTTCGGTTGACTTTTTTCTTCCCCATTTTTCGATTCTTTTGATGCTTTTTTTTTAGATTTGCTTTGAGCCTGTGTTACCTCCTCCTATCCTCTCAAATGCTGTATGATCTTTATCTTTTACAGCATCATTTTCCACACGAAATACATGTCCACTTGTCTCAACCTGCTTATCAATCATTACTTTTGTGGCAAACTTTGCTGAGTGAGCCCAATTACTCAAGATGTTAATGTTTAAAATCAGCTTATGGGTTTTCACCTCATCGCGGATCCTATCATATAGTTCCACTGAGGCACTTATTTATTTTACATTTTTAAAGCACTCACGCCCCCCGCAGGCATCGAGGCGCTGTTACAGGAATTGTTTGCTTTTGTTTTTGTCTTAGTTGCGTATTTATAACGCGCTTAAACACCCATAGGTATCAAACCTGTGTTGCTTCGTGTCGTCTTGCTTCCAAGGCACGCACGTTGCCGCTGAGCTATCCTCCCAGGACTTAATAAGCAATTCAACGCCGATATATAGTGGGTGATGATTGCTTAATCAGATTGTCTGCTTCCCTTGGTGTATGGTGCATTGATTTAAGCCTGCTAGCATCTGGTTGCTAGAGGAAAGTAGCTCAATTAACTGTGAAGGTGATCCTTGAGTAGTCTCAAGATTATCAGACAGTCCTCTTGTGCTTGGAGATTCACATTTATATCCTCTGACCCATCCATTTCATTAACCTCTCCACTGCTCAGTCGCTCACACAGTAGGCAGCCAATGTTGCCACCCCCTTCCAAAATGCAGTAATTTCGTTGTATAGCCTGCGCCTTCTAAGAAACCTGCCCCCAATGGTTCAGAGCATCTTATCTCTGTACTTGTGCCTGCACGCCGGAAAAAGTCTGTAGTTTTCTGACCAACAATTTGGGTAGCACACAACTTAAATTCAGGTCTCTGATTCTACCGAAGACTGGATTTACATTTGCTGATGCTAATGTGGTGGCTTTATGTTTCATCTGTAGTCCCAAGGTCTGCACTAACTCCTCCTCCTCCGATTGAACTGGCACATGGGTCACAATTGAGGATTTTGGCCTTTGATCAGTCATCAGTATATCCTTCTCCATTCCCATAGCTAACGATGGCTGTCCCTATTCGTGCCTCTTTCATTGGCTGTGCTTTTTCTGACTTACATTATTCATTTTTTACTCCATTTGACCAACACTATCCTGCAGGCACAGTCACACCGTCCTGTACCCCACACTGGATCACCTCTGAGATCCAGTCCCTAAAAACAAAAACGCCTTGTGCCGTTTGACGCTGGATCAAATCACTGATCCTGACTTTTCAACTAGCCTAAACAAATTCCCTTGCTGCCCTCACCTCTGCACTGGACTCTGCTAAGTTATAATACTCACAAACATAATATCCTCCCTTCTCAGTCACACCCTGAAACTTTTCTTTACCCTCCATTGCCTCTTCCCCCTCTGCTAGTGACTTTGATCATGCCATTTCCTCTCAAATTCAACTTTCCTCACTCCCAACTCCCTAATTTTGTCTTCCACCTCCCCCTGTACCCCTTCCACTATCAACTACTTCCACCGTTTCGAATTAGCACCAATCCTTCACAGTGCCAACCCATCTTGCCTTCCCATTGACCAGTTTGCTCCTCAAATTGTCAAAGACTTAGTCTTCATCACCTCCTTTTATCTCTGAGCTCTTTTACCTCCTCCTCGCTGCTAGACTCTTCCACGCCAATGTTGAAGAAATACTTTGCCCACCCAAATGTCCCGGTGAACTTTCGCAGAGTTGCCCTCCTTCCCCATTATTCAGTGGTCCTTGAGCAGTTGGTCTTCAATCAGATCACTAAGCACACCAAGGATGATATTCTGGGGATTCATTTCAATCAGGATCCTTAGCAAACATTCCATCGAGATTGTATGTTTCTAACTTTCTCTCTGATGCTTGCCATCCCAGCTCTCTTCAATACTCATCCTTTTGGACTTCTCTTCTGCTTTTGACACAGTGGACCACTCCTCTCCTCCTCAATTACCAGGACATTGGGTTTTGCAAATCTGGTCTTGCCTGGATTGTATCCTACCCGAAATGTTGTTCTTTTAAGATGTTCTGTAACTCACAAACCTCTGACCCCACTCTTCTTCATGTCTGCATCCCCGCCCTTAAGGATCGGTTCTTGGATGTCTGCTCTTCATCCTAAGTTACTGTACCCTAGGAAGTCTTGCCTTGTCCTTTAGCTTTTACAAGCACCTCTTTGCTCACGACACCCACATCTTTCTGCATTGCCGCCTTCACCACAACCATATCAAAACCGATAACCAACTGAATCACTGCAAATCATCACTAGATGTCTTGCCGCAGTCTTATGCTATACTGTTAAGAAATTCAGGTCATCATTCTACCAGCTCCCTACAGCATTCATACCCTGCCTTCTCCTATCTCCATCCTGCCTTACCTTCTTGTTCCATTGCCCAATGCTCACAATGTTGAGGTCCTCTTTCATAGCGACCTCCAACTGCAACTATTTATCCGTACCACCATCTCTGCTGCTCATATCAACCTTAACATTCAGAAAATTCATCTATTCTTACTAGTTAATCTATAAAAACTCTAATCTCCACCCTCTTGCAAACTTGCCTACTGTTGATGGCTTCTACTTGGCCTGCCTCTCTACTACTTCTTTTAGAGAAAGTCCCCAACTTCACTACTCACACTCCCTTCGACTTACCCATATCCTACCCCATTTCTACTGTAGGGCAACTTCCAATGACTAGACCAAGAAAATGCAACCCGCTAGGGAAAAGGACTCTGTGCACCCTCTTTTGACAAAGACAAGCGTTTTTTGTATACAAAAAGGAAAAGGCGACAGGGTATTATGAATCCATTCCCGTCCCCTGCACACCTCGATATACTGAACAAAAATTTCAGTCAAAGTTTTTAGACCAATTTGTATACGGTTGTACATTTATATGCTGAACCATAAGTAGAGTGAAAACTTTAAAGAATGTTTTTAATTAATCCAAACTGGTAGTTTATTCACAATGTCTAATATTTAGACATGTTTATTTGTTAATCATGATATGTTATATCACACATTATAGTGAACCGATCATAGACATAATTTTCACATCAATTTCAATTACATTGATTTCATTGATACATAATTTCTTGTACAAATATTCAGTACAAACATAAGTTTTAAGGAAAACCCAATGCGTTTCGAGAGAAATCTCTTCATCAGGAGCAAACAATTATATTTCGGCTTCAATTTTCAAAATTAAATCTCTTTTCTATAAAACAAATTGCAAATAATCACGTGTTAGTTTGGGCTTTCCATACTGAAAGATAGAGCAACTGTCCCTGTAGTGAATTAGTAGGTACTTCACCTTTGAACTTTGTGATTTTAGAGATCACAGTCACTTAGACTTTGGGTAGACCTGTTGAAAACATATTTGTACTCTTTTTAATATATGTTAGTGCTGACAGAGGGCACTAGAGGGCCAACCAGGATGGTGACTCCTCTGTGAGCTCCGACAGAGCTCCCTAAAAAATCCTCTAAATCGGATGCCTACAATGTGAATCATGCCGGCAGCCGTACGAGCCTGGTCCCCAGTGCCCCCAGGCCTGCAAGGTTCCAATTACAGAGCTCCGGAGGGCCGCCTTGCGTGAGGAACCACTCGCGAGATTGTTTGGCGTCAGGTAGGCCCTGTCATAGAGCGCTGACCTGAAGAGGCCTCGGTCACCCTGCGACCAGCGTGGCTTACGAATAAGAGGAGCCCTCCCTGAGAGCCTCTGAAGTGAGTCCTCGCCCTGTCGGAGGGGAATTGGAGCAGCCTGACCCGCCCTGGACCGCAGCGCTGAGGTGGTGCGCCTTTTACCAGCATAGTTCAATAACCCAGCGCGGACTGGGCCAGGGGCGTGTGTTCGGAGGCACCGAGGCTCCATTGGCATAGCACCCCCACCCCTGGCGAGGCTGGAAGAAGCTAATCCGGCAGACCGAAATACGTCCCGAACCGCGGAGACTCCAAGAACCACACTAGGGGTCTAATTTATCTCCGGGACCGCAGACGAACACGCCCGGCGACAGGGGCAGCCAGACGCACTGGGACTTGATCCCCGGACCTGCAGACCCAGCAGCGTGACCAGACATGATGCCTGGAGTGCCCGCCGGGGGTAGTACACCCGAGGCGAGGGTGGCCCAAGACCCTGAGAGAGGCATCCTGAGAAACGCCCAGCTCCACGGCAGAAGCGAGCCCACTGACAATGCCCACCCCAGCAGGTACGTGGTGGACACAGCTCGCGCCCGGCTTGCCCCCCTCTCTCCGGAGCATCCCTGCAGAGGGCAGCCATCTTAATAAACGAACTGGTACCCGCGTGTATCACGACCGACAGCGCTGCATACCCCGCATAAACGATCCTTCAAGCAGCATCTAGCCCAACTGCCCTTAAAAGAAAACCATGTCAACCAGCGCAACAAAGGGGAGCTTGCCTCTGACAGCAGCTCATCAGTTTATCACCCCACGAGGCAAGTCGACGGCCATGATGCCTCCTGCGACCCCTCTTAGATGAGTGGCTGCCCCACCCCTATCTGCCTGTGCCGGACAGCTGGCATTGAGCAATACTACAAGACCCTGCACCACTGCCCCTTAATGTGGCCAAGGGTGGGCTCCTGGTCGCGCAAGGCAGAAAACCCCCCTGCACGCACATGGGACCCCTCTTCATCCACAACTGGCCACGTATCGACCACCACTGGGGCTGACCACCGTGCAGGAAGTCACCTCGGCAGCTCAATTCGCATAGACTATAAAGCATTGTAGCAAATCCCTAACAGTCACGGTCAGACCGGCCAGGCTCCTTGGCGCGGACAACAGCAGAGCTACATCTACCTGCTCACCGTGCACTGCATCCTCTCGCCCAGAGGCTCAGATCTGACGCCCATCCTACCAAATGCCAGCCCTCCTGCAAACACAGCAAAATCTGCACCTCCTAGCCACCCCTCACATCCACAAAGCAAATTTTGACCGCAGCTGCAACAAACAGTGGGCCATTTGAACCATCCAATAGCTGGGCCCACACGTGCCCCGGGTCCGGACACTGCCTGGGTTTTGGCATCCGAGCAAGGCACGGAGCGGAACAACCTTCCACCCCCAATAGTGCCAAGTAACTCCCCCCATGGCGAGGGACCCTAGCCCGAGATCGGCGCCTGGCCCGGCTTGATCATTTCCTTGACCATTAAGACTCGGGGCTTAAGGCACGGGTGTGGCAACTGAGGAATACACTACAGTCAGCTCACAAATATCACAAGGTGACAATGCGACACCAAGGCGGCCCACATTCACTTTCCGAGAGAACCATCCCACACCTGATTTGGCCCGTAACAGCCGTTCTTTGGAACCTTGCAGCCACTACGTGTACTGGCAACATCATTAGCGTCCTGCATAAATATCACAACAGTATCTTATACCCAGCCAAGAGACCTAACGACGCACAACCCGACTCAAGAACTCCGGCACCCACCCTAGATTACAAGAGGCAACGATCACCATCTTTGTACGAACACCTCGGTCCCACCACGAAGATCGCCTGACTCCTTCAAGTGCATAGCCACATCCCCTCAGGGGTGCAGACCATCACCTATCGCTCGCACCCTTAAACTCTCTAACAAGCAGCCCAGGATGGGCAAGACCGATAAATCCCAGAAAAAGTTGAACTTTGACCAGCTCGCCATGGCCAAAACTCTGAAATCTAACACTCAGCCGGCTTCCCCCGAGTCCATGATGGAGCAAGACGAAGAACCAACCCCAGCTGTTGAAATCCGCGAAATCCTCCTAGAACTGAAAGCTGGCATCGGCAACCTTGACTGTAAGCTTGATGCACTCTCCTCCAAAGTCGACCAGCTTCAGCAGTGTCTTGACAAACACAGAGACGGACTTGACTTGGTGGAGCAGAGAGTTTCCAACCTGGACGACACCACGACCTCGCTAACAGTTAGGGTCATGTCACTAGAAAGCCAGATGAAAGCGTTCTCTGCTAAAAACGAAGATTCCGAAGGACACTCATGCCACAATAACATCACTCATGCCACAATAACATCAAGCTGGTAGGCGTGAGAGAGAGGCAACTCCCGATCAGAATGGAAGTACATGGAGAACCTATGTAAAGAACTGTTTGGCGCTGCAGCACTATCCGAGTTTTTTGTGGTGGAAAGAGCCCACAGTGTACCAACCAGTCATCCAGTCCCCGGGGCCACACCGCGACCGATTATCGCCAGATTACTAAACTTCAAATATCGAGACACAATCCTGCGGTTAGCGAGGGACAAAGGAGAACTCCAATTTGACAGGGATGACATCCAACTCTACCCAGATTTATCACCAGCGGTCCAGGCGCAGCGGCAATACTTTATAGGGGTGAAGCAACACCCTACAGGACAACTAACTCACCTATTCCATGCTGTTTCCAGCAAAACTACATGTCCAACCTGAGGGGAAGGCACAATTCTTTAATTCACCAGAAAAGGCAAACGTCTTTCTGGATGGGCTCGGCTGCAGACCCCTCGACAACCACCCGCGGCCACCCAGGAGAGACCGAGCCCGAAGACATCCACCGGGATACCTCAAACTACCTGCCAACGACAGGCTCTACCATGGTCACAATGTCACACGGAGGCTCTCTAAGACTCCTGTTTTTCAGGGAGCTTTGCACCTTGGATGGGCACTAGATCCCCGAGCACAGCACAGTTCACACTTCATTTGGGGGGGGGGTTCACGATGGGCAAGTTGGGGGTTGCCCATGAAGGGGAGGGACAGGGAAGAGCCCAACGTCAGTTGGGACTATGCACCAGTCTTCGATCCACCGGCCAGCTCCACAGCCGTCAGGTGAAAGGAGCCACAACACAGGAATCTTCAGTCATTAACAGACGATCCTCGAGTGAACAGAATAACGCCAGTCACCCTGCCGAGCAGGAGAAACAAACCCATTGAACGGATTACCATCACGCATTACGTTCAAGCTAGCAACCTGGAACATTAGAGGAGGCAATTGCCCGACCAAAACACGAAAAGTGACACAATTCCTTCGTAGGCACAAAATTGATGTCGCCCTCATCCAGGAAACGCATCTGACTCCGACATCCAAGAACCGCTGAGCTAGAGACTGGGGCTGCCATAGGTACTTCTCCTCGTATGCCAGAGGGGTAGCTATCCTGATTGATAAAAAACTGAAGTTCAAATTGTTATCAACAGACAAGGACAGTGAGGGTAGAGCACTCCTAGCCCGAGGGATCTTTGAAGGCAACAAAATAGTCCTGGCAAACTCCTATGGCCCAAACATCGATGAAACAAATAATTGTGACTGGATAATGACACGCTTAGGGGAAACAGAATCAGCCACAATCATATGGGGAGGGGACTTGAACACTGTATTAGACCTACAAAAAGACAAATCTCGATCACCAACTACCCACCCCTCTAAAGCAAGCCTACAAATACATGAAATCTTCAAGGTGTAAGACTTTGTAGACATATGGAGACACAGCCATGGAGAATCCCGCGAATACACCTTCCATTCGAAGGGATTGTGTCCTCCGACGTATTCCTTATCTTAGATAGAAATCCTTCAGCTTTGCTGGCCTCGGAAAATTTTTTCGCCAGAGGGCGCTGCGCGTCGATGATCGCCGAGTCGATGACCCTCGACGGCCTCCGTGCCGACGTCGACGTCATCCTGCCTATAAAGGCCGCGCGCAGCGTCCGTTGCTCAGTTCCGTTTTTCCGCGCTTCGTTGTGCCTCGGAACACCGTTGCTCAGTTCTCGTCAAGATAACGTATATAATATTTAACCTCGATATCGATGGCATCCTCCTCCGACCCGACGACCCCTCGGTCCGGTTTCAAAAAGTGCCGAGACTGCGGGAAGAAAATGTCGTTGACGGACCCTCACAGGGTCTGTTTGTGGTGTCTGGGAATCACGCACCAGAGTTCGGAGTGTGAGGAATGCCTTTCCATGACGGCGAAAGCCTTGAAGGAGCGTAGGGGGAAGCTCGAGAGAGGTAGGTCAACTTTAACTTCCTCGAAAGCTTCTTCGGTAGAGTCGAGACGTTCGTCTCCTCACCATAAAAAACACTCTCGATCTAGATCACGAAGTGGCTCCCACCACTCGTCGACATCGAGACACTCGAAGAAGAGACGTAGGAGATCCCCTTCGTCATCTTCGTCGAGTTCTCCTGAGAGAGTTCATTGCCCCACAAAACGCAGCTCGCAAGCTGAGTGGGAGGAATTCAGGAAAAAGATGCTAAGCGTCTTCGAGAAAGCGGCCTCGTCCCCCTCGAAGACAGCTGAGGGTGATACCCCGGGTAAAAAACCCAAAAAATCTAAACGCCGCGAGTCGCAGTACCCGGCAGAAAAGTCAACCCGAAAGCGCCTCGAGCCATCGGGAGATAAAGCATCATCGACGCCATCGTCGAAAACTCCTTCGAAACAGAGGTCGGCGCCATCGACGCCGTTGTCGAAGGATTCATCGGCGCATCAGTCGATCGAGTCGACGCCGACGTCGACGCCGATATCGACGCCGGTGAAGGAAAGAACCACGGCTACTCCACAGCCAACGGTTAGACAAAAGACCTCCGACTCGACGCCGAGAACGTCGACGTCGTTCTCGAGCAGGACTCCGATCCTTTCGAGTTCCTCGAGGCCTAGTACACATTTCTCGACGCTTTTCACGGCGCCTTCGAGTACTTTCACGTCGGTGTCGACGACATCGACGTTTTCAAGGCCTGTGATGATGGCTCCTTCTGCATTGGAAATGGGGTTTATACCATTCCAAAAACCAAAGTATCCCCCTTTAACCTCGATTTTTGAGGAAAGGGAGGATTCAGACCAAGATATTGATTTACAGAGGACCACATCACCAGAGCCAGAGACTTTCGCCTCTGAGGATAGAAGATTAAAAAATCTTCAGGATGCACTTCAGGAAGCTAGTGGCTTGGACACTTCTCCTGAAGCAGAATTTATCAAACCAGACCCAGGAGAACATGCGGAGACTCCATATAGAGCTCTGATGTCTAGAATCATAGAATTTATGGGTTGGTCTGCACCTTCTCCTGCCTTTCAGCAGGATGACCTCACTGACATACTGGACAAGGGCCCACAGGAGGATCCTGTGGTTCCATTTCACTCTGCTCTACAGAGAAGGATTTTGACAAACTGGGAAACGCCGGAAATTATCCCGGCAGTAAATAAAAAACTGTCAACAAAATACAGGGTGGCTAGTTCTGACCCTGAATATTTGTCAAAACACCCTACTCCTGAGAGCTTAGTTGTACAGGCTGCAACCTCATCAGGCAGCACATCTGCATACCCCACTGCTCCGCAGGATAGGGATGACAAAAAGTATGATGCCATGGCTAAGAAGGTTTTTTCTGCCTGTAGCATGGCGTTAAAGTCTATTAACGCGACCTGTACGCTCGCTAGGTTCAGCCACACCCTTTGGGAGTGCGCTTCATCAGCGGCTGACTGCCTCCAAGAAGGAGAGGAAAGGGACGCATTTTTAAACATCATCAGGGATGGTAAAGATGCGATGTGCGAGACCCTACAAACTGGCCTAGATTCTGCTGACAGTATCAGCAGGGCCATGGCGGCAAGTACCACAATCCGCAGGCATGCGTGGTTGAGGAAGTCTGGTTTTGCCTCTGACGTGCAAACCAGGCTTTTGAATATGCCCTTTGACGGTTCTACCCTCTTTGGAAAGAAGGCGGATGACAGTTTGGAGAAACTGCAAACGTCCAAGGCAGCAGCCAAGTCATTGGGAGCTGCTATCCGTCAGAATACCTTTCGTCCTTCGGGATCATCGTGGAGAGGACGGTCCTTTCGTTACTATTCCTCATATGGAAAGGGCAGAGGACGACCGGCTCAAAGAGGCCAAGGAAGATTTACCCGTGGTGGACGGGGTAGGGGAAAGAAAGCCGCACCCGCAGGAGCAGGAGCCACTTTACCTTCGGCAACTGCATCAGCCGCTTCAAAACCACTCTGAGGTCTCCCCTCACAGAACACCAGTAGGGGGCAGGTTAACTCACCATCTGACGGAATGGCAGGCTATTACGTCAGATGCTTGGGCTCTGGAGACAGTGGCCCAAGGTTACTGCCTGCCCTTCCTACATATCCCTCAGAGTCATCCACCGGGGAACAACCCTTTGAAGCTTCCAGATCCGCTCCTCTTGCAGGAGGTTTTAGACCTGCTAGAGAAAGGTGCCATAGAACTGGTACCTGTAGCGGAAAGGAACAAGGGTTGGTACTCCCCCTACTTCATAATACCGAAGAAGGACGGAGGACTGAGACCCATCTTAGACTTACGGGAATTGAACAAATTCCTCCGAAAGGACAAGTTCAAGATGGTGACTCTCTCTCAGATCCTTCAGGCCCTCCAGCTTCAGGACTGGTTGGTATCTCTAGACCTCCAGGACGCTTATTTCCATGTGCCGATCCATCCCAGGCACAGGAGATACCTGAGGTTCGCAATTGGCAGCTCTCATTATCAATTTCGAGTTCTGCCATTTGGGCTAACCTCCGCCCCGAGGGTCTTTACCAAGCTAATGTCGGTTGTGGCTGCAAGTCTAAGGAGGGAAGGGATTCATGTCTACCCTTACCTAGACGATTGGTTGATCAGAGCTGTATCTTCGGAACAGGCTCAGAGACAACTAGATTATGTTTGCCACTTCCTTCACAAGCTGGGCTTCTCCCTCAATTTAAAGAAGTCACAGATGATACCATCACAGAGACTCCAATTCATTGGAGCAGTCCTGGACACTTCCCTGGGAAGAGCCTTGCCACCAGAGGTGAGGGCTCGAGATATTCTGCAGATGGTCATCAGATTTCAGAATGCCCAATATCTCCCAGCCTACGACTTTCTGAGGTTGCTAGGCCTCATGGCATCCTGCATATTTCTCGTGCCGGAGGCTCGCCTGAGAATGAGATCCCTCCAGTGGGCACTGAGAACTCAGTGGTCACAGTTCTCAGGAAGGATGACAGATCTCCTTCGGATCCCGGTCAAAGTAGCCCGAGACCTTCAGTGGTGGGCCTGTCGGGAGAACATCCTGAAAGGAGAAATGTTTTGGCAACCATGGCCGGAGATAACAGTAGTCACGGATGCCTCACTCACGGGGTGGGGAGCTCACGCCAACGACTTGACCATCAGCGGTCGTTGGTCTCCATCGGAGTCCAGACTACATATCAACCTGTTGGAGCTGAGAGCCATCAGACTAGCGCTGAAGGCTTTTCTGCCGTCTGTACGGGGAAGAAACGTCCTAATAATGACGGACAATACAGTGGCCATGCACTACCTCAACAAAAGAGGAGGCGTAGGCTCACTACCACTGTGCAGAGAGGCGATGCAGCTCTGGTTTTGGGCAATTCAGGAAGGAATCTCTCTATCGGCAATTCACCTAGCCGGAGAGAAGAACTTGACAGCGGACGCTCTGAGCAGGCAGAGCACAGTCTCTCACGAGTGGGAGATAGCTCAGGAAGTCCTTCAAGAGATCTTCGCCCTTTGGGGAACCCCTCAAGTGGATCTGTTCGCCACCAGTATCAACAGGAAGTGCGACAGATTTTGCTCAAGGGAATTTCCCCCGAGAGGAGCTCTAGGAGATGCGTTCGTAGTGGACTGGGAGTTCCCACTTCTGTACGCGTTCCCTCCGGTCCCTGTCATTCCTCAAATGATCAGGAGGTTGAGAAGGTTTCGGAAGACCATGATCCTAATTGCCCCGGATTGGGCCAGGAGAACGTGGTACCCGGACCTTCTAGACATGTCCATCTGCCCTCCAATTCGACTGCCATACAGAGAGGATCTTCTCTCGCAGAAGGAAGGTCAGGTTCTCCATCCAGCCATCAAGACCCTCAACCTTCACGCTTGGTGTCTGAAAGGTTGAGGTACAAGGATTGGGACCTTCCGGATGATGTTATGGAGGTGTTGCTTTCGGCCAGAAGGCCGGCAACTAAAACTCTATACCGCTGCCGTTGGAACAAATTTTGCAGCTGGTGCAGAGAAAAGAATATTGAACCCTTTTCTTGTGGTACACCTATGGTGTTGTCATTCTTACTTTACCTGGCTAATTCAGGCCTACAGGTTGGCACAATTAAGGGCTATCTCGCAGCGCTATCAATCTTTAAGCGCACTGCAGAGGAGCCTTCATACTTCAAAATTCCATTGGTAATACAATACCTAAAAGGATTAACTAATGTTTATCCCCCGAAACCTTTTCAAGTTCCCTTATGGGATTTAAACCTAATTTTAAACTTCCTAAAGGGTGCCCCTTTTGAACCACTACACTCTTGTTCATTGAAGCTTCTCACCCTCAAAACTGTTTTGCTAATAGCATTGACATCTGCTAGAAGGGTTAGCGAGTTGCAAGCCTTATCGTGTAAACCTCCACATACAATCTTTTACAAGGACAAAGTTGTTCTTCAGGTGAAGCCTAACTTCCTCCCGAAGGTAGTCTCGGAGTTTCACATCACTCAGAAGATTATATTACCTTCTTTCTACCCTCCTCCTCATCCGGGGAAGGAGGAAGAGAGACTGCACAGGCTGGACCCTAAGCGAGCCTTGAGCTTTTATATCAGCAGATTGGCTAAGATCAGACAAGCAGACCAACTCTTTGTAGGTTATGCAGGACATAAGTTGGGCCTTCCAATAACAAAACAAACCATCTCCAGATGGATTATTTTAGCCATTCTGGAGTGCTACAAATTGGCAGGAAAGGAGCCTCCTCAAAATCTAAGGGCTCATTCTACCAGGGGTATCGCAACATCCTCAGCCCTTCAAAGAGGGGTGCCAATTCGAGATATATGTGCGGCTGCCACATGGTCGTCCGCACATACATTTACCAAATTCTATAGCCTGGATTCCTCCTCTAGTCAAGAAACTAGATTCGGCAAGGCTGTGTTACACTCTGTCCATTCTGGAAGGGTAACATAACTTTTATTACTCCCGCCTCCAGTCACAATACCACTGCTATGGGAGTCTATCTAAGATAAGGAATACGTCGGAGGACACAATCCCTTCGAAGAACTAGTTACTCTTACCTTGTAACGTTCTTTCGATGGGATGTTCCTCCGACGTATTCCTTATCGACCCTCCCATCCATCCCCGCAGTATGACTTCCTGTGGGTTTGCAGCCTATGCTCCTTCAAGGTGATTAGTCTAATCCAAAAAACATTACTGGGGACTACAAAACGGAACTGAGCAACGGACGCTGCGCGCGGCCTTTATAGGCAGGATGACGTCGACGTCGGCACGGAGGCCGTCGAGGGTCATCGACTCGGCGATCATCGACGCGCAGCGCCCTCTGGCGAAAAAATTTTCCGAGGCCAGCAAAGCTGAAGGATTTCTATCTAAGATAGATAGATTGATAAAAAACTGAAGTTCAAATTGTTATCAACAGACAAGGACAGTGAGGGTAGAGCACTCCTAGCCCGAGGGATCTTTGAAGGCAACAAAATAGTCCTGGCAAACTCCTATGGCCCAAACATCGATGAAACAAATAATTGTGACTGGATAATGACACGCTTAGGGGAAACAGAATCAGCCACAATCATATGGGGAGGGGACTTGAACACTGTATTAGACCTACAAAAAGACAAATCTCGATCACCAACTACCCACCCCTCTAAAGCAAGCCTACAAATACATGAAATCTTCAAGGTGTAAGACTTTGTAGACATATGGAGACACAGCCATGGAGAATCCCGCGAATACACCTTCCATTCTTGGGTACATGACACAAGCTCCCGGCTCGATTATCTTCTGGTGTCCAAGCGCGGCCACCTCCACTGGGGGCCAATGCCAAATCCTTCAGAGAACGCGCTCAGATCATTCCACGGTTACCCTCAACTGCGCCCCCATTCACCAAAAGACAAGCAGACCACATTGGAGATTCAAACCAGGGGCGATAAAAGATCAGGTGTTCACCGGCAAACTCCAGGCCGAGATTGTCTCCTTTCTGGAAACAAACCTGGGCTCACTCTCATCAGCTGGAACTCTCTGGGAATCACTGAAGTGTTACATTACGGGGATCTGCATAACTAAAGAAAACACAATATTGAAACTAATCAGAAGAGAACTTGCTAGCTCAGAAACACGCCTCAAAGCACTCGAGAACGCATACTCCAACTCTAATGATCCCCATTCTCTAGCAGCTCTTAAAGACGAGCTGGACAAGTTCTGATCCACTGCAGAGCGCAAATCAAAATTCCTATCGCGAGGCCACCGTGTTCGTCAATATGGAGAGGGTCAAAAGCCAGGGGCCCTTCTAGCACGATTGATCGTGGCAGATAGGAAGCCCACCATAGTTGACCAGATCCGAAAGACCCAAGGGACCCTGGTAAATACCAAAGAAGATATAGTTGAATCCTTTTGTGCTTCCTATCAGGACCTCTACAGTTCCAAACATACCGCCACCCCAGAATTCCTCCTACGCTACCTAGAAGAGATCGAACTCTACAAGGTGAACGAAGAGCTACGGACTCCACTCAACACTCCGATCATTTTGGAAGAGATCACTCAAGCGATAAAAACACTCTCCAACACCAAGGCCCCTGGCCCTGATGGGCTAACCGGAGAATTTTATAAATCCTTCGCTCCACTCATAGCCCCAATTTTACTTCAGGTATTCGAGGAGTGCCTCACAGCGGGAGTTTTACCCCAACCCTCTGTGAAGCAAAGTTTATCCTTTTATACAAAACAGGGAAACCCCCAGAAGACTGCATCTTATAGACCAATTTCGCTGATCAATCTAGACAATAAGATTCTCACGAAAATCTTCACCGCCAAACTGCTCCCTCTAATGCCTGGACTAGTGCTCGGCGACCAGGCCAGCTTCATACCCAGCCGCAACACAACATACAGCATCAGGCGCATGTTCGGCATCCTCGAAGCGCTAGACCCGTCATCTCAGGCCGTCGCAGTTGTGCTGGACGCTGAGAAGGCCTTCAGCTCTGTCGAGTGGCCTTTTCTTTTTGCGGTCCTGAGGCGGATGGGCCTTGGCAACCACTTTTTTGAACTGGTCTTGCTCCTTTATAGCCACCCCCAATTGAGCATCGTCCTGGGGAACACCAAATCATCAAACATAATCCTCCAAAGGGGAACCAGGCAGGGATGCCAGTTGTCGGCTTTACTATTTGTCCTGGTAATGGAACCCCTAGCGGCTGATCTCCATGCCCGACAGATAGACGAGGGTCTCTCCCTGGGCCCACACAAATTGATAGTGTCCCTATATGCAGACGACCTGGTTCTCTACATTCAAAACCCAGCGTTCAACCTAAACCCAGTCATGCGTACAGTTATAAAGTTTGAGACCCTCTCCGGCCTCAAAATTAATCATACTAAATCCATAATTTTTCCCCTAACGCCCACCTCCAGGGTATTCCCCGACGACCACGGGTTCAAATGGGAACATACCGGGGTCAGATATCTGGGGATTCTGATGTCTAGAGTCCACAAAGATCTCCTTCGTGACAACTATCAAAAAGTAATAGAGGCACTACAAGACAAAATAAATAGATGGAATCTCCTCCCACTTACAGTGTGGAGACGCGTCTTGCTGGTCAAAATGGTGATTTTACCCAAGCTCCTGTATTTATTCACAAATATTCCCCTGCTACTACCGCAGAAAGTCCTTCATCGTCTGCAGAGTATGGTCCTCGAATTTATCAAGGGCCGGCAAACCCTACACGACACTCGTCCAACCTGTCTCCAAAGGTGGTCTGGCACTCCCAGATCTAGAACACTGCTACTGGGCTGCCCAGGCCGAATATCTTGGCCACTGGTATACCACACACTTCATCAGGCCCCATTTACAAATCAAATGAGCTCTCGCAACCCTTAATCTACTGCGGTCCGTCATCATGGGCCACATGCAGGTACCCCACGCCACACTCCATGTAGTCCTCTCCACTTACGCAGTTTGGAGGAAGATGGCAGCGAAGTGCAAAATCCTGGTTAGATTCTCCCCCCTCCACCCAGCTAGATTCATCCCAGGAATCACACTAACGGCCGAAATGGTGTACCTCCAATGGGCTGACAATCTGCAGATCCACACATTAAATGACCTGTTTGCTGAAGGCGTCTTCCTAACGCCCCAACTCGCTCGCGAACGTGGGGCCGACACTGCACTAGACACCTTTGTATATTTCCGTCTACGTCACACACTCCGAACACTCCTACCCACCTTTCCACAACAACCTCCCACATGGCAACTACTACACAAAGTGATCCAGTCGCAGGGAGAACGAAGGCTGGTCTCAGTTATCTACAAAGCGCTTCTGGCAGATACCACCCCCCCCACATCAAAGTCGAGATGGGAAAGATCTCTTGGTACCCCAATTTCAGACCGAGACTGGGCATTTATTCTACGACGGACCCAAAGAATATCGCTGAACACTCGTTATAAACAAATACACTTCAACTACCTTCATCAAGCATACTACAGCCCGGTGAAGCTCCATAAGCAAAAGCCAACGATATCGAAATCATGTGAACGCTGTAACGCCCCAACCGCAGACTTTGTGCACCTTGCTTGGGAATGCCCCCCAATAAACCAATTCTGGTGCCAAGTGCTAGAGAAATCATCTGCTATAATCGGAGAACACATCGCACCCGACCCCAAGACAGCACTACTAGGCCTAACCAAACATCTCCCATACTCGACACAGAGACTGACCGGACTAATGCTGGTGTTAGCACGCAGAAGAATCGTGATGACATGGGGAAGGGAACACCCCCCTCAATGGAAGCCTGGCTACAAAACCTGGAATACTGCTAAGACACTGAAACAGACTTCATCAAAACCCTACCTCTTCATGCGAGACCCCTCAGACATTTGAGGTCCCTATGTAACTTACTTGCTGTCTACACCGTCCACAGACGCTCCACACAGCCCGTCACCTTGAATGTCACTCGACCTGCTCCTGAAACCACTCGGCAGACTACGTAACACATAATGTGCTGCCAAAGTGAATGCTACATGTCTTATTCCTTTTGATTTAGCTGGGAGGGACGAGTGCAGAAAAGGAGCAAATATAGCCGGCATTACTAATCCCATGAGGCTAAGCGACCAATACGTGACAACGCCTATCGTGTTGCACACAGAGTAGATAAAGGGAACGCTGCTTAGCAACCGTCCTACCATGAAGAACGACCGCGGCGAATGCGTTCGTAGCCGTAAAATTACAATCTATGGGCATTTGGGATACAAACAAGGTAAGAGAAGTACAACATACTCGAGAGCCTCTGCATATTGTTAATTCTGTTCATAACTAGATATTGTGCCCTGATTAACGAGAGCGCTAACGCTTATTGTTAGGGACACGCGCAGCACCAAGAAATAGTGAACATCTATACGAGTCAATATCAGAAGACATTCATCTCTTAAGAGCATTGTTTGGTGAGTACGTATTCTCTAAATATCTGCAATGTCCTGAAATAGTCACAGATGCAACCTAAATTTCGCGTAAGGTTACTGTAGAAAACACTACGTTTCCAGAACTCACTGTGCTCACATTCTACCAACAGTTTTGAATGAACCGGCACAAGAGATATTAAGATCAACACTTCAGTCCATGCGGACGTAGTTCTCTATCAGCATTACCACAGTATATGTTGGTGAGTATTATATGTAGATGCTATGACTGAGCCTTCCTGAAGATATGGAGGTAATTCTAAAATGTATGAATCAACATTGCACCCATATATTTTTCAGGCTAGTCCTAGTGCCATTAAAATTGAAAGAGGTTTCACACCTGAGAGGAAGGGCATTCAATAGACAATCTCCAACGACAATGGAGTATATTGACAAGGTAAAAGATTCTCCCTATATATTTTTAACCACTCAAACTCATTCAGCAGCACTAAAATATATTAAGACTATAAATATGTATTCAACAGGTCTACCCAAAGACTAAGTGACTGTGACGGTGATCTCTAACAGCACAAAGTTCAAAGGTGAAGTACCTACTAAATCACTTCAGGGACAGTTGCTTTATCTTTCAGCATGGAAAGCCCAAACTAACACGTGATTATTTGCCATTTGTTTTATAGAAAAGAGATTTCATTTTGAAAATTGAAGACGAAATATAGGGGTCGATTCATGGAATTAATGTGCGCCGAAAATTCCCGCGCAGAGGTGCCAAAACGTGCGATTCGCAGTAAAAGTGCGAAAATCGCAGGGAAACCAGCGCACATAGATTCATGGAAGTCCGTGCGCGAGAAAAACATTGGATGTGCGCTGAAAATATGCGCCGCGCACGCCGGCGCACAGGTCATCCAACAGCGTGCGCCACGGCCACTGCGAAATCGCACATAGCGCGGCGCACATCACAAAAGTAGGCGGAACACGGGGCGTAACACTCGGAATGGGGAACAACGCATGAAAATATGGGCGTCACGGGAGAAGTACAGGAGGCAAGTGCGCGGAACGCCCACACGCTCGCCTACAACCCGTATTCATGGAATCGAATAGGGCAAACCAGCGCATGGTCAAAGACGCGCACAGGGCCAAACAAGTACGCCACAAGAACGCAGGCGGTAGCGTCCCTGCGCCTGAAAAAAATGTGCGCCAAAATGTGCGCTAACAAAAAGCACCCATATACAGCCATGATGAATGGTCCATACAGTGGCCCTCTAGGACAAATGAGGTGCAAAGGGGTACCGACAAACACGGACACCCGCTGTGTGAAAAATAGCGTGTGCGTGTGTTCCTGGGTGCGCGGGAAGTTCCACACGCGATTGGCCTGTGTACGTGTACTTTGGGGTGCGCGGGAAGTTCCACACGTGATTAGCCTGGGTACGTGTACTACGGGGTGTGAGGGAAGTTCCACACGCGATTAGCCTGGGTACGTGTGTTTCGGGGTGCGCGGGAAGATTCACACGCGATTTCAGCAGGGTACGTGTACTTTGGGGTGCGCGGGAAGTTCCACACGCGATTGGCCTGGGTACGTGTACTTTGGGGTGCGCGGGAAGTTCCACACGCGATTGGCCTGGGTATGTGTATTCCGAGGTGCGCGGGAAGATTCACACGCGATTTCAGCAGGGTACGTGTATTTCGGTGGTGCCGGGGAATGCTACATGTGATTTGGCCGTGTGGGTCCTCCCAGGTGTTCCCTCTACACCCTCCACGGCCCCGGCAGGCAGCCCACACCACAGGGGACTACCCTGCACCCCTGCTCATGTCCCACAGGTCAACCCATCCACCATGGCCATGCCCCCGAGCCAACCCACATGTCACCTTGCACTACTGATCACCAACACATGTCTCCCACCACCCCCACCCCCCAGCAGTGCAGGGGCAGCCTCCACCAGGCCCCCACTCATGTCTCCCATCACCCCCACCCCCCAGCAGTGCAGGGGCAGCCTCCACCAGGCCCCCACTCATGTCTCCCACCACCCCCACCCCCCAGCATCCAGGGGCACCCTCCACCAGGCCCCCACTCATGTCTCCCACCCACCCCACCCCCCCAGCAGTGCAAGGGCAGCCTCCACCAGGCCCCCACCCATGTCTACCACCACCCCCCAGCCACCATGGGCATCCCCCACCAGGCCCCCACTCATGTCTCCCACCACCCCCACCCCCCCAGCAGTGCAGGGGCAGCCTCCACCAGGCCCCCACCCATGTCTACCACCACCCCCACCCCCCAGGCACCATGGGCATCCCCCACCAGGCCCCCACTCATGTCCCTCTGCACCCCCACCCCCCAGCATCCAGGGGCAGCACCACCAGGCCCCCACTCATGTCCAACTCATGTCTCCCACCACCCCCTCCCCCCCAGCCACCATGGGCATCCCCCACCAGGCTCCCACTCATGTCTCCCACCACCCCCAGCCACCATGGGCATCCCCCACCAGGCCCCCACTCATGTCTCCCACCACCCCCACCCCCCAGCAGTGCAGGGGCAGCCTCCACCAGGCCCCCACTCATGTCTCCCACCAACCCCACCACCCAGCAGTGCAGGGCACCCTCCACCAGGCTCCCACTCATGTCCAACTCATGTCTCCCTGCACCCCCACCCCCCAGCAGTGCAGGGGCAGCCTCCACCAGGCCCCCACTCATGTCTCCCATCACCCCCACCCCCCAGCAGTGCAGGGGCTGCCTCCACCAGGCCCCCACTCATGCCCCCTTTTACCCCCACCCCCCAGCATCCAGGGGCAGCCTCCACCAGGCCCCCACTCATGTCTCCCACCACCCCCACCCCCCAGCAGTGCAGGGGCTGCCTCCACCAGGCCCCCACTCATGTCCCCCATCACCCCCATCACCCAGCAGTGCAGGGGCAGCCTCCACCAGGCCCCCACACATGTCCCCCTGCACCCACATCCGTGCGATTTGCCTGGGTATGTGTATTCCTGGGGTGCGCGGGTAGTCCCCCATGCGATACCATCAGGGTACTTGTATTATGGGTCCGCGTGAACTTCCACACACGATACCAGCAGGCTACGTGTATTACGGGGTTCGCGGGAAGTTCCACACGCGATTGCCCTGGGTACGTGTATTTCGGGGTGCGCGTGAACTTCCACACGCGACTGGGCCTGAGAGAGTGGGGTACGTGTATTCCAGGGGTGGGCGGGAATATTTACTCGCGACTGGGCCTCGGAGAGCGTGTTATGTGTATTCCCCGGGTGGGCGGGAAGATTCACACGTTCGCCTACAACGCGCCGAAAAATAAATGGTCCAATCCTGAAACGCGTACGCCAGCATGAAGCAGGCGTGTGTCGACCCGCGCAGCATAAAAGTGTGCGCAAACAACAAACAAGCTCAGACGCCAGGATGAATATACCGTTCCTAGCAGCAGTGGCCGTGGGTTACCAAAGGAGGAGGATAGTGAGGGCCCGAATTTTCACTCCCAGAACCAGCCTTTTTGGGATGCCTGATGACCAGGTGTATGGGAGGTACAGGTTTCCACCACACATAATACTGGGCCTGGTCAGTGAGTGGGTGGATGACCTCACATCACCCACCCTGTGCTCCCAAGCACTCAGCCCCCTGGAGAAGGTCCTCAATGTACTGCACTTCTTGGCCACAGGATCATTTCAGCGGACAAGTGCCATAGTGGGTGGGGTGTCACAGGCCACGCAGTCACGCTGCCTACACCAGGTCTTGAACATCATCACTGCACGCCCATCAGTCCGTAGGCACATATACCTGCCCAGGACACCTGCAGAAAGGCAGGCTGCCGCCCTGGATTTCTACGGTGTGGCACAATTCCCCAAAGTGCTAGGTGCCATTGACTGCACCCATGTGGCACTAAATCCCCCCACGGCATCTGAGCACATCTATAGGAACCGCAAGCACGGGCATTCCATCAACGTGCAGGTAGTATGTAATGCCAAGGGAATCATCACCTCAGTATATGCCAACTATCCAGGGTCCACCCACGACAGCTTCATTTACCGAATGTCTACCGTAAGCCGGGACCTAGAAGCTGGGCGGCATGGCGATACATGGCTGCTTGGTGAGTATGAATGCCACTGCACATGCATGCATGTCAGATGCAGAGTTATGTCACTACCCCACTAATGATACCCATCACCTCCTCACCAGGGGACATTGCCTAACCTCTGAGCACCCACATGATGACGCCAATTTGGAACCCCATCACGCCTCCCGAGGTAAGATACAACACAGCCCATATTGCAACCTGGGGCATAGTGGAGCGCAGATTCGGAGTGCTCAAGTCACGCTTTCGCTCCCTTGACCGTTCTGGCGGGCAGCTGTTATATGCGCCCCCAGTAGTGTGCACGATCATAGTGGCAGCATGTGTCCTGCACAATGTTGCAACACCCCGGGGCCTGGCTGTGGACATGGTGGTGCCCCCACATCCCCAACCACATGCAAGCCCGCTGCGCATGGGAGGGGAAAGGGCACGGGGTGAGGCAGCCCTTACGCAGCTGGTGGCTAATTACTTCACATAGAAATCACACCCCTGTGGAGTGCACACAGCCCTGGCACATACCATCTGATAAGCAATGATGACTCGACCTGACAATTATGACGAACAAAGGGACAGTCAACTGTCAGAACCATAGCAGCCTGAGATTGTTCATGTGGAAGTGTCACAATGTGTGCATCCCTACCTACACAAACACCACTAATGCAGTGTCATCAAAAGACACACTTCCATGCTGCAGAAATGAATACCCACTTACAAAATACTACATGGGAACAGTGCCATGTCACCCAACCCCTCCCCGGCACGGCCACACAACACACCATGGCATGTCATGCAATGTGAGAGCAAAACAATTAATCCCCACGACATGCCCCAAGTGTCACCAGCTACAGTGTCCCTAATGGAAACATGGCCACACATGAAATGCTCACAGTAATGCAGGACCTACAACACACATTACCAAATACTTACCAAGAATACCAATCACCTTCACAACCTCCAACCTACCTTAAACATGACATTACAGACTTAAATATTTGCTAGCCTCACTACCTGATGATGCCAGCACTTCGAACACTTCCAAGTATACAGTGTTAGCGCCACGCAAGAGTGTAGGTGCACTGCTTACAACATGGACTCCAGCTCCAAGGTGGACCGCCTGTGAAGACATGAGAAATGGACCTGCAAATTAGGAGGATGAGATGGATGCAGAGGCACATATCAATACACCATGCAGTGTACAATACAATAACAATATGCACTATGAATGTATACACAGTATTGACTACAGACTGCCCACACATCGAATGGGAGTCCAACGTCACCATGTACGTCAATGTCACTTGGGCACACCCTTTGCAAGCCCATGGAAACGGGAAGCAGGAGGGGTGTGTGTCACACAAACCCAAGCATCTGAACCAAATTCATGACAAGCCTGCATGTGCCCAGCCACAATGCAGCGTATGCCCACGGGAGCCACACAAGGCAACACACTGTCCCAAAAAAAAAAAAAAATCAAAAATGGCCATTAATGGGCCCGAGGGGGTGGGGGAGGCCACCCAGGAGGTCCGAGGACAGGGTGCACACCAAAAACCACCTGTGTGGATCTTGCGAGAAAAAAAAACACCTCCATGGGCTCATGGACTACATGGCTACCCTATTTTGGGAGAATCACTGCTGTCGCTCTCCTGACCCTCTGCAGCTGCATCAGGAGGTGGTGGTACTATGGGAGGCAGCCCACGCAAAGCCCTAGTCTGTTCCTCCATGGCAGCAAGCATGCGGGTGTGGTAGGTCTCGTTCTGGAGGATAATTGTGCATAGGTCCCCATGCAACACACGGACCTCCGCCCTAGTTGCCTGCATCTCAGCTGAGAGCGTACGTGTGAGACGCTCCAGCTGCTGTTCTGTCCTTCTGTTTGTTGAAGCCTCAAGCTCAACAAGAGTCGTCCTGAGGTGAAGGAATTCCACCCTCAGGGCTTCCCTGTGGCCCTGGGACTCTATGGAAATGGCTTCCCGCAGAGTCGCCAGTGCCACCCGCCTGTCCCTGTCGGACGCCAACATGTCCTCCCTGTGTGACTGGCAGATGGAGTCTGTTGCCTGCTGTAGTCGCTGCATCAGCCTTTTGGGGGGGACAATGGAAGTGGCCACCTTATCCATGGCCTGAGCCATCATCTCTGATGATGCTGCCTGTTGGGTTGCCATACCGTATATGGATTGCTCCCATGCGGTATTGCCAGGTGGCGTACAGCCACCACGTCGGCGGGCACCACACCTGTCTG